>NW_008340785.1:3519463-3525389 GCF_000622305.1 Nannospalax galili
TATACATTAAGATTTTATTTCTTAAACTATTTTATGCAAATATTCTTAATTAAATTGGTGAGGTTAAGAAATAGTATTTATTAATACTTGACCAAAATGCAGTCATTTTTCTTTATGTTTTCTAAAATGGCAGTAAGGCAGATGCTTTTGGTAAGGCAAATGCTCTCATTCTTTAACTTGCATTACAAACAGTATTTAATAATTTCCCTATCTTTTACATTTCTTTCATTTGATTACATTTGACATTTTTAGCATTTGCTTATAAAGCATATATATTTATAGACAAAATACTTAAAATTATCTTAAGATAGAAGTGAATAGTTTAAACATATCTTGAATTATGTTGAAAATTTTAACAGCAGTCACTGTAATTATGTAATCCTATTACTCTGCTAAAGTTACTCTAATAGCAGAATTTATGTTTTTTTTTCTTGAAGTTGCCTGGTTTTTGGAGCAAAATGTTATGTAGGAAAATTCTGATAAAAAGAAACTCATTACCTGCCCCCCATACCCCACTGAAAGAACTGCTGCACACACCATTGAAATCTGAGAATGTTATTTGATGGGCATTAGAATAAAGATGTGGGGGCCAGGGAGATGGCTCAGTGGCAGTAAAGGTGCTTGCTGCCAAGCCTGATGATCTGAGTTCCATCTCCAGGACCGACATGACATACACATGCTGTGACATACATGTGCTCACACATAGACACACAAATGAACACAAATGTTAAAAAATGAAGAATTATGTGCATAAAAACTTGCACTGACATTTATATAATAAAAAGGGAAAAGTATTTTATGAATACAAAAGTATTCAGAGGCAGTTAAGTTACCTCAGTCGTAGAGACTGAGGAAAGCTGCTTAGGATATTTGAAAGCTATTATTTGTCATGAGCAGTAGAATTAATATTTGTTGCAGGAATTGATAGTTCTAGAGGTTTCATTTTAGCTGTAAGTATGATATGAAAATAAAAATAATGGAATAAATTTATGTAATTTTCTTTATGTTCTAACAGCTTTTCAAGTGAGAAAACTTTATTTAGTAGGCTAAGGATTGCAACATAATAAAGGAAGGATAGTAACCAAACACAAGTCATGAAGGTTATTGTGGCTTCTCCATTCTTAGGCCTTTTGTTTTTTCTTGTTTTACTTCTAAATTCATGAGATTAAACTTACACAGAATAAAAGAATAAAAATTTAACAAAAGTATAATAATAAGCATTCATTTTATCAAATTTTGTCTTACATAGGAATGTTTATATGTCAAAAGCCCTTTTTATTTTTAAAGTATTGAATTATTATTCTGTGACTTTAGAAAGATTATGACAATTATTTTAAAAACTTCAAACTTGTTCTTTATAGTGTTAAACTCAATTATATTTATTCAAATGGTAGTTTTAGAAGTGTTTTAATAAAAATCTTCAAAAGCATTTTAAAAGTAGCTTGTATTATCTATTCTTACAACCCATTTTATTCTATCACCTTAAGGAATCATAATGATGACATTGGAATGGGCATGCTAATAATGTACATATTCCAACAACTATTCACATCGTTCCACCTATAAATAAATAGCCCAGTTCTGCACTGAGCTCGGCAGAAAAACATAACAAATGAAGCCAATGCTTTTGTATGGAAAAATTAATTTACCACTACTGCCGAATATGTAATGCAATTGGAAGGTGTTTAAATTGGAAGAAATTTGTATTTGAAAAACCAAAATAAAAGTAAAAGTAAACTAATAACCAAGATTTAAAGATGAACATGACTCTTTAGAATGTTAAGTCTGTTTTTAACTGTCACTAAATAAGCATTTATTTAGAAATTGAGCATTTTGTCATAGGCATTCTATTTGCTAACTTTGAAATGGAATTTGGAAGATATGATTCTTTTTAACAGTTTAGAAAGTTTCAATTACAGAAAGTAAGAATTCCCAAAGTTAATGGCATCAGTCTCTTACCTTGGCTTCTGTGGTAATCACAATATAGAAGATTAAGTTGTATGAAGTCTGGTGGATGTCTAGCTGAGTTTTCTGACTGTTACCAGGTTTGTGGGAACAGTCACAGTTGGTGGAGAAGAAAAAGTGTTCTGGGGAGGTCTTATGATGTCACACAGGAATTCTGAAGTTATGATTGGTTAGCCATATTCTTATCACATCCAAACTTTCATTTATCTTACTTTAGGTTTAGAAAGGCCATTAACTGTTTGTGCTTCGTTTTTAGTTTTTAAATTTAGAAAGTGTATAGCAGGTGGCTGAAAACAAAATAAGTAAGCTTGAGGGGGCAGATGGCTTTGCTTAAAGATCTCTGCCTCTTCAGACTTAGAGATAATTATGTATTGATGGCGATGATGTGGAAGAACTGAGATAGTTACTATAACAGGAATTCCAGTAGCATGCAAGGAATAATACAGGTTGAAAGGGGAAACAGCTTTCATCGAGTTGCTGCTGTTGCCTTAGTACTGCAGCTTCTAGCTCAACCATAAACTTTGTATGTACTAATATTTTATACCTTTTCCTGGCTAAATTTTTGTGTTTCATGTCTGTCTGTCTGTCTCTCTCTCTCTCTCTATATATATATATATAGGCTAATAACTGCTTTGGGTTTTGAAAAAATGATTTTTCATATAGTTAAAGGAATAAACATGTTTAATTTATTGTTTTCTTCAGTTAGTTTAGCAATGTATTTATGAATATTCTCATATTTAAATGGATATGGTTTGTCCCAAGAAAGATAGCAGTTTATAAATTTAAGCATTTAAGATTTTAATAAGTACATTAAATTACCAGAAAATCCTACTAGATTTTTAATAAGCTGATATGATGTCAAAGGTAACTGTCTTTAAAAAAAGGAAAGAAATGACTGCAGATGCCTAATCAGCTGCATGAAAATGAGGCATTATTGACATAGGTTTTCAAGTATTGAAATTTAAGTTGAATTTCTAATCTAGCTTTTTTTCTGAAAACTATGTTTGATCTAGTCTAACATTTTTCTGAAAACTACTATGTAAGTATAATTTTAGAAAGTGGAATGATCTTGAACTTCTAGAACAGCTTATGATAGAACTAAGAGTCCTTTTGGGAAGCCAGGCATCTTTTTCCTATTTTCTCTCTACATCATTTTTTTTACTACACGTATGTAAATCACCACACTTGCAAATTCTAATTTTAAATTTTGATTTTTTGTTTTGGAGGAGCTATTTGTAATTTTAAAACTGCTTATAGCAGAGTGAATTCAGGTTCTCTTCCCTATGGGTAACTGAAATGTGTACCGGCAGCTGCTTCTGTGTCCTTAAATGGAGATGATCTTGGCTTTGTCCAAAGCATGATGAAATGAAATCCTTCTCTTGAGCAAATCTTGTGCCATGCAAAGAGTCAGCTAAAACTAACTGAAAAATATTTTAGCAAAGATCCTCTGTAAATGTTACTTAAGGGTAAATTTACTACTTAAGAGTAAACTCCAGACTAGTGTAATTACACAAGCTTCCTATCCGTCCGTGTGTGTAGTGCTAAAAGTGTCAGCGTTTGCTACTTTCCTCAGTGCTCTATAGTCATTTTTTTCTTTCTGTCCTTACATGATAAAAGAATCTCTTATTATCAGCTGTCAGTAATGACTGATTATTTGAAACCTTAGACGCCTCAAGTGGATTACAGTAATTTATCAAAGATAACACAGCTAGTAAAGAGCAGATGAGAAATGAGACCAAGATGAGTTTAATTAAGTTATAATTCTCAATAAAAGTTGGCATATTATAGGGCAAAGCCATAATTTGAACCTAGATTTCATAAAATAGCATATATCAACAAAGAAATTTTTAAGAAGGGATAAGTTAATTATTTAACATTATAACTACTTTTGCAAAGCCTGCTTTAAGTTTACCTGCCAGTTACATATTTGAAATATGTTACTTCATTTGAAAATGAAGCTTGGGAAAGTAGATCACAATAGTGGAACCATTTCAGTTGATAATACTTAGTTGGATAAAGTAAGAAAATACCCCAGACTAAATATTGCCCAATTATCTCACATGTTCTCAAGTTTATTTACAAAGCACACATGGCACAAGCACACCTTGGGAAGATAGCAGTCAGCTTCTTTTCTAGCCCAAACTTCCAAAGTCTTCCACATTCCTCTAAAAGCACACATGGTCAGGTTCTTCACAGCCAACAATCCATTCTCTGGTACCAGTTACTGTATTAGTCACTTTTCTGTTGTTGTGCTAGAAACACCATGACCAATGGAACTTACAGAAGTCCCAAAGGGGCAAGAGTCAGTCCATCATGGTGGAGAGGCATGGTGGCAGAAGGTGGCTAGAGCAGAAGAAGAAGCTAAGTTCTCACAAGCACAGGAAGCAAGAGAGCTACTGGGGATCCAGCAAGAACTCTCTAAGCCCACCACATCCTTCCTTTTTTTTTTTTTTTTTTTTTTTTAAAAAAATCTTTTTGAGACAGGGTCTCCCTATAGCCCCAGCTGGCCTGGAAATCTCTATGTAGACCAGGCTGGACTCAAACTCACAGAGATCCACCTGCCTCTGCCTCTCGGGTGCTAGGATTAAAGGCATGACCCACCATGCCCAGCTCCTTCCTTTTTTTTTTTTCTTTTTTAATCTTCTAAAAATTTTTACAAAAACTTTATTGAGAATTTCATACATGTATATAAGGTGTTTTGGTCAAATCCATACCCACTCCTTCCCCTCCAACAGTCCCCCCTCTGAAGAGGTAACCCTAAAATCTTTTAAGGATTAGATACAAGTTCCCAAATACTTTGACTTTTAGCCAAGAAACTGGCTACATTTCTTTGGGGTCTTTTTACCCTAACTGCCTATCCAGTTCCTACCTCCTATTTTTATCATGCCATCCTCTGAAGGGGTTACCCAGATTGCCAACTCTTGTCTCTAAAGGAAGAAAAAAATCCTTGAATCATGAATAGGAGATGTGAAGGAGAAGTAAAGACATGACTAATTAGCATTACAAGTTCTAGTCAGGGAACTAGAAAAAAGTCAGAACAGGGCAATTTTCAAATGTTTATATGAAAGTCCATTGGAGTTTCTTGACAAGGGCTTCCAGAAGCATCCCTCTATTGGGTTCTTCCTCATTTTTCTTTTGTCTTCCAAGTCTGGACTAGTTGGCTGGGAAGAGTGGCTGGATACTTGGGTGAGAGTCCAGTGACTCTGCTTTTGACACTCCTTTTTATGAATGAGCACAACTGTCAACAAGCCCAATTGTGACTATGTTTAGTGATCAGGCTCAGCCAAAGTCGTGATGTTTTTCATAACAGCTGAATAATATTCCATTGTATAAATGTACTATATTTTTGGACATCTAGGTTGCTTTTGAATGTTGTGTAAAGATCAGCAATGAACATGGATGAACAGGTATCTCTGTAGTGGTACACAGAGTCCTTTGGGTATATGCCCAAGAGTAGTATGGCCTGATCATGTGATAGATCTATTTCTAGTTTTTTGAGGAATCTTCACACTGATTTCAATAGTGGCTGCACCAGTCATGTAAATATACCACATTTTTGATAACCATTCGTCAGTTGAGGGACACTTAGGTTGCTTCCATCTCTTAGCTATTGTGAAAAGAGCAGCAACAAACCTGGTTGTACAAGTGTCTCTAAAATAGGATGAGTCCTTTGGGTATATGCCAAGGAGTGGTATAACCAGGTCATATGGTAGGTTCATTTTTAGTGTTTTAAGAGTTCACCACACTGTTTTCCATAGAGGCTGCACAAGTTTTCAATCCCACCAGCAGTGAATGACTGTTCCCCTTTCTCTACATCCTCACCAGCATTTGATATCATTTTCATTTGTTCTCTTGATCCTAGCCAGTCTGATTGGGATAAGGTGATACCTTAGGGTGATTTTAATTTGCATTTCCCTAATTACTAACAATGTTGAACACTTTTTGAGATGTTTCTTAGCCA
>NW_008340785.1:3525492-3534655 GCF_000622305.1 Nannospalax galili
ATTCTCTCTTTGTTCTGTACATTTAGTGTTTTTACTATGATATGCTGTGTGAGGTTTCTTTTCTGGTCCTGTCTATTTTGTGTTCTATATGCTTCATGTATTTGTATGGGGATGTCTTTCTTAATTTTGGGAAATTCTCTTCTACAATCCTGTATAAGATCTGGTCAATACCACTAACCTGAAATTCTTCTTCCTCTGTACAAAAGATCCATAGATTCAGTCTTTTCATGGTGTCCCAGATCTCTTGCATATTCCATTCCTGTGTTTTTAAAAAAAATTTTCCAAAATCTTTGCTTGAGTCGTCCAATTCTTCAACTTTATCCTCCAGTGTTGATTGTTTTCCATTTCATTCATTCTAGCAGTGAGGCTTTCCCTTGTTTCAAGTTGGCTTACTGAGTTTTGCACTTCCTTCTTCATTTCTGCCTGAGTTTTCTTCAATGTTTCCATCTCTTTTGTGAATTCATTCAGAAGTTTATCCCTCTCTTCTTTTAGCTCTTTGTTCTTTAAATTCGTTGAATTCCTTGATCATGTTTATGATTGTTGTTTTAAATTCAGTGTCCTGGGTTATCTCCAAGGGGTTCTCCTTGTAGAACTCTTCTACAGGATTGGTGGGGTTTGGTGGGGACATAGTGTTTTGGCTTTTCATTTTATTCTTTTGTTGTGGTTTTGGCATGTGAATTTCTTTTGTTGTTTATGATTCTGATACGAGAATTAAGTTGAAGTATGCTTCTGTTTGTATTATCTGGATGCCTAGATCCTTTGTTTATTGGTTATGTAAAGCTGGTTGGTACAGGTTCAGGTTCTCTGAGGTTTATTTTGGCTTATTCAGGGGTATCCACAGAAGCCCAATTCAGGTTCCAGTCAGGTACACTCAGGCTTCCTTCACCACATGGTGGCAGGATCCAAGCTGTCTCAGGCAGTCCTGTGCATTGTCAACCCAGTGCCAGAGGGGTGCCAGAACTCGGCACTCTGGTGGCCTGCTGAGATCCCAGCCTTAGCCTACCAAAGCCAGATCTGCCCTGGAGCTTTGGGAGGGACCTCACCAAATCCCAGGTAGGGGGATGGGTATGGCACAATTAGGGGAAGCAGGATCCAGGGGCTGTCAGGCTGTCCCCTGGGTTCTCATCCCCCCTGGTAGTTGGAGGCCAGAGGGAATCCAGAACCCTGCACTCTGGCAGTCTGCTGAGCTCCCAGCTGCTATCCCGATGGAGGTCCAAACCCACCCTCTCAGGCTGTCTGCTAGGCTCTCAGCCTTAGCCTACCAAATCCAGATCTGCTCTGGGGCCTTAGGAGGGGCTTCACCAAATCCCAGGTAGGGGGATGGTATGACACAATTAGGGGAAGCTCAGCACCACATGGAAGCAGGATCGGGGGCTCTCAGGCTGTTCCCTGGGTTCTCAGGCCCTCTGGTATTTGGGAGGCCAGAGCGAGGCCAGAACCCAGCACACTCTGGCGGTCTGCGGAGCTCCCAGCAACTACCCCGATGGAGGTGGTCTGAACCGATCCTTACTTTTTTTTAAAGTTAAGAACAGTTTTTAAAAAATATTTTATTTTTGGGGCTGGAGAGATTGCTCATTGCTCAGTGATTAGGAATACTGACTGTTCTTGCAGAAGATCGGGGTTTGAATCCCAGCACCCACATGACAGCTAACAACTGTATGTAACTCCAGTTCCAGGGGATCCAACAACTTCTTCTGCAGGCATTGCATGACACAGGTGCACTTATATATACACAGGCAATACACGCATATACATAAAATAAAAATAATAAAATATTTTAAAAAATAAAAAAATATTTTATTTTTAGTATTTTTTTATTTTATTTTATTGTGTGACTGTATTGCCTGCATGCATGTAAGTGCACCTGTGTCTTGCAGTACCCACAGAGGCCAGAAGAGAGCATTGGATCCCCTAGAACTGTAGTTATGGATGGTTGTTAGCCACCATGTAGGTACTGGGAACTGAACCCAGGTCCTTTGCAAGAGCAGCCAGTGGTCTTAACCACCAAGCAATCTCTCCAGCCCCAAAAGTTAACAGTTTTAAGTGTATCAAATTATGGCAGAGATAGTGCATAGTGTTGCTGTATACTCTACACCCAGTTTCTCATTAACATTCTCCATTAATATGGTATATTTGGCTCAACAGTTGTGCAAATACTGCTGTATTTAAATTAAGGTCTTCAGTTAATTCAGATTTCCTTAATTTTTACTGATTTTTTTTAACCACATTATATTTTGTAATCATAGCTCCTTGAGCCCCTTGGTTCTGACAATTGCTCAGACTTCCTGTTTTGATGATCCTGGCAACTTTGAAGAATAATGATCAGGGATTTGTAGCATGTCCCTAAATTCCCTGAATTTTTATTTGTTCGATGCTTTTCTCAAGCTTAGTCTAGTTAACATGCTTTTGATATGAAGGCCAAAGCGTATAAACTGCTATTATGGGGCTGGAGAGATGGCTCAGCGGTTAAGAGCACTGACTTCTTGCAGAGGACCTGGGTTTGATTCCCAGCACACATGTGGTAGCTATGAATCTTTCTTCACTCCAGTTCCAGGGGAGTCTGAAGCCCTCTTAACATGCAGGCAATACACTCATACACATAAGATAAAAATAATAAATAAAATATTTTTAAAAAGATAAAAAAATGCTATTTCATCACATTGTTTACCAGTGGTCATTCTATGAATCACTTGATCACCTGGAAGAGGTGGAGTTTTTTTCCATTTTTCCCTGTAAAGCTATTCTTTTTCCTTTTTCCAAACTGTACTCTTTGGAAGTGTAAGGGAGTAAAGGTTTCCTTTTAATCACTCCTTGCTAAGTTCATGATTGAGGCCCCTAAGAAAATAGACAGGTTAACAAGAGAAAAGTGTAGATATTTTAAGTTTCACATGACATGGGAGTCTTTATAAGAAAATGACCCAAGGAAACAGATAAGCTTTTTTTTAAAAAAAAAAATGTTTAGATTTAATGAATAAGTGAGTAGTGATAGAGAAGTATGGTTGGATAACAAGGGTCTAATGTAGTAAGAAAGTAAGGGAAACTTAGCATGGTATGGTTGTTTAGATTCTTCTCTGGGTCTCTGGGTCTCCTGATCTTCCAGCTTCTACCTCCAAGTGCTAGGGTTATAGGTATGCACCACACACCTTGCACGCTATTATCTGTAGGCAGGTCTAATTATAGTAATTTCAAGGCAGTGATAAATATAATTCTGTGATAGTGATAATAGTGGTTCCTTTTCTCTGAGAATAGGAGAATGTCTCTCCAGTGAGGATCATATGATCCGTTTGAGGAAGGAAGGGTGGGAAGAAGTCAAGAATGGCTTTCCTAGGTCATATGATTTACATCTGGGTTTGATGATAGACAAAAGGATGGTGAAACTGGCTTTCCTGTTTCTTCCTTCTGAAACGCCAAGGCACCATACTGTGGTACAACATGCCTTGAACTCCATCAGAAGTAACTGTATACCAACTATACACTTAGCCTGCACTACCTTAAGTGTGAGCTATCTACAAGAATTGTTTGGAATTCTGTGTATTTTATGCATATGTAGACATTCTGAGAACAGATCAGTAGAATTCAGCATTTTGCCGAAAAGATCTATGGCATATAGAAGTAAAGAATTTCTGTCTTAAGGGATATTTCTGTATGTGGGACTCCCCTTTTGAATCTTTCAGCAGGCTGAAATCCAAACATTTTAGCTTGGTTATTTCAGGCCTTGTCTGTTCTGTTTTGTCTGTTATCACATTCCTTTGTGTCCTGTGCTCTGACTCTATACAGCTCTCTGTGACCCTGTGAACAGGTTACTGTTCTATTTTAAGCTGGGGTACTTTTTGTAGGAATGTCTTCCCTCCTAAATCCTTACTCCCATCAGAGTGTTTCTTCAACTTGTCTCTCCTCTGAAGCGTCCTTTGTCTTATACCAAACAATTTTACATGTACCTCTATCATCTGTCTTTTGTTTGTTAGTTTATCTGCTCAAACTGGAAGCTTTTTGAGAGCCAATTCAGTAGTTCATTTTATTGTTGTTTATTATTATTTTTGTTTGTTTTGGAGATAAAGTCTTTCTATATAGTCTTGGCTGGCTTTAAACTCACAATTCTCTTCCCTCAGCTTCCCAAATCTGGGATTATAGGTGTATGCCACCATGCCCAACTGCCATTTATTCTTTCTTCCATTTTATTCTGTTGTAGAACAGGCCCATGGCAATTCTTAAATAATTATTGAATAAAGAATTGAATAGAATAATGTAGGGATTGGGAAAGATTGCCAGGTAATTTTGAGTTACCCTGCAGAAATGTTAGGGACAATTCTGAAATCCCATTTTAAAGCCCATTCTGGGGAAGAATGTAAATGATCAAGACACATAGGGTAGGAGTAGAATAATCAAGAAATTATCTTTTTTTCTTATTATTTAAAAAGGCAAGTATATTTGAAAGGTAAGGCTGAAGGAAGGCAACATTTTATGAGCCTATGTTTCCTGATTTGAGTTTTTTTTTTAATTAAAATTTTGTTTTCTTTCCTCAGTGGATTTGTATTATTCCTTGGTACCTTATAAGTTCTTAACAATGACCCATGCATAGCATATGTGTGTGTGTGTGTGTGTGTGTGTGTGTGTGTGTGTGTGTATAGTATATATGTGTGTGTGTGTGTGTGTGTGTGTGTGTGTGTGTGTGTGTGTTTGTGTATATATATTTATGTAGTTTTAAATTTTAGCTTTTATTTGAATAGACATTTTACTTTTTTTCATTTAGTAAGAGGTGCCTGACAACTACCTATGTAGAAGAGAAGCATGGTGTTCGCTTGCTTGTAATCCCAGCATTTAGGATGCTAAGAGAGGAGAATCTTGAGCTAGGGCAGCCTGGCCTACAAAGGGAAACTCTGTCTCAAATGCATACAAATAAATAACACCCTTTCCACAAAAATCCCAAAATTCATATGTTAATAGTAACATATATAGCCATGTGCTCCCCAGTCCTCCTCACCCAAAGAAATGCCTGCTTCAAATTTTGATTTTTTTTTTGCTTTTGCCTTTATGTATATTTTAGAAATGTGTGTGTGTGTGTGTGTGTGTGTGTGTGTGTGTAAAACACTGAATATTTGAGCTCCAGTTATAATAGTATGTCAGAGGAGCAAAGGAAGGTCAGTTTTTCTGGGAACATTTTGGCAAGAAGTTAATTCAACTTCAGTGACTAAATGAAGCATTTAAAATATTTAGCCAGTATCTCAAAGATAGGGAGCTGTTTTTAGGTTAGACTCCCCAGATACTCAGAGGAAACAGATTTTACCAAGCTTGTGAGGGTCCTTTTCTATTAAAGTTTGAGAATTACTGTTTAAAAATTAAAACTACCTAAGAAAGGGTTAGTTGTTAAAACATTTAAGAAGTGATGTGAACACGTTCTGAGGCCAAGATGAGAACTTTATAAAAGAGAGAGGAGACTAGGAGCTAGCCAATGCAAATAATAATATTATTAAAACAGACTGTAACCTTAAGGTTGAGGGCTATAGGTTTGCTTTTAGAGTTGATTTGCTAGATACCTAAAGGCCCAAACATTTAAATTTTTGTCAACTGCCAATGAATTCTAGGCAGATTATCTTTTCTTAAAATTAAATATACTAAGAAAGAATATTGACACCAAGGCTTGTTGTGCAAAATTTTTGTAAAATTTATGTGTGAATCCTAAATGATAGAAACACGACACTATTTGGCTTCAAGGAAGATGTCTATCAGTATACAACCCACATATAAAAATATAATAATAATGGAATATATTGTAATCTATTTGAAAGTTAATTACTAGAGCAAGATGATACTTAGGAGAACATAAAAGCTCAGACTTGAGGGTCAAATGATACATGTAAGAAGCAATATGACTTTGTGGTTCTAAGGAGAACTGCATATTTTGTATACAGGAAGCAGACAGAACCAAAACTAAAATAAAGGAAACAAATGTACTGGGAAACAAATTAACCAACCAACCAAATAAACAAAACAAAAAGAAACAGTCTTTAGGTTTCTAGAAACTTGCTTCAAAATTCTGTAGATCATGCTGTCCTGTTGTTAGGAAGATTCCAGTTAAGTTTTAGTAATATTAATGTAGCCTTAAAAACATTAAGTTTATTATTTTTGTTCTTGCTCCTTACTTTGATTATATTTACCATGACAGTGTCAGTGATGTTAAAATGGAAATTTTAGGCTCATTCTTTTTCTGCTTTTTTTTCTTTTATTGGAATCCTCATTCTATAAAAAGCAAAGGTAGATTATCAAATACAAATTTTTGTTTCTATAACCTCAGCAGCTCTCTGAGCTTTCTTTTTTAAAAATAGAAATATGTGAACTAAGACTGCTTTCTGTCTTGAAGCTTTCCTGTTTATCCTTCATTGTTATATCAAAGTTTATTTTCTCAAGTGCAGATGTGAGAAATTCTCATTGTATTTATTTCCACTTAACAACTAAAACCTAAATTTTATAACATTACATGCAAATGTCTTTTCTAATCTGTCCATTGTTATCCACTCCCACCATAATAGTTTAACAACTCTGCCGTTGTATGTCTTCCATACAGACTCTCCTTCATTCTACCAGTACCTTCATTGTTCAGAAACAAGTTGAGAGGAGACCTGTTTACTTTTGTTATGAACATTATATCAATGAGTATCTGATAATTCAGAATAGCCAGAAGTTGGAGGGGCATATATATATATTCATAAATTTCATTAATAGTAACTGATTTTTCTAATTTTCTTTTTCTTGAAAATTTTTTAACTTTTATTTTTTTATGTGTAGGAGTGTTGTGCCTGCATGTATGTAAGTGTACTCATGTTGTGTAGTGCCCATGGAAGTCAGAAGCATTGGATCCCCTGGAACAGGAGTTGGACAGTTGTTAGCTGCCATGTAGGTGCTGAGATTCAAGTTTGGGTCCTCTGCAAGAGCAGTCACTGCTCTTAACTGCTGAGCCATCTCTCCAACCCCTGATTTTTCTTTTTTGGTTTATTTTGCTTTTTAAAATATTTTATTTATTATTTTATTTTATGCGTACCAGTGTATTGCCTACATATGTATAAATTCATCTGTGTTGTGCAGTGCCCACAGAGGTCAGAAGAATGTGTCGAATCACCTGGAATTGGAGTTACAGATAGTTGTTAGCAGCTATGTGGATGCTGGGAATCAAACCCAGGTCCTCTGTAAGAGCTTTTAAATGCTGAGCCCCAGCCCCTGATTTTTACCAATTTTCTTTTATTTCTTATCCCTTAAACGTCCCATTATAATATTTTCAAAGCTAATGAATATCTACAGTACTATTTTGCCATCAACAAGTAAGCTCTTAAAAGATAAATTATAGGAAAAAGAAGACTAAGAAAAAAGGTACCAAAGAGATTAAATAAGCTCATACCTTTGTCCTTATTAATCTTAAAAAAAATGAGATTTTACGTGTATTTAATATTTTATTCCTATTTTGATATGTGTAATGTCAAAGAAAAAATTTCAATACATAGAGTTCAGTTTATCTAATTGACTTTAGTATTGTGATTATAAATCAGGCAGCACTCCATTTATGAAAATAGGAATGTGCTCTCATGCTGAGTTGGGATGGAACTATAAGGTATGTATCTGTATCATGTGCATGCAATACCTGCAGAATCCAGAAGAGGGCACTGGATCCCCTGGAACTGGAGTTATGGAGGGTTGTTAGCAGCCATGTGGGTTCTGGGAACCAAACCCAGGTCCTCTGCAAGAGCAGCTAGTGCTATGTTCTTAACCACTGTCCTAGTTTGTTTCTCCATTGCTGTGACAAAATACTCTAACCAATACCAACTTGGGGATGAAAGAGTTTGTTTTATCTTACACCTCCCAGGTCATAGTTCATCAGGGAGCCCAAGGTGGGAACTCGGGGCAGGAACCTGGAGTCAGGAGCTGGATCACAGGCCATGGAGAAACTCTGCTTACTGGCTTACTCCCCTGGCCCTTGCTCAGCCTGCTTTCTTATGCAACAGAGGCTCACCTGCCCAGGAGTGGCACCACCTATAGTGGGCTGGGCCCTCCCTCACAACTCAGCAATCAAGAAGATGCCCCACAGACATTGGCCACAGGCCAGTCCTATGGACGAAATTCCCCAATTGAGCTCTCTCAGCTCAGGTGTGTCAGGTTGACACTAAAGCTCTCTAGCACAACCATTGAGCCATCTCTCCAGACTCTTTATTAGTATTTTCAATTGCTGTTCCTGCTGCCTTTTTCTCTCGTCTACTTTGATTTATGGAAAATAGATCTTTCTGTACTCTAGGTTTCACATAAATAAAGGTCAGATAGTCTGATTATTTGGAAAATGGTTGTTTTAAAAAGTTGCTGTTAATTTTAAAATAAGCATGTCAGTTTCACAAAATCAGATCCTAATTTATTTTTGTAGTTAAACTCCCGGTTACTGGTCACCAGGCACTGTACTAGGTACAAAATAGAGTAAAAAAAATCATGCCATTGCCTTCCTGTATCTTAAATTTTAAAGAACTCTTTTAAAACTCTTAAGCTCCAAATTTTGCATGTTCATTGAAGAATTTTTTCTTATTATGTATGAACACTTTGATGTGGTTAAATATTTAAATCTGTATTGAAAATTTCAGTTTTTTTAGTATGTGAGCATTATTTAGAGCATTATTAGTGGCTTTTATTTAATTAAGTAATTTATTGCATTAATCTCATACTGGATATTAGGAATTATGTAAGTTTTACCCTTATAAACCATAAACTGAATATTAATAAATAAATATATCTCTCTTTGTCTCTTAATTCTGTAAACTTTTCATACCTAAATAATAGTGTATATGTTGATGATCAAGCTTTTAAATGAATTTGATTTATATTTGAAATCTAGCTTAATAATATTCAAAGGTTGTCTTATAACTTTGAAGAAGCTTATTTGAGGAAGTGAGCTAATAAAATATTTATTAAGGTGGTAGAGAATAAAGATGAGACTGAAATAATAAATTATGAAAAGCATAAACTACATTAGCAATGAAAGAACTCACTTTTAGTTTAGATCAGGTGAATTTTGGAGCTTTGTTCCTCAACTAAAGAAGGAGAAAACAATCTTACTTTAGGAATGAACTTTTTAAAAAAATTATTTATTTAATAACCACATACTTAGAAGAAGCATTTCATTAGCTCACTTCCT
>NW_008340785.1:3534954-3538503 GCF_000622305.1 Nannospalax galili
TTACTTTCTGAGCTCCTTGGCATCTGAGCATGGATATAAAGTTGTCAGGAACTTTTACAAAAAGATTTTATAATATCAGCATATGTCTTTGATTACTTAAGTGATAAATTCTGAAAATAATAGCTTCTATCCTTTAGCTATATAGTTTTCTGAACTAAAAGTGAAACTGACCCTTGAAGTTTTTCAGCTGAGGTAGTGTTATAATTAGATTTTGGTAAGTAAAATTCATATTATTTTTATAAAGTAAGAGAGGTTAATTGTCCCAGTGGAAAAGATTAATAAGCCAACTTTCATACTTCGTAGACATTTAAAATTTTTATCAGTAGGTTAATTAATGTCCAGAGAGTTGTGTGCATGGTTTTGATATGGTCCAATAAAGCCATTCTTCTTTCTTAACCCATCTCTAAAGTAAAAGTTTCCATAGCAGTAAGAGTCTGAAACATCTGTTGTTCTCACTTGCCCCTGGGGGGATTAAAGGTAGTGGATCCCTTAACCAGCACTAGCATTAGGACCAAGATGCTTTTGGCAAACTCATTTGTTAGGGTGCTGTGTTAATGTAGTCTTTAAAAGTTTATTGCTGAGTTGGGTCCATAGATAGCTGAAAAGTTTGTTGTTGACTCTAGCATTAATATGTTTATTTTTTTCAAACCTAACTTGAAAATTTTGAACATCTAAAGTTCAATTTTCAGGTAATTAGGATCCTGTAGAGTGAATGCTAGACAATAAAAATGTTTTTGAAATTTCATGCTTCCAAAAGAGAATGCAATATTGTCATTGAAGAATATTTTCCAAATTTATTTTATGACAAACTAAAGTTAAATTAATTATGCATATTGATCCAAAGTTCTCTGAGAGGGATGGAGAGATGGCTCAGTGGTTAAGAGCACTGGCTGTTCTTGCAGAGGACTCAGGTTTGATTTCCAGCACCCACATGGAGGCTAACAACTGTCTGTCATTCCAGTTCTGGGGAAATCCAGTGTCTCCTCTGACCCCCACAGGTATTGCACAACATGGGTGCACTTACACACATGTAGGCAATACAGTCATATTTATAAAAATAAAAATAATAAATAAATTTTTATTTTTTATTGAGCTTTTGTAATTTTATACAACAGTTCTTAATCAAATTTAGACCCCCTCCCCCATCCCTGCTCCCCCATATCCCCACTGGACCTTATGTATTCCACTATATATGTTAAGTCCCATCCAGTCGAGCAATTGTACCCAGATGTCCTTCAATGTAAATTCGTACACCAGAGTCTAGTCAGCCCATCTAGAGATCGTATGTAAGGCATACTTTCCCTTATCCCAGCACCAATCAGTCTCCAATAGTTCTCAGTCCAAGGCCGGCCTGCCACCCATTTCTCTTCTCCCCTCTGGGCCCTTGTTAATTGAGTTGGCATGGGTCCTGTGCTCGATGCCACCATTGCCACAAGTTCACATGTGCAAGCTTACAGTGGCCTGAAAGCCTCTGCTTTCCTGTGTTCATGAACCAGCCCTGGCTCTTAGAATCTTCTCACCCCCTCTTCTGCAATGGTCCCCAAGCCTGTGGGTGGGCAAGGTTCAGTATAGGAGTCCTATCCAAGGATACACACTCTGCAGTCTCGTATTCTTTATAACTTGGCCACTTGTGGCCTTCTGTATGCATTGCACTCTATTGTATAAGGAAGCTTTACTGGTAAGAATTGAGGGATGCATTAGTTTTCTTTCTACCCCTTGTTCCACTATGTTCCAAAAGGCTTAGGTATAGAGGTTCAACTGTAGATGTGCCACCTAGTTCTTAGCATCTTTCAGATATATATTCTCTGACAACTTGTGGAATTCTGCAGTAGCCTCCATTTGTTGCAAAAAGAAGCTTCTTTGATGAGTGATGTACAGTGTGCTTGGCTGTAAATATAAGGATCCATATTTAGCATATGGTAAGAAATTTCACTTGTCTAGAGATATGGAAGAGGTAGGGTTTTCTCTAGGATCTGTGTTCTCTTCAATCATGTATATTTGGCTAAGTTTATAGTGCCGCCCATGAGTTCATTCCCACTGAGAGGACTTTAAGTCCAATTAGGTAGCTGTTGATTGCCCTCCAGATAGCATTATGACTACTTCACCGATAGAGGTAGTTCACTGTCCTGGTCATTGTGATTATTAGGGTTTAGGGTTGGGTTGGACCATTGATTGTTTTTCTCCCTTGACATTTTGCATATTATCATCTAGCATTATGATAGCTAAATGTCAGTTAGAAGGCTTCCAATCAGTTCCTGCTCCATTGCTCTAAATACTTTATCTGAAGCATATCCTGTCTTCAGCAGTAGGGTCTTATCTGCTAGTTCTGGGAGATAACCAAGAGGTTGGCAATAGTCTATGTTATTTTGGAGTCTCTTGCACTACTCTCCCCAACCACTCAAAGGGAGGTCTCTTTGTCTAGCACTGTGTTCCTTGCCAAACACTTCCCAGGTATGCATACGCACTAATGTTTAGACACTGTATGGTCATTTCTTATGGGGTTTGGGGGGCATTTCCCTCTGGGTTTCCTAGCCCCCCAAGCTTCATTCATTTATACTCTTATTCCTCCAATCTGGCCTCCCTCTCCAGTTCCAGCAGCACCCCCATTATCCCCACCCTCCCCTAATAACATTTGCCTCCCACCATCCTCCATCTCTTTTTATTCAAATGATGTTTGTGGACTGATCTTTAAATTATAGTCTTTAAAACATTGATATTTGTATTAGTTACTTTTCTGTTGCTCACCAAAGCAACAGAAGGAAGAGTTTATTTGGCTTACAATTCCAAAGCGGAAAGAGTTCATAATGGCTGGGGAGGCATGGCAGCTGGAAGTGTCCAGAGCAGAAAGCTGAGTGATCACATCTTCAAGCAGGTACAGGAAGCAGAGTGTGACTAGAAATCTGGCAAGGCTTAGGAACTCTCAAAGCCCACCCCCAGTGTGCTTTCTTTGGCAGATCACACCTCCTAAAACTTTCCCAGAAAGCACCAACTGGGGACAAAAATACTTGGAGCCTATAGGGGACATTCTCATTCAAACCAACACAATATTCTGCCTTTACTGTGAAGATAACAAATTTGAAGTGTTGATAATTTGGGGGATGGTAGCCTCCTTTAGATAGCTCCAAAAAACCTTTTTTTAAAATCAATGTTTTTTGGCAAACATCATCAGCTACTGCAGTGAGTATCAAGAGGTTTAAAAAGCCTAAGATCCAGCCGAGCATGGTGGTGCACACCTTTAATCCCAGCACTCAAGCAGAGGCAGGCAGATCTGGTCTGCATAGTGAGTTCCAGGCCAGCTGAAGGTAAAGGAAAAACAACAACAACAAACAAACCTCAACAACCACCAAAGCCTAGGATTCTATTTATTCAGCCTAATGGGAAAAAGAATTGATGCTGTAGGTACTAGGATATCACTGTAATTATAGTACTGTGAGTGCTGCTGGAGATAGTTTTAGGTTTTTTTGGAGGCTAAGAAATGTTGATTGTATGCTATAGCCCAGGTGATGAACTAGATTCTGGGGATTAAAGAAAAATTAATGTTAGCCATGA
>NW_008340785.1:3544025-3548797 GCF_000622305.1 Nannospalax galili
TGTGATTTTGACATGTGAATTTCTTTTGTAGTTTCTGACTCTTGTGTGATACTCGGGCCTTCAAGTTTAGTTCTGCTTCTTTTTTTTTAGCTTTATGTGTCTTTGTAGTTTACTTTTTGGGTATGAAGAGCTGGTTCGTCTAAGCTTCTGGTTCTCTCTTTTGATTTTATATTGTCGAGGCCGGATTGATTTTGTCTTCAGGAATTCCATGGTGGCCCAATTCCAATGTGGATCAGAAGTTTTCAGACTTTCTCCTTAGGTCTGGAATCTTCTAAGAATGCTTTTGGCCTCAGGAACTTGGGTGATGGACTGACCTGAGACCCTGGCCGTGGCAGCGCCACGCAGGGATGCAAAGGCAGATAGGGCGGGAAGAAGCCCCAAGATTTCCCAGGGAGTGGATTGAGTAGCTGGGTTGTACCCAAGAGGCGTGAGGATAGTAGTGCCATATTTTAGTTTTTTAGTTTAGTTTTGTTTTGAGACATAATCTTAATCATAGAGATTGACTTCATATAATCCCCTGCATCAGCCACCCCACTCTTGGCATTATAGGTATGAGTCACTAAGCTTGACTTGAAACAGTTTTTTAAACCAGTAGTTTCAATATATAGAAGAAAACATTGATCTCTAGTATAATAATAGAAAGCAACTAATAAGTTGTTAATAAGGAAAACTAGATAATCTCAATTGGTACAGAGTAAAAGACCATTCTTTCAAGATAATCACTATTATTAATTCCTTTTAGAATAATTCTTTGATATAATATAGGCATTATTTTTTTTCCAGAACCTTTTTGTTATATATTTTTTTCATTTCTTGATAGTAAAATATGGCAACAATTTGATCAAAACATCTTGGTAATCTGGTTTTAAAATATATATGCTAGTACTTGTTATTCAGGTTTAATAGAATCTGGTGTATTTATCTGGTACATGTTACTCATAACATTGGGCAAGATGTAAAATAAACCCACATTATGTTAAATATTTTTATAAAACTATTTCTTTTTATTCTGATTATCTGGGTATCTCATGTATCCTAGGCCAGCCTCACAAAGGTCATGTAGTTGAAGCTCACCTGAATTGGTCCTAAAGCTCCTGCTTCCATCTCTCATATGCTGAGATTGTAGGTGTGTGCCATCATGTCCTGCTTCTGTTTCCATTTTGTCATTAACTGTATTATGAATTATCAATTATAGGTTCTTTTCCAGTTTAACTCAGTAGTAGTTGTCTAATTTACTAATGGCAATGGGTTGATTAATTAAATTAGATTTAATATAATTTAGAAGAAAGAGTAATAAAAGATTTGGCAAAAGCTGTGTTCTGTTTTATTTGTTTGTATTTGAAGACCTAAGCTTTGCTTATTTAATCTTTTAAGGAAATTTATTTCTCAATTTGTGTGTGTGCACTTGAACATATATGTATGTGTATGGACTTGTTAGTGTGTGTACATGTATGGGTGTGCGTGGAGGCCAGATCTTGACGTTGGGTATCTTCCTCAATCTCTTTCCACCTGAGTTTTTGATTCAGTGTCTTTCACCATTTCTGGAAGCTCAAGCTAAGCTGGCTGTTTAGCAAGCCCCAGGGATCCTGCTGTCTCCATTTTCCCATTCCTATGATTACAGGCATGTATCATCATGTCTAGCTTTCTTTTTCCCTCAAAGATTTATTTTCTTTTTATTATGTTTATGTGGAATATGCCTGTGCATGGGTATATGCACATGAATGTCGGTGCCTGCCAAAGTAAGAAGGCACCATATGGTGCCTTGGAGCTAGAATTATAGGTGGTAGTGAGGTGCCCCACATGGCTGTTGGGAACTGAACTTGGGTCCTCTGAAAGAGAGAGCAGTCAGTGCTCTTAACCTACAAGCTCTCTCTCCATCCCCCATGCCTGGCTTTTTATGTGGATGGTGTTTATCTGAATTCAGGTCTTCATGTTGCATGGCAGGCATTTTACCAGCTGACCATCTCCCAGAGTTTGCTCATCTACTTTTGATAAACCACTCTGTCAATTTTGTGACTGTGGTGAGACCTTGTTTCATGTATGGATCTTTTCTTCATTGGCATTTTAAAAAAACATTATGAACTACACATAATAGACAAACCTAGATTACCTTTTGAGAAGAAAAGATGCTCCTTCCTCTAAAAGTAAGTTTCTAGTAATTTAGTTGTTTAGCACAGTAGAAATAAGAAATACTTTAAAGGTTTTATTTTTACGCACATGTATTTTTTAAAATATAAATGTGGGGCTGGAGAGATGGCTCAGCATGTAAGAACACTTGCTGTTTTTCCAGAGGACCCAGGTTCAATTTCTAGCACCCACGTAGCAGCTAACAACCATCTGTAACTCCAGTTGCAAGGGATCCGACACCCTCTTCTGTCTTCTGCAGGACAATGCACACATGTGGTACATACACTTAAATACATGCAGGCAAAACACCAATATACATGAAATAAAAATAATAAATAAAATGTTTAAAATATTTGTAAATGTGTGCATAATCTTTTTATTGTTTTCTATTAGTAGTTTTTTCCCAGAGTCTTTTTACCCTTCAAGTAATTCAATACACTTAAATTTTTTATTTCAGTAAAGCATATTAAGATGGCAGGAAAGCGTTATGGAGATTAGTGAAAATAAATTTAGAAAATAGCAGTTCTTGACCTAGGTGTGGTTGTGTATACTAGTAATTCTGGTACTTGGGAGGTAAAGACAGGAAGATCTGGAATTCATGGTCATCTTCGACTGTATAACAAATTCCAGGCCAGCCTATTATACTATGTGAGACCCTGTTTCAGAAAACCAGTCATCTAACCTACCAAACAACACCCCAAAGAAAACCAAACCCTCAAAGATCAATAATAAAATATCTTTCTGTAATTCAGAAATTTGAGGATCCAAATGATGATTTCGGGTCACTATGATTGGAAGAGATTATTGAAATCACTTTTTAAACTGTGTTTTTGTCTTTGTTTTGTTAAAAGAAAATATATGGCCATGTACTTCCTGGATAATTACATGGGTTTAGTTACTTCCGTATTAAATTCATAGTTCTTTTAGTGATAATCTTTCTCTTAGTAAATTAAAAGCTTTTCAGTTCTGTGCTGTTTGTAGTTTATTTTTATGTTCTATATTGAACATTTTGAGTTTCTATTGGGTAAAGTAATATGATTCTTTCACCAAAGTACACTTGTAAAGTACCTCTTCAGATAGACTATTCTGGGAAACAGGAAGATTTACTGTGTTATTTGACATGTTGTGAGTGATGCATGAGCTCAGGGACAAAGGCAAGTGAAGGAGAGAGATAACAAATGAAGAATTGCAGAGGTTCTATTCCTGTTAAGTGTGGTACACCACGTTATCTAAAATTAATATTGTTTGTCCAGACCAAAGAATTTTGAGCTATTTTCAGATGCACTATAGTAAACTTTTATTAGAAGCATGTTTGGCCACTAAGTGACATATTTTGGCAACTTTTCATAGCATCTGGATCTCATCTCAGTAGCATGTGTTTGGTATTGCTGTAGATGTGTGCTAGCTATCCTTATTCAATTAGGAGAGTGGAATTTTCCCTTTCCATTGTGCATGCGTGCGTGTGTGCATGCATGCATGTATGTGTCTGTCCTTCTGTCTTGAGTCTAAATATGTAGTTGGAGCATACATATGAAAGACTTATGGCTCTTCTTTGGCTTTTATCACTTAATATTTTTATTGAGTTTTTGTGCATTTCGTATAATACATCTTAATCAAATTTAGGCCCCTTCCTGCTCCCCATTGCCCCCCTACCCAAGCCAGGTATTCTGTCATATACGTTAAGTCCTGTCTCATCAAACATTTCTATCCAGGTGTCCCTCGGAGCAGTTTATCCACTGGAGTCTAGTCAGCCTATCTAGACTCACTCCCTTAAAGAAGATCTACTCTCCCTTACCCCCCCAGTAATCATTTGCTAATAGTTTCTTGGTTAGGATTGGGGACTGCTGCCCATTTCCCCCTGTCTATTCTGGGTTGTGTCTGATTGCGTTGGCGTGGGTCTTATGCATGCTGTCAGCATTGCTGCAAGTTCATATGAACAAGTTTCCAGTGGCCTGAAAGCCTGTTTCCTTATGTTCACGCACCAACCCTGGCTCTTAACAATCTTTACGTTCTTTGGCTTTTAAACGGGTGTTTTCTTCTCTAACTAGCAGAGAACAATGCATTTTTTATATATTTTTAGGTAAAATATCTAAATGACAAATTCTTTGCCTTTCTGAAATTTGACAACTACTAAATGTATTTATAGTGTTTACTGGTAAAAAAAACTATCTTTGTCCCACTTTTATAGATTTTGAATATTACTTTGATGAGAAGTATAATTCATCAGAAAGTAATATAACTCAGCAGAAAGTAGTAACTTTCTGTTACTTACTCAAATTAGCTAACATAGTTCCACGTCTTTATAATTGTATTTTACATTTCCTGTTCATGGCCAGTTAAGGTTTTACTACTTAGAAGGTTTAAAACTCACATTTTCATAAGTTTAAATTATTATTCTCTTAATTATTTATATTGGCTATAGTCACGTAGAAACAAAACACACTATTGAAATTCTTAGCAGAATAGCAATAATTTTCTGTTTTATCAGGATATGAATTTTGATACTTTTTTCCTGTCAGTACTTAGCTTTTCTAGATTTGCTAAAAAATGTTTGTTTTTGGTCAATACACATTATAGCACAGTTATATTATGGTGACGTGATTTTATTAAATTGAAATTATTGTTTTTCATTTTTTAAGGAAAAT
>NW_008340785.1:3548872-3565665 GCF_000622305.1 Nannospalax galili
TCTACTTTATTTAAAAAAATGTTTGTTCTCATAGAAAGCTGGTAACTCTTAAGAGCCAACTTGTTATTAAATCTGTTCTTGCATTTTGTTGGGTGAAGGTTATTTACTTCATCTGGATTTTTATTTCGTGGCTATTACAGGTATAGACCAGCACCAAAGTAATGGCAAAAAAAGGAAATTATGGCTTGGGCATTTCATTTGTCATCTGTAGTGCACATTGGAGTATCTAAGTGTTCCTTTAGTTGATGGTTCTATTTTTTTAAATATATATTTTATGTTATTTTTATTTTATGTCTATGAGTGTAATGCCTGCATGTAGGTGGGTATACCCATGTCATGCAATGCCTGTGGAGGTCAGAAGAAGATGTCGGATCCCCTGGAAGTGGAGTTATGGGTGGTTGTTAGCGGCCATGTGGGTGTTGGGAATTGAACCCAGGTCCTCTGCAAGGGCAGTCAGTGCTCTTAATTGCTGAGCCATCCCTCTAAGGGATCCCAGTTTTGTTATTCTTTTGCTTAGCATAATGTCTATGATTTTCATCCAGATTATGTAGTATAATAGTCTGATTTTTGCTGTGTAATTATTCCACTGTATACATTTCTGCAATTGATCATTTCTTTGTTTAAACCCATTTGGGTAGTTTAAAAATTAGTATGACAAGTTCCTTTTACTTTCACTGTTCCCTGATGGAATATATGTAAACATTTACTTGAAATTACATTTAGAAAAATAAGTTTTATTGGGTTATTGTTGACAAATAAACCCAATTTAATAGGATAGTTAAGATATAATTTAAATTCAGTGAAATGTAACCTTTAAGAAGGAATACTTTGAGTTTGGAAAATGTACTGAGTTATGTTACCATAAGAGTTGTGTTATACAATATTTTCATCACTCACAAAGTTAACTTTTACCTTTTTGTGGTATGTCTTTTATCCCAGCCCTGGAAATCTCTGATCTAAACATTGTCTATGAAGTTTTTGCTTTTCTAGAAGTCATATGAATAGAATCAGATACTATAAAACCACTAATGATGGCTTCTTTCGCTTAATGTGTTTCTTTGGGTTTCATCCATTTAACATTCATTTTATGTGTGTGAATGTCTTGCCTGCATGTATGTAAGTGTACCCATATTGTGCAAAGCTTGCAGAGGCCAGAAAAGGGCATTGGAATTGGAGTTACAGACCGTTGTTAGCTGCCATGTGGGCTCTGGGAATTGAACCCGTGTCCTCTGCAAGAGAACCAGTGCTCTTAACTGCTGACCCTTCTCTCCAGCTCATGTTTCATTCTTTTAGTTGTGTGTATCAGTTGCTTTTTCTGAGCAGTGTTTCATTTTATGGATGTAACACAATTTGTTTTCCCATTGATCATATGGGCATTGGAGGTTTTAATATAGAATGATTTTGAGTAAACATTTGCCTACAGAGCTTTGTGGACACATATTTTCATTCTTCTGAATCCCCCTCTCTTCCCCTTTCCTCTGCTCTCTTTCTTTGGAATACCAAACCATTCTTCATTTAATTGACTTTGCTCCTTTGTTGAAAATCAGTTGATCTCTGTGTGTCAGTTTATCTGTGACTCTATTCCACTGGTTGGTCTGTTAACACTACATTCTCTTGAAAACTGTGGAATGATGCATTATAAAGTCAGATAACTCTTGAATCAGGTACTGTTATTTATAACATTTCAACAGAAAGTTTAGAATTGGCTTCTCAAGTTCTAAAAGATATCTGCTAGAATTTTAATTTATATTCTGTTTAGTTTATAAATAAGAACAATAACAATATTAAGTACATTTCTTCTTTTAAAAAGATTTTAAATAGTATGTTAACATGGAACTTTTTTTTTTTGTCTCTTTGAAACATGGTCTCCCTGTAGCCACAGCTGGGCTGGAACGCATAGAGATCTGCCCTCTTCTTCCTCCTGAGTGCTGGGATTAAAGATGCGTGCCACCATGTCTAGTTCTTGGAATATAGTTTTTTTTAAATATTGGGGGATTTAAAATTTTTTGTTCTTGTTTTTTGAGACAGGCTCTCACTATGTAGCCCTGGTTGGCCTGGAAGTGGCTATGTAGACCAGGATAGCTTCAAACTCACAGAGATGCACCTGCTTCTGCATCCTGAGTGCTGGAATTAAAGGTGTGTACCACCATACATGCCAGGGAGTTTGTTTTGAGACAGAGTTTCACTATGCCCAGGCTGAGCTTGAATTTAACAGCAGTTGTCCTGCCTCAACTTCCTGAGTACTGGGATTGTCTTCTTAATTACAGGGAAAGGCCTTTTTTGCTTATTCTTGTTTGCTTGTTTCATAACTTTTTTATTCATTTTGTTTTTAAAGGGTTTAAATTAAGGGTTAAAAATCAGAATAAAGTTTTGTTTTGTTTCACATATATTCATGAAAGTATTTGGCAGCACTTTAGAAGTCTATGTTTTCAGTAGTTCAAGTGCTGTAAAACCAAGTAGTGTCAACTGTCTTCTTCTTGTAGCCCTCCTTGTTCGGTCTGTTTAATCATTCCTTTTCTTGATGCCAGTAAGTGTTTAAAACAAAACCAAGCACAGCAGAATAAGCAAAGGCTTCCCCTAAAGGGTATTGTCAGCTATGGTAAAGGGAAAAAAAAAAAAAAACCAAAAACCTTAGCCAGTGACTTGTGAAGAGTAGTGTTAATGACTTTGTGAAGAGATGGCCATCCATTACCTACTACTTGTCTTATAAAAGAGGCACCTGATGTAAGAAGTGAAACAGCTTCAGATGATATGGTATGTTTTTTGGGGGGCTTGCCATACTGATTTTCATTATTGTTAATGTGCTTTTAAGTATCTGAAAATTTTCTCAAAGTTTAATTAGATCATAGGTTGAGGCAGTGTTGTGCTTAAGAGCAGGTGTTCTTTGTTGATGCCTCTGTTTCAGTCCTAGTTCTGTCTACTAAATATAGGCTGGTAGGTAGTATTTGGAGGGTTGATTTGTACAAGAAGTAGCTAGTCAAAAATGCTATTTATGGATGGAACAAAGTCTTGAAGTTCCCTTTGTATATTGGGAAATAGCTCCTTACTTATTGAATTATAGGGTATTCTAAAGAGTCGGATGGGCAATGGGAGGACAGGGGGAAAATATGTGGTCAGTACTAAGTTACCATCCATAAGGAAAGTACTTGAATGCTTCAATAATAGGTGCACATAGACTTTTGACCAAATTTACAGTACAGATATGAATTGCCTCCTCTGGATTCGGCCCCAAACCGGATTTAAAAAAAAAAGTGGTTGGTTACCCACTTTAACAGACTTGCAGCTATTGTACAACTGGGCACATTTTGCTTGACTAGTCAGTAGTGTTCATGCAGCGTTCATAATTGAATTAGATTATGGATGTTACTTCTCCACCTGCAGCTAGTCAGGAGGGGGGATGCTTACAGCTCAGTTCCAGTTTGATTCTCTATGTCCCCGTGACCAGAGCATGTGATGTCTTCAGCAGTAGGGTTTTACTATATAGTTTTGGTGGGCAATCAACAGCAGTGGCAATTGCCTGTATTGTTTTAGGGGACATTGGGGTCTCCTGGACCAACAGCTTGTTGACAGAAGACCACTTTAGGTGTTGGAATTTTTATTTAATAATGTATGGTTACTGGGAGCTGCTTTATCCATCCATGCAGGGTACCTCATTCAAACCAAACTATTTTTTAATGTTTTAATTAGCTTGCCAAGTACCAGATTTCTTTATTTCTTTGATTGATCCTCCCTCTACTCTCTCCAACCTAGTATTTCCCCTTTGACTTTCATATCACATGTGTTCTACTATCCCCCTTACCCTTAAATCCTCTTTTTAATCTCTCTTATGGACCTCTTTCTGTTTATTAGTCTTGCCATATTGATTTCTATTATTGTTGATGTGTTTTAAGTCTGAAAACTTTCTTAAAGTTTAAATATATCTTTGCTAGATTATATAACTTATAATGGAGGTGAATAGTCATCAAAATTATATGCTTACTAATTCAGTTTTCTATGATATATTTTATACTTTGAGAAAATATTTGTGACTGAAAACTTAGTGTAATTAAATGATGATACAACTTTCAGTCTGGGTACTACAGATACTACATTTATTTTCTTGTGTTAATTAATCTTCCTGGTAGTGTTTGTGTGTTTGAGCGAGAAAACATCCCTACTCCTTCTTGGGGTAATGATTAATCTATTTTCAGAAAGCTTCTATTTATACACGGTAATAAGTGTAAGATTTTATATGTAGTGTGTACTAATACCTAGATCTTTTGAAATTTTTGTCAGTTCTTCATTAGACTTGCATAATTACTTTGGAACTTGTTTGAAATTGTTTAATAAGCAATATTAGTAAATGTGATTTTAGATAGTCTTAAAAAACAGAGAGCTTTCTGTTTTTTAATGATTACCATTATGAAAATTTTAGGTGCTATGTAAATATTTCCTTTAGACATCTGTAGTATACTAAATGTATAAAATTGTTTATGTAGGTTTTAACTGGATCATGTCGCCAAAATTATTCACCTTCTGGCTTTCAAGATTTTAGTAAGTGGGAATCAGTGCTGAAAATAAAAGAAGGACTTCTAAGACAAAAAGAAATTGTAATTGATAGGTGAGTCTGTTTTTTAATTACTCAATATTTCAAGCATATAGAAATATACATTAATGAAACAATTACATTTTCACCCACTACTTATAAATTGAAAACTAGAATTTACAACCATATTGATGTCACATGTCTCTCAAATCCCAGTGCTTTTATGAATGTCAAACTGAAGAGTAGGTTCATCTGTCTGATTTCTTTCATGCTTTTTATTTGCATTAGTGGAATTCATTGTTTGGAAGATCTTCCCTATCTGCTCTATACATGCTGCAGAGAACTGTTGGACCTGTAAGAAGCTATCTTTGTATTTACTTTTGGAAACTGTCAAACTTGGAAAGCTACTTTAAAGTCATGATTTCCTTTATGTAAGGTTGGAAATCACATAAATTATGAAAAGGATGGATTTTTTTTGTCTTTTTTGAGACAGGGTCTCCTTGTAGCCCCAGCTGTCCTAGAACTCACTATGTAGACCAGGCTGTCCTAGAACTCACAAAGATCCACCTGCCTCTGCCTCCCAAGTGTTGGGATTAAAGGTGTATGCCACCATGCCCAGCTGAAAAGGATAGATTTTTAAATTTAAATACCTTAGAGTAAGAATTACAGAATTTTTTTTTAAAGAACATTTCAAAAAAAGTCATTTAGTACTGGAGCTATCAAGAAGAAATTCATTTAGATTTCATAGAAAGTCTCCTAATTACTCTGAGCAGGACATTATGTTACTTTGTTATATTATCTTTAAAATATGTGAGTCTACATCATTTATGTACACTTTTGGAATAATTAAGGATGTTTTTCATTAAGATCATTGGGAAATTAGTAAGGAGGGTTTTTTTTCCGCAATTAAAATTATTATTTTTGTGTGCAATAATAGGATGAATTAGTAAACGTTTTAGCCTTAAAGTTAAGTTTACTTTCATTTAGAGTTGAAATTTCAAAAAGTTTTGCTTGGAAATTTAGCTACATTAATACTAGAATATAAACAATACCATTGGCATCTGGTCTTTGTTATCTGCTATGCTCCCAACATCTGGAACTCATCCTGGTCATTGTATATACTTAACACTGGATACTTCCATATTTGATAAATAATGAAGATTGTAGAAGATACTTCTAATTGAAAAGACTACTTAAAAATAGTAATTGGCCAGTCTTGGTGGTCCATGCCTGTAATGCCAGCACTCTGGAGGCTGTGGCAGAAGGATCCCATGTATGAGGCCAACCTTGATTGCATACTAAGTTCCAGTCAAGCCAAGGCTGGTGAGGTGCAGACTCAAATAAATAAAAAATAGATAAATAAATAATCAAATTTTCAAGTACATGTGGATCTTATATATGAATAATTATAGTCCACTTAGATAAGTATTTGTAGTACTTAGAATTTGCTGTATAAATGTAAAATAATTTTTAAAACAGATCAAAATTCAGAACTTATTCATATGGATTTCCCTCAACTAAATTATTAGAATCAACTAGCTTTTAGTATCTTTTGAATATGATTCTACTAGATATGTAAAGATGGAATGTAGATAATTATTGATATATTAGTATTTTTTTCAGTTCTGTCTGTTTTAGAAGAAGAATAAGGAATACTCAATTCAAATTGTTTGGCCAGTTATCTAACTAGGTTGTTTAGGTATCTATGGCAGTTGTATGACAGCTGGGAGATAGTTGACCTAGGATGACCACAGCTGAGTGCCTTGGTTTTATTCTATCTGCCTGTCATCTTCAGTATTCTAGTCTGGGTGTGGTCATGTGATGGTTGGGTAGGATTCAGAGAAATGATGATTACATTAAATGATTACATTAATGATTACATTAAAGTCTTCTGAAGTGTAGCCTCAAGGCTGGCCCACATCACTTCTGTTAGATTCTTTGCGCAAGTCCAGTAGAGTTAGCCTCTAGACAGTAGAAAAAATGAAATCATACCATAAAGAGGCATTAATAACACAAAGATGCTCATGATGAGCATTTCTGTAAATAATCTATCACTCAATATTTTAATCTTTGAGCTTTTTTTTTTTTTTTTAATACGGTCTCCCTAATGTCCAGACTGGCCTTGATCTCACAGAGACCTCCTGCCTCTCCCTCCCCAATGCTGGGATTAAAGGTGCATGCCACCATACCTGGCTAATCTTTGAGCTTTTAAAATTAAGTTTCTTAACAGCTGATTACTGCTGAGTGAAGGAGAGTTGATCTTCTTTAAGGGAGAGACTCTAGGTAGGCTGACTAGACCCCAGTGGATGAACTTGTACTGTGGGATGTCTGAGTACACTAACTTGACTGAATAGGCCTTAACATATATGACAGAATGCATGAAATCTGGTGGTGGGGGCTATGGAAAGGAGAGGATGGGGTATAAAAATGATTAAGATATTTTGTATGAAATGCACAAAAGTCCAATAAAAATATACATTAAAAGTAAGTTTATAATATTTTCAATAATTCTTTTGATATTGTATAAATCATTGAAGAGAAACATCAGCTTTTTTTCTAAAGCAACATGAAATTTAAAATTCAGCATTTAAAACTAAAAAATGTTTGTATATACAAGTTTTTGAAGTTCTTAAACTTCAAAGCATTCTTTAGTTCTTAAACTTAAAAGCATATATATATGGTGCAGGGAACAGCATTGATTATACTTAGGTATATGCATATCTTCAAAATGTTGATGCTGCATGCAGAGATAGAATTGATGGTTTGGCGTCCAGTTGTAACCAACAAGAGTAAGTTGCTGAGCTTTCTACTTTGGTATATGGTATGATTGATAATACCTTTACATTCATTTTACTAAAACTTATATGCTTAAAATATTGTTACACACAATTACATGAGAAAAATGTTTTTAATCCTACAAATATAACGTAGTTGTGTTTGATAACTAGATAATTGGGTCAAAGCAGAGCAGATGTTTATAAAAATAACTACTATAGAAACTTTGTTTCTAAATGTGCTCATTTTCTTCAAAAAATTATATAGATTAATTTCAGGAACAACTCATAAAAATAGGAAACCTGATTTTTTTATGCTTTATATTTGCCACTGTAACAATTTAAGTGATTCTGAATAAGGTGCTTGATCTTTTATATTTAGGTCTATTTATCTGCCAGGTATTGAAACAAAAATGAAGAGGTTGTGTGTTTGGTTGTTTGTTTGAGGCCAGTTTTTCTATACATCACTGGATGATCTGGTACTTATTTTGTAGCACAAACTGGACTCAAACTCATGGCAGTTCTCATGAGTCCTGGAATTACAGGCATGTGTTACTACACTCTACCAAAAATGTAGTCTTTTGAAGATCACTTCTAGGTAACTCCTCCATCCAGTTTTACAGCATGAAGACTAAATGAATGAATATGGTTTTTACTTATTTTTTTAATTTTTATTTTTTGATCTTTTTGAGTCAGGGTCTCTCTGTAGCCCCAGCTGGCCTGGAACTTGCTATGCAGACCAGGCTGGCCTCGAACTCACAGAGATCTGCCCGTCTCTCCCTCAAAGGTGTGTGCCACTATGCCCAGCCTATGAATATGGTTTTTTAAAATACTGATATACCTCTTGAAGCATAATAGTTTCCAAAATGATATTCCATGTGTGCATAAATACTTTATGTAATAAGTTCACATGTATATCTCTTGCAGTTTGTGCTACTTATTTTATAAGATGCCATCTAGGAGTAAACCAATACACTTACCCATAGAAAGATTCTATAACTCTTGTGAAAACAACTGAATAGATGACATTATAGAGGAGAACTCCCATTTTGTCATTATTTGCAATTTGTATTACATGTGTTTCTCATTGTATTATATATAGAAGTAATACACATTATTGTGCTAGGTAGGGAACAACCAAAGTAAAGTGTGGGTGCTTTTCAATTACATGTATCATGTCCTAATTCATCTACTTTATAAAGAATTTATGATTCATTTTCATAAAAGGAGTCAGGACGTGTGGCTTCTCCTGCTCCTGCCAAACAGCCACAGTTGATCCTGTGAGGAACAGCCAAAAACTGCCCAGAAAAAAGATTGATAAAAGAGTGGTTCTGAGTAAGACTGAAATAGAGGTTGTCTGTATATGAACCAGTGAAAGATGAAGTCAGAATGAGAAAATGATAATGTGTTCTAAAGAGAGAAAAGTTTGGAAATCAACAAAGGAAATAAATGGATACCTGAAAAGACCAGGAAAAAAAAAAAGAAGCAAAGCAGAAAAAGAAGTCCAATGTAGCATCAGCTGCTCAGTTTCTTAGCAGAGGAAGGAGAAGCAGTAACTACTTCCAAAAGCAGTTTATTTTCTCCGTATGAAGTAGGACTAGGAATTAAGCCTACTCAGGGCTGGAGGTACAGCTCAGTGGTAGAATGCTTGCCTCATATGCACAAGTCCCAGGGTTAGATTCCCCAGTACCACAAAAGAAAAAAGTGGGGGAGGGAATTGCTAGTATTTCCTAAATAGTCAAAATTTAAGGAGCCTGGGCATATAGCTCAGTTGGTAGAGTTCTTGCCTAGAATACACAAAGCCCTGGATTTGATCCCTAGCACTGCTTAAAACCAGGAGTAATTGGGAATGTCTGTACTCCCTGGGCCCAAGAGGTATAGGAAAAGAGGGTAGGAGGAGCAGAAAAGAGTTCAAGGTCATCATAGCCACATAGCAAGGTGAAGGCCAGCTTGGGCTACACAGACTGTCTCAAAAATACAATGAATAAAATTAAATAAAACAAGAAAGAGAAATAAGTATCTTAATAAGAATAAACCAGAAGAGATATCAAGCCAACTATGCATAAATTTCAGTATAAAATCTACAAGAAACATGGGGTGGGGGTGGGGGAGCAAAATAAAAGATCACAATCCTTACAACTACTAAACTTGAAGATATTGAAATGGGTAAAACACCAGGTGAAGATTTCATGAGTTTTCTGGTGAGAATCATCAATGATATAATGTACGAGAGTATAAATAAGCAGGACCTGGAGAGGAAAATAAGAAACATAGAAGGAGAAGTCAACAAATGGTTGGGGAAAGACAGCAATATGGAATAATTAAGAATTTGAGACTTTGAGAAAAAGAGAAAAACGTTCAAAATGAAAAATTGAAACAGCACTCAACTAAGCAGAAGAAAGGATATCAAAATGGAGGACAAGATTAATGAGATACTGATGAATAACATCAGTAAAATAAAAAAAACCAGTCACGAGCACAAATACCCCAAAACTCAGGGATATGGTGTGCAGATCAAACCTCAGAATCCATGGGATAGAATAAGGAGCTGAGATAAACACTAAAGGTATACAGAATCTGTTCAATGAAATTATAGCAGAAAATGTCCCAAGCCTAGAGAATGAAATAGAAATTGCAACACCAGTCATTTTAGTACCGCAAATATTTATAACCAGAAAAAACCTCTCCACAATATAATCAAAATGACAAAGATACAAACCAAATAAGCAATATTAAAAGCCATAAGACAAGAACAACTCAAATACAAAGACAAACATAACAAACATCAGTTCTCTCACCACAACCCCAAAAACCAGTAAAGCATAGAATGATATATTTCAAGTCAGGAAAATAAATAACTGCTTTATATAGCAAAGCAAAGATAGAAAAGCTATCTTTTAAAATTAGTGGAGAAATAATGACATTTCAAGACAAGCACAGACTAAGGGAGTTTATGATCATTAAACCAGCCCACTGTGAAAAAGTACACACAGAGAAGGAAGAAAAACAGTGTCAATCAACATGGAGCACTTGAAAGAATAAATTTCATGAGAAGAATAAATGAACAAAGGAGAGCAAGGGAAAAAAATTCTATCATGCCTTATACATTATATCAGCAAGCCTCTAATACCAATAGGGGAGAAAGTGAAGAACAGATAATCTAACAGTCTGAAAAACCAGCCAACAAAATTTATAGGAATTAGCAAGCCTCTCTCAAAAATGTTAAATGTAAATGATGTCAAATTCTCAACTGTGGTGATTTGAATGAGAATGTCCCCCATATGCTCCAAGTATTTGGACATTTGTCCCTAGTTGGTGGCACTGTTTAGGAGGTGCGGCCTTGTTGGAGGAAGCACGTCATTGGGGGCCAGCATTGAGAGTCCTTAGGCTTTGCCAGTTTTTCTCTGCTTCCTGTACCTTCTTGAAGATGTAAGTGCTCTGCTTTTGTACTCCAGCCACTTCCTTCTGCCATGCCTCCCCAGCTATTATGGACCCTTACCCCTGGAACCATAAGCTCAAATAAACTTTTTTCTACAAGTTGCCTTAGTCATAGTGTCTTATCATAGAAACAGAAAAGTCACTGATATGCCAGTAAAGAAACACAGACTTGCTGATTGGATTAAAGAACTAGATCCATCTATCTTTTGTCTCCAAGTTATACCTGATTGGGAAAGATACACAGACTGAGAGTCAAAGATGGAAAATAATCTTAGCAAGTGAACAGCAGCTAAAAATAAGTTGGCATAGCTATGCTGCTATCTGGTACAATAGACATCAAAACAAAATTATAAGAGGTAAAGAAGTCTATTATATGTTAATAAAAGGAAGAATTCATTAAGAGGATATAACAATTATAAATCCATTCTCATTAAACACTAAGGCTTCCAGTTTCATTTAAAACAAACAAACAAAAATACGCTAATGGATATAAATTGTCAGATAGGTTCTGATAGAATGCAGGCTTATCTCTAGGTAGGTCATCCAAATAAGTCAGCATAGAAACCTCAGAGTTAAACTATACCATAGTTCAAATGGACTTACTATCTACAGAACACTCCATCTAGCAGGTTCAAAATATGCATTCTTCTAAGCAGCTCATGGAACTTCTGGTCTCTGAAATAGAACATATTCTTGCTCACAAGTCAAGTTTTATTAAATACAAAAGAATCAAAATAATTTCTTGCATCTTACTAGATCACAGTGTAGTAAAACCAGAAATCAACAGCAAGACAAACTTCAGAAACCACACACACATGTGGAGATTGAATAGTACCATCTTGAATGACTAGTGTTTTTGAAGAAATTGAGGAAATTAAAAAATTCCTTGAATAAAATAAAAATGAAAGGAACTCTTACCAGAACCTTTAGGATACAACTAAGGCAATTCTAAGAGGAAAGTTATACTGCTGAATATATATTGAAAAATCAGATATCAAATAACCAAATGATACACCTAGGTCTTAGGGGAAAAAACAGTTGAGACACATAAATATAGGACAAGAAATGTAGACAATCAGAACAGAAATTAATGGAGACTAAAAGAACTTTATGTATAATCAATCAAATAGAGGTTTTTGGGTTTGTTTTTTTTTTCCTTAGAAAAAGAAGCGTTTATTTAGATTATGGTTCCAAAGGGGCAAGAGTCCATTATGGTGGGGAGGCATGATGGCAGAGGTGATTGGAGTAAGAGCAGAAGCTAAGTACTCACATCTTCAGGCAGGCATGGGAAGCAGAGAGCAATTGGAGATTTGGTAAGGCTTAAGAACTCTCTAAGCCCACCCCCAGTGACATGCTTCCTCCAGCATGGCCACACCTTCTAAGACCTCCCAAAACAGTGCCACCAACTGGAGACAAAATGTCCAAATCCTTGGTGCCTATGGGGGACATTCTCATTCAAACCACCACATTCCACTCTTTGGCCCCCATAGGCTCATAACCATATAAAATACAAAATGTGTTTAGTCCCCATAGTCTTTTACCAGTCTCAGTACTATTCAAAAGTCCATAGTCCAAAGTCTCTTTTGAGATTCAAGGCAGTCTCTTAATTGTAAGCTCCTGTAAAATCAAAAGACAAATTACATACTCCCAACATAGAGTGGAACTGAATACACTTTCCCATTCTGAAAGGGAGGAATAGAAGCATAGTGAGGAAATACCAGGCCAAAATAAGACTGAAAACCAGGAGGGCAAACACCAAATCAATCAGCTACACATCTGACTTCTGGGAATTTACTTTCATGGCTCAGCCTCTCCAGCTTTGCTGTGTGCAATATGCATTTCTCTCTCAGGCTGGTACCGCTCCTTGTATGCAGCTCTCCTTGGTAGATGTCTCACAGCTCTGGCATCAGGAGAGATGGCGTCTCCACTGCCAACCAGGCTTCACCTTCACGGCTTCATGCAATGGCCTATCAGGGCCTTCCTTCCTGTTGTACTCTGCCTGGCCCCAGCGGCTCTCTGAAACCGCAGAGGAAGGACCCATATCCCCTTCACTCTTGCATCTTTCATGCCTCTAAAGCCTGTACCAGGTGAATTACACTGCCAAGTTTGGCTGAAAGTTTGGAATGGACCCAAACCTGCTTCATTCATTTTAAAAGCTTTTCTCTTTAGTGATTTTCTAGTAGAAACCCCCTGTAGCATTTTCTTTTCACAAGTTGGATGCTTAGCTGGGTGTGGTCTTGCCCTGAAGGCACTCTCTCCTTAGCAAAGGGAGCCTCTCCTTCAGCACAAGCCATGGCTCCAGCATTAATCTTCCTAGTGCTCTTTTTCAGTACAAACTGTTCATTTCTGTATTTCTGCCCTGTTTGTTCATTTTCACTGTAGCTCTACATAATATTCACCATTAACAGCCCTACTACCATTTCTACATTAGCCTGTCTTGAATATCCTCTGCCGAAGAAGTTAGTCCATTGCTTTTCAACTTAGCCTCAGGCAAGCTTTTTGGCTATGGGCAGACTCTATCCAGACTCTTTGCCAAAGTATCCCAATTGTTGCTTAAGTCCTTATTTCCCTCTGGAACTACATTGTTCTCAGCAACACTTTCTCCAGACTGACAGCCCCCAGCCAACCTAACTGAAAGACAAAGAGAATACTCAAATGTATAAAATTAAAATGGAAAAAAAGTGGAGGATACTACAAATTCCAGCAACATCCTGAGAATCAGTAGTGAATATCATGAAAATTTAAATATCCTGAGAATCATTAGTGAGTACCATGAAAACTTAAATTCTGGGGCTGGAGAGATGGCTCAGCAGTTTTGTTGCTGTTGCAGAGGACCTGAGTTTGGTTCCCAGCACTGACAACCACTTGTAACTCTAGTTCCAGGGGATCCAACACCTTTTCTGGTCTCCATCGGCACCTGAATGTATGTACATGAAACCACATATAGACATACACACATATATATAGTTAAAAGTAAAAATAGATCTTTTTAAAAAGCTTAGATTTTTAAAAAGCTAGATAATCTAAGAGAAGTGAATAAATTTCTAGGCACTTATGAACTACCAGATTTAACTAAAAAGATATAAACAACTTTAATTGATCTATAAAAACTAGTAAAACTGAAGCAGTAATAAAGTTTTCCAAAAAAGGAAAGCCTGGGACCAGTTTAATTTACTGTTGAGTTCTACCAAACCTCTAAAAAAAAGCTAACACCAATGCTTCTCAAATTGTTCCATAAAATGGCAAGGGACAGGAATACTGTCAAACCTAGTTACAAAGCCAGAATACCTACCCGAATACCAAACAGGAAAAGGACACAACAAAGAAAAAAACTGTGGACTAGTATCCCTGATAATCATAGATACAAAAATTCCCAATAAAATTCTAGCAAACCAGAACCAAGAGCACATTAAGATCATACACCAGATCAAGTTGTTTTCATTCCTGGGAGACAGTTGGTTCACCAAAAGCAAATCAGTAAGTGTAGGACAACACATAAATAAACTTAAGGACAGAAATCACACTGTCAACTAAACTGATGCCAAAAAGAAATTCAGCTATCTTAAAAATTCCTTTATTATAAAACCCAATCATCATCATCATCAAACGGGGTACAAATAGGAAAGGAGGAAGGCAAATCATCTTTATTTGCAGATGACATGATCCTCTGCTTAAAAGACCAAAGCTACCAGAAAACTCTTAGTCATGATAAAAAATAATGGAAATTAAAAAAAAAAAAAAAAAGACCATAGCTACCAGAAAACTCTTAGTCTTGACAAACACTTTCACCAAAGTAGCAGAATACTAAATCAACATAAAAATTGGTAGCCTTGCTCTCTCCTACCCTCAGGCCTCTCTCCCTCTCTCCTGGGTAAGTCCATTGCACCCTCCACGCCTTGACCCCCCCAGCCATATTCACCCTCCCATCTCCACCACCCCATTCCTTGTCTTGGGGCCCCAGACACCTGGGGAACCAATACTGCTCCCTGATCCTTTTCATCCAGACCAACTTAGTGCCTTTTCTGGGCCCCAGGAGCACAGCTTCTGGATCTGGCCCTGCCCTCACCTCCCTCTGCTTTCCTGGGCCAGCACTGCCCGCCAACCTCTTTCTGGGACACTGGGGCTGACCTTTCCTGTTCCTGATCCTTTGCATCCAGACCAACCCAGCTCCACAGTGCAGTCCCCAGGAGGCCGTGGGGCCTCTCCCCGCCCCATCTGCCTTGGCATCTCCCTGTGGCATGGCCTCCAGCTGCCATAGACCAGCATCTTTCCTGGGCCAGGCTCCCAGGCCAGTCGAACCCCCAAATTCCTGAGGCCAAAATCTTCCCTGGAGGGATCCAGACCAAGGAGAAAGCCTGAAAACATCTGACCCTCACCTGAATTGGGCCGCTGTGGGAACTCCTGAAGACAAAGGCAATCTGGCCACTCCAATATAAAATCAAAAGAGAACCAGAAGCTTAGATGAACCAGCTTTTCAAGCCCAAAAGGAAGCCACAAAGACACATAAAGTTCACAAAAAGAAGCAGACCTACACTTGAAGGCGCGAGTCTCACACAAGAATCAGAAACTACAAAAGAAATTCACATGTCAAAATTACAGAGAAAAAAATAATAACATTAAAAGCCAAAATAACATATCCCCACCAAATACCAATAGTCCTCTAGAGGAGTACAATGAGAACCCCCTAGAGACAATGCAGGACATGGAACTCAAAAGAACAATTATAAACATGATAAAAGAATTCAGTGAATTTAAAGAACACACACAAAAAAGAAATCAAAGAACTGAAGGAAGATAGGGATATACTTCTGAATGAATTCAGAAAAGAGTTAGAAATACTGAAGAATACTCAGACTGAAATGAAGAAGGAAGTGAAACACTCACTAAGCCAATTAGACATGGCGGGAGAAAGCCTCACCAATAGAATGAACAAAATGGAAAGCAGGGTATCAAGACTAGAAGATAAAGTGGATGAAGTAGACCACACAAGCAAAGATTATGAAAAATTTAAGAAGTCACAAGAATGGAATATGCAGGAATTGTGTGATACTATAAAAAGACCAAACTTATGAATCACAGGCATACAGGAAGGAAAAGAATCCCAAGATAATGGCATGGAACAGATCGTCAACAGAATTGTCGAAGATCGTCAAAGAAAGTTTCTCAAAATTAAAGAAAGACATGCCCATACAAATACAAAAAGCATACAGAACACCAAACAGACAGAACCAGAAAAGAAACTCTCCACGGCACATCATAGAAAAACAGTAAATGTACAAAGCAAAGAGACAATTCTGAAAGCTGCAAAAGAGAAACAACAAGTTACATATAAAGGAAAACCCATTAGGATCACAGCTGACTTTTCAATGCAAACTATGAAAGCCAGAAGAGCCTGGACCAAAGTATTCCCAGTGTTAAATGACCACAGATGCCAACCCAGATTACTATATCCAGCCAAAATGTCTATTATAGTTGAAGGGGAAAGAAAAATCTTCCATGACATAAATAGGCTGAAGGAATTCTTGTCCACAAAACCAGCCCTTCAGAGAGTTCTGGGAGCAATACAAAGAACTGAAGAAAGGAATGACTATACCCAAGGGGTTGCAGAAAGAACTCCAAGGAGAGTATAACAGTGTAAAAGTACAACTATGATATAATGTAAACAGAAAAAAATGACAGGATTCAATACTCATCTTTCATTAATAACTTTAAATATTAATAGATTGAACACTCCAGTCAAAAGACATAGACTAGGTGAATGGATTAAGAAACAAAACCCATCTATTTCTTGTTTGCAAGAAACTCATCTCACTTTCAAAGACAGACACTATCTCAAAGTGAAAGGATGGAAAAAAATATACCACACAAATGTCACTAAGAAAAAAGCAGGCGTAGCAATTCTAATGTCTGACAAAATAGACTTTAAACTCAAACTAATCAGAAGAGACAAAGAAGGCCACTTTATTTTGATCAAAGGAACAATGAATCAAGAAGATATTACAATCATGAACATATATTCACCAAACTCTGGTGCACCCAACTTCATAAAGACACTA
>NW_008340785.1:3566203-3566800 GCF_000622305.1 Nannospalax galili
TTAAACAACATACTCCTAGATAATGAATGGGTCAAGGAGAAATTAATAAGAAATAAAAGAATTCTTGGAATTCAATGAAAAGGACAATCCAACACAGCACAACCTCTGGGACACGTTGAAAGAGATCCTAAGAGGGAAGTTTATAGCTCCAAGTGCCTACATCAAAAAATCAGAAAGAACACAAATAAATGATTTAACATTGCAATGCAACACACTTGAAAAGCAACAGGAAATGAAACCCAAACCCAGCAGACAAGAAGAAATAACAAAATTCAGGGCAGAAATGAATGAAATTGAAACAAAGAAAACAATACAAAGAATCAACGAATCCAAGAGCTGGTTCTTTGAAAAGATAAACAAGATTGACAGACCACTAGCCCAGTTAACCAAAAGAAAGAAAGAGCACCTCCAAATCAACAAACTCAGAGACGAAAGGGAAACATCACAACAGACACCAGAAAGATGCAGAAGATTATAAGGGTATGTTACTAAATTTGAAAGCCTAAAAGAAATGGATGGATATCTAAAGGCATGGGAACCACCAAAACTAAACCAAGAAGAGATTAACAGCTTAAACAGACCCATAACACAAAAAGA
>NW_008340785.1:3567100-3569990 GCF_000622305.1 Nannospalax galili
CAAAAGATCATCCACCATGATCAATTCAGCTTTATCCCAGAGATGCTGGGATGGTTCAATATACGTAAGTCAATAAATGTCATAAATCATATAAATGCACTCAAAGACAAGAACCACATGGTCATCTCAATAGATGCAGAGAAGGCCTTTGACAAAATTCAACATGCATTTATGTTCAAAGTCCTACAGGTAATTAGCCTGGAGGGAACATACCTTAACACAATTAAAGGCATATATAACAAACCCACAACCAAAATCATTCTAAATGGAGAAAAACTGGAAGCATGCCCATTGAAATCAGGAACCAGACAAGGCTGTCCACTATCCCCACTTCTCTTTAACATAGTACTTGAAACTCTTGCAAGAGCAATAAGACAAGAGAAGGAAATTAAAGGAGTAATAATTGGAAGAGAAGAGATCAAATTATCATTTTTTGCAGATATGATATCTAAGGGATGCCAAAAATTCCACCCCCAAACCCCTAGAAATTATTAACATGTTTAGTAACATGGCAGGTTACAAAATTAATCTACAAAAGTATATAGCTTTTCTATATACCAATAACAAGCAATCAGAGAAAGAGCACATGGAAACACTCCCCTTCACAATAGCTGGAAAAAAAAAAATCTCAGAATAAATGTGACCAATGACATTAAAGAGCTCTACAATGAAAACTTTAAATCTTTAAAGAAAGAAATTGAGGAAGACATCAGAAGATGAAAGGACCTCCCATGCTCATGGATTGGAAGAATCAATATTGTGAAAATGACCATTGTACTAAAAGTCATATACAGATTCAACGCAATGCCAATAAAAATCCCATGACATTTTTCACAGAATTGGAAAAAACTATCCTAAGATTCGTATGGAAGCAGAAAAGACCTCAGATAGCCAAAACAACTCTGAGAGCTAAGAGCAATGCCGGGGGGATTACTATACCAGATTTCACACTGTATTACAGAGCTATAGTCATAAAAACAACATGGTACTGGTACAACAATAGACCCATAGATCAATGGAACAAAATTTAAACCCAAATATGAGTAAATGCAATTTCAGCCATCTGATATTTGACAAAGTGGCCAAGAATATTCACTGGAGGAACGACAGCGGGTTCAGCAAATGGTGCTTGATGGCAAAACTGGATCTGCACTTGTAGAAGAATGAAACTAAACCCTTATCTTTAACTCTGCACAAAAGTCAATTCCAAATGGCTCAAAGACTTCAATGTAAAGCCTATAACTCTGAAACTATTAGAAGAAAACATTGCAAAAAAACCTAAAAATATAGGCATAGGAAAGGATTTTCTAAACTGGACATCAATTGCTCGGGAAACAAGGTCAAGAATTAACAAATGGGACCTCATTAAACTAAAAATCTCCTGTACATCAAAGGAGACAACCAAGGAAGCGAAAAGAAAACCCACAGAATGGGAGAAAATCTTCCAGTGACACATCTGACAGAGGTTTAATAACCAGAATTTATAACTCACTCAAAAAACAGAGAACCAAGATAAGAAGCAGCCCAATTAAAAGATGGATTTAGGAGTTGAACAGAGAGTTTTCAAAAGAAGAAGTAAAGATGTCTATGAAACATCTTAAAAGATGTTCAACAGCACTAATAATTAGGGAAATGCAAATTAAAACCACTTTCAGATTTCAACTTAGCTCAGTCAGACTGGCTAAGATCAAGAAAACAAATGATACCGAGTGTTGGAGAGGGTGTGGGGAAAGGGGAACACTCGTCCGTTGCTGCTGGGCTGCAAACTGGTTCAACCCCTATGGAAAGCAGTGTGGAGAATTCTTAAAAAACTACAAATGAACCTACCATTTGACCCAGTTATACCACTCCTTGGCATATACCCAAAGAACTCATCCTTTTGCAGAGACACATGTACATCCATGTTTGATGTTGCTCTTTTCACAATAGCTAAGAGATGGAAACAACTTGTGTCCCTCAATTGATGAGTGGATAATGAAAATGTGGTTCATTTATACGATGGAGTAAAGAAATGGAGTACATACTTTCTATGCTCAGCTGTAAAGAAAGATGAAATTATGAAATTTGCTTTCTATATTCAGCAGTAAAGAAAGATGAAATTTGTAGGTAAATGGATGGAACTAGAAACTGTTATACTAAGTGAAATAACACAGACTCAGAAAAAAAAAAAGACATATGTTCTCCCTCATATGTGCATCCTAGAACCAGACTCTGATAAATAAGTATGCAACCAGACATAACTACAGGAATCATAATAATGGAAAGGAAACAGGGTGGTAAAAGAATAGAAATAACCTGAAAGAGAAGGACAGTAGGAAACAGGCCTTAATAAGGGAGATATGGATAAAAATTGGGTTAGTTTAAGGGAGGTGGGAGGGAAGGGTCTATAAGGCACCTAGGGGATAAAGGGAGAGAAGGAGCTCAAGAGAGGTAGGGCCATAGGAGAAGGGTATTAGTAATGGAGAAAGGGGGGAAATGGGGGCACCTTAAGTGGGAAAACTATGAAGGAAGGGTGAGAAAATGTGAGAGATAAACAATGCCTAGATAGTTTTAAAAACTAGAGAGAACCATATTACTCCTGCAGCCTACTGACAAATTATACATAGCAGATCAAGAGATAAATATTGCTAGTTTTAAAAACCAGAGAGAACTATATTACTCCTGCAACCTTCTGAGAAATTATACATAGATCAAGAAATACATGTCTAGGTAAGGTTTATCTGAGAACTACTGATGTTTGTCCAAGATATATCTACATGACACACAGTAATTAAAAACACCAGACTGGTGGAACTAACCTTCTTGGGTATTTAACAGACATACTTTGAGGTGTATAATAATTTGGTCAGAGGGACATAAAGGACAGTTTTTGCTCCTTGCCCTCCTAGGT
>NW_008340785.1:3570229-3595994 GCF_000622305.1 Nannospalax galili
GCCTAAACTTTGTGAGGGTCCTCCCAAGCCCATGTGACCTCTGAGGAACAGATCCTCAAATGACCTTAAGAGTAAAAATAAATCCTTAAACACCCAAAAGGAAAGTGTAACCAAAGATTAAATGGGCCAACATAATTTCATAAGCATCCATATGTATAGCTAATGGCTACATAACAAGCAACAATGCCAGACAAGCGATACCTTTTTTTGAGTTGTTGGCCAGGGTGGCCCAAGGGACTCCAGATAGTAAACCAGCATAGAACTGGGAAAACCAGCAGCAGATCCCAATCTTATCCAAAGGAATACAGACAACTGATTACCGCTAGATGACAAACAGCTGACCCTCCTAAAACAAAGATCTCTAGATAGGCTGACTAGATTCACCAGAAGGGCAAGTAGTAGGGAATGGCTGGGGGTGCCGATAACACAGCAGACAGTAACAGGGATATCAGAGTATAAGGGTTCTAGTCGGGGGAGGGAGGCTATAGGAGGGTGCTACCTGGCAATTGGGTGTATAAATAAAGAAAAAAAAGAAAAAAAAATAATACTTCAAAACATAAAATTTGCTCTTTAATAATTAATAGATGTGAAAAATGTTCCCATTGAAATCTACCTGATGACTTTATATTCCATGCTCAGATGCCAAGGAGCTCAGAAAGTAACTGACTGTGACTAGTAATAATCAGATATATAGAGATTAGAAACATATGTGCATCATAGTGTGAATTGAATTAAAAATGAATTTTTCTGTATGAAACTGTATTTTAATAATGAAAAATGGAAATCTTTTTTAAAGGTTAAAACCTCATTTATTTTTATGTCTTACAGGGTTTATACTGAGTATAATATTGTATAACTGTAATAATACAACTTTACCTAAAAATTTACAGCCAATTTTGAAAAAGATGCATCTTAGCTCAGAAAATTGTTATTGAATATGTCAATGCTGTTGTAATGAAATGCTTCTTCTAATTATATGGTTATTAAATACGTAATTAAAAAATATATCTCTGTTAAAGTAAAAAAAATTGGCAGCCTTTTAATATACTAATAATGAAATTAACAAGGATGAAATCATGGAAAAACATCTCTTACAATAGCTTAAATAAAAATTAAATACCTATGAATTAACCCCTAAAAGGAAGTCCTCAATCATGGAAATTTAAGACATTAAAGAAATTGAAGACACTTAGATTTGTGTGTGTGTGTGTGTGTGTGTGTGTGTGTGTGTGTGTTTGAATATGTATGTGTATGTGATGTGTTTAGATGTGATTGTACACCTGTGTGGAGGCTTGGCGACATTAGGTGTCTTCCTTGATTGTTCTCCACTTCATTTACCCGAAGCAGAGTCTCTCACTGAGCCAGGAGCTGGCAAATCCAGTTCAGCTAGCTTGTCTGCATCCTGAGTGTTAGAATTACGGGATTATGGGTAACTACTATGCCTACCCTGGTATTTACATGAGTGGGCATTTACCATGGGTTCTGGGGATTTGAACTCAGGCTCTTATGCTTGCATGACAAGTACTGTTCTAGTTTGTTTCTCAACTGCTCTGACAAAATACTCTGACCATACCAACTTGGGGAGCAAAGGGTTTATTTATCTTATATCTCCTGGGTCACAGTTCATCAGGGAGCCCAAGGTGGGAACTCCAGGCAGAAACCTCGAGGCAGGAGCTGGAGCACAGGCCATGAAGGAACTCTGCTTTCTGGCTTGCTCCCCTGGCCCCTGCTCAGCCTGCTTTCTTGTGCAACACAGGCCCACCTGCCCAGGGGTGCCACCACTCACAGTGGGCTGGGCCCTCCCATATCACTCAACAATCAAGAAGATGCCCCCACAGACATGGCCATGGGCCAGTCCTATGGAGGCAATTCCCCAATTGAGTCTCCCTCAACCCAGGTGTGTCAAGTTGACACTAAAGCTATCTCGCACAAATACTTTATCCATTAAGCCATCTCTTTCCTTTTCTTAACAGTGTCTTTCACATAGGAAATATTTAAGCTTTTTCCCCCAGTGTTTAAGATCAAGAAAAACTTTGAAGTGCTTTTGTAAAATCATTAGAATGCTACAGTTTCTCTACACACTTTCTTATAAAAACATCTTCTTTATAATGTGACTTCAACTTATGTTTTACAGGCAGAAGCAACAAATTAGCCACCTCCATGAAAGGATAAGGGATAATGAATTACGGGCGCAACATGCCATGTTAGGACATTATGTAAATTGTGAAGATTCTTATGTGACTAGTTTGCAGGTAAGATGATAGAAAATTTTATATTTTGTAGTTGTTTAATAAATGTGTATTAATAATATACTTACAACATTAGAGCACTTCAAATCAATGTTTTGAAATAATAATGTGTTTGCATGTTTCATATTTATATGTGGAGTAAAGGGTATCTAACCACTTTCTTCCATTTGTCCATTTCACATCCTTGTCCCCCACATACATAAGCTACTATTATCAGTTTCTACTGTATCCTTCCAGAGTTGATATATAAGCAGGTAAAAATGTATTTCATTTCTCTACCTATACAAAAACAGAATATTCATTACTTGGTACCTGATATCATTCTTTATATAAAATTATATAACATACAATAATTATTTCCATATCATTACATAAATCACTATTTCTTTTGTTTTTATAGGTATATGATTTTCTGTTTTATATATACCACAATTTATTCAATTTACGTGTCACAAAAATTAAGGCTGTTTGGTGTTTGGGGCTATTAAATGATTCAGTGAAGAATTTATAATATTGTTTTGCTCATATATATGCATCCTTGTAATTTAAAATTCTGAGAAATTAAATTCTAAGTGAAGTACATGCATATATGTATATTTAAATGCAGATCCTACATATCTGGCTTATTTTGCTTAATGATCTTCATTTCATCTGTTTTCCTGCAAATAACATAATTTCATTTTCTTTAGAGCTAAATAAAACTCTATTGTGTATATATACTAAATTTTCTTCATTCATCTGTTGATTATATCTATAATAGTTCCGTATTTTGACTATTGCAAATAGTGCAGCAATAAACATGGATATGCAAATATCTCTGGTATACTGACTTTCTTCTGGATCATTTGTTCATAGTATTTTTATTGATTTTCATAGTCATTGCACCTATTTAGAGTCCCACCAGTGTGTTTAATGGATCCTCTTTCCCTACGCCCTTATCAGTATATATATATATATTTTTTTTACTTTCTTTTCTTTTTTTGACACCCATTCTGACTGAAGTGAGATAGAATTTCAGTGTAATTTTAATTTGCATTTCCCCATGACTAAGAATGTTGAACATCTCTTCAAATTTTTGTTAGCCATTTATATTTCTTCTTTTGAAAACTGTTCTTTTGCTCATTTATTAATGAGATAATTGGGGTGGCTTTGCTTTTGTTTGTTTTAGTTTTTCTTTTTAACTTAGATCCTTTTAGGTTTAGATGTTAATCCACTGTCAGATGTGTAATTGCCAAAGACTTTCTCCCAATCTATAGACTGTCTTTACTCTCTAATTGCTTTGCTATTTAGAAACTTTTGATTTCATACAATCGCATTTGTCAATTTTTGGAATTATTCTCTGAGCTCTTAAAAAGTCTTTTTCCAAAAGTCCTTACCTGTGCTTATATCTTTAGGTGTTTTATTAAGTATCTATTTACTTATTTTGTGTGTGCATTTACGTGTCTGTGCCTGTATGTGTCATGGCATTCATGTGGAGGTCAGGGGACAACTTGTGGGAGTTTGTTCTCTTTCCATCTTGTGTGCCTTGAGGATCAAACTCAGGTCTTGAGGCTTGGTGGCAAGCACCTTTACTTGCTGAGCCATCTCACCAACCCCATCATTAAGTGGTTTCCTCTAGTAGTTTTAAAGTTTCAATTCTGACATAAGATTTTGGATCCATTTTTTAAATTCCTTTTGGATTAGAGCGAGATAAGGACCTAATGTTAGTGTTCTCTAGATATAAATCCACGTCTCTAGGCACCATTTGTTAAAGACTCTGTCTTTTCTCCAATATATGCTTTTGGCACTTTTGTCAAAAATTAGGTGCCTGTCACTGCATGGGTTTATTTCTAGGTCCATCACTTTATCCTGTATGTCTGTTTTGTGCCCAAATCATGTTGTTTTTGTTATTCTGTAGTATAATTTCAGGTCGGCTACTGTGGGTCCTTTGGCGTTGCTCTTTCTGCTTAGGATTGCTTTTGCTGCTCATGATATTTGATGTTTTTGTATAATAGTGTGTGTTTTTTGTCTCATTCTGTGAAGAATGTCCTGAAATTTTGATGAGGATTACATTAAATCTATAGATTACTTTCAGTAATCTAGTGATTTTCACAATTTTAATTCTGCCAACCTGTCACCATTGTCAGTATTTTGGTGTCTTCCATTTCTTTTTTCTGTTCTTCAAAGTTTTAATTGTAGATGTCTTTAGCCTCCTTAATTGGGTTTATTCTTAAGTTTTGAGGTTTTGTTTTGTTTTTTAGAGCTATTGTAAATTGATTTTTTTCTGATTTCTTTCTTGGCAAGTTAATTATTGGCTTGTAGGAAAGCTAATTATTTTTGTAGGTTGATTTTTGTATACAACTATTTTGCTGAAATCTTTCATCAGTTTGTGAATTTTCTGGTGTAGTTGTTAGGATCTTATAAATATAGAGTCACGCCATCTACAAATAGTGCTTGCTTGACTTCTTTCTTTCCTATTTGTTTTTTATTTCCTTGTCTTACTGCTCTAACTAAGATGTAAAGTCCTATGTTGAATAAGTGTGGGGAAAGCGTGTACCATACTCTCATTCCTGATTTTAGTAGAAATTTCTGTTTTTCCCTAATTAGTATAATGTTGGCTCTAGATTTATTGAATCATAGCCTTTATTATGTTGATATATGTTCCTTCTGTTCCTAATTTCTTAGGAATTTTATCATGAAAGGCATGAAAGGCCTATTTACATGGTGAATTAAATTTATTGACTTGTATGTGTCTTCTGTGTATGTCTAGAAGGAAACAACTTGGTCATAGTGTATAATCTTTTAAATATATTCTTGTTAATATATTCATTGAGAACTTTTGGATATATGTTGATTAGGAGTTTTTTTGTTTTTGTTGCTGCTACTGTTATGTTCTCACTCAGTTTTGCTTGGATATGCTGGCTTTGTACAGTCAGTTTGGTACTGGTCATTCTTGTTCTGTCTTAAAGATCAGTTTGAGGATCACTGATACTAGCATTCTTTAAGAATTTAGTAGAATTCCATCAGGGAATCCATCTGATTTGGGACTTTTCTTTTTTTCTGAGAATTTATTACTGTTTAATTTCTTTTTATGGATCTGTTTAAGTTGTATGTTCTTGAGTTAATTTTAGTAGGTCTTATATATTTAAGAATTTATTCAGGCCTTATAGATTTTCCTGTTTTATGGACTACAAGTTTTTTCTAATGATCCTCTGGATTTCAGTGGAATCTATTGTAATATTCCCCTTTTAAAATTTTATTAATTTGGCTCTTTTCTCCCTTCTTTCTTTTTGGTTACATTAGCTAGAGGTTTGTCAATCTTGTTAAATTTTTTAAAGAATAAGTGTTTTTTTTTTCTTTATTGATTTCTGTGTGTACTTTTAGTCTCCATTTTATTTATTTCTGCTTTGATATTTATTATTTTTTGCTGCCTTCTGCTTTTGGGTTTGGTTTATTCTTGTTTTTCTAAGGCCTCAAGGTACAACATTAGGTTATTTACTTGATATTTCTCTGATTTTTTAATGTAAGGACTCATATCTGTAGACTTTCCTCTTAGAATCGCCTTACCTGTGTCCTGGAGATGGTAAGTTGTATTTTTATGTATAGTTGATTCTAGAGGGTTTTAAATGTCCTTCCTGATTTTGTGATGAACCTCACTATTCAAGAGTATATTGTTCAGTATCCAAGTGCTTGTGTAGTCCAGGAGGTTTCTCTTGCTATTTATTTCTAGTTTCTATGATCAGATAAGATAAAAGAAATTATTTCAATTATTTTGTATTTGTTAAGATTTTGTGGCCTAGAATGTGATCTATTTTAGGGAAGGTTCCATAGGCTGCTGAGAAGAATGTACGTTCTGCGCTTGTTGGAATATTCTGCAGATAACTATTAAGTCCATTTGATGTTTGTTATGATTGTCTCAAAATTTCTTTGTTGAATTTTGGTTTGGATGACCAATCTAATGATGAAAGTAGGTGCTGAAGTCATTCACTGTCATTGTGCCAGTGCCTGTCTAAGCTGTCATTCCCTTTAGTATTATTTTTTGAAGTTTAAAACCCTATGGTTTAGTGCATATATATTTAAAATTTTCATATTAGCTGGGTGTGGTGGCGCACGCCTGTAGTCCCATCACTTGGGAGGCAGAGGCAGGCGGATCTCTGTGAGTTCAAGGCCAGCCAGCCTGGTCTACATAGTGAGTTCCAGGACAGCTGGTGCTACAGGGAGACCCTGCTTCAATAAGAAAAAAAAAAAAAATTCATATTCTTGAGGAATTCATTGTTCCCTTTAATAATATATAGTAGTCTTCTTGATCCCTTCTGACTAATTTTTGTTTTAAATGTACTGTATCAGATATCATAAAGATATCATAATAGTTATGCCAGCTTGTTTTGGGGGCAACTTTTGTTTGGTAACTTATTTTCATGTTTTGACTCAGTCTGTGGGTGTCTTTCTCAAGCAAGTTTGTTTCTTGGAGACAACAGATAGTTAAATCTTGATTTTTATTCTAGTCAGTTAATCTATAGCATTTTATTGGTCAGTTGAGCCCATTTACATTTAAGATTTAAAAAGTTTTTGTATTTTTTATTGAATTTTTCTGTATTTTGTACAAAATATCTTAATCATCTTTATACCCCTCCCCTATTCACACCCTTCCATACCATACCCCTCCCCACCCCCTTCAGATTTCATGCATTCTGTTGTTTTATGTTAAGATGTCCCTTAGTGCAAGTTTATCCAATGGGGTCTAGTCAGCCTATTTAGAGCCACTCCATTAAAGATAACTCTTCCTCACCCCACAGTAATCAGCTACCAGTAGTTCTTCAGCTAAGATTGAGGGCTACTGCCCATTTTGCCAGTTCTATGCTGGGGTTTTGTCTGCTTGAGTTTGCATGGGTCTTGTGCGTGCTGACACCATTGCTGTATATTCATATGAGCAAGGTCCCAGGAGCCTATAAGACTCTGTTTCCATATTTTAATGCACCTCCTCCCCTGGCTCTTAAAATCTTTCAGCTATTTCTTTTACAAGAAGGGTCCCCGAGCCTTGGATGGGTAGATTTTAATATAGGAGTCTTGTCCAGGGACACACTCTTCAGACTCTTCTTTTCTATGCTTTGGCCATTTATGGCCTTTTGTGTTCATTGCCCTCTACTGCATGAGTGAGCTTTGTTGATGAGAGTTGAGAGATGCATTATCCTCTCTACCCCTTGTTCCACTATGTTCCATGAGCCTTAAGTGTATAGGTTCCATTGTGGATGTGTCTCTTAGGGATGGACATTTCACAGACACTTATTCTATGTGTGTGACCAGTTGTGGAACTCTGTAATAGTCTCCATCTGTTGCAGAAAAAGCTTCTTTGGTGAGTGATCACTGGCATACTTATCTGTAAATACAAGGATTCATATTATCATATACTAAGAAATTGCATTTGTCTGGGAATGCGACCACCCAGGGATTCCTTAGGGAATCCTCTTAAGATCGATGACCTCTTCAGCCATGTGTAGTTGGCTATATTTACAGTTCCACACATCAGTTCCCTCCCATTGAGTGGGCTTTAAGTCCAGTTAGGTAACTGTTGATTACCCCCAAGATAAAAGTGCCACTACTGCCCCAGTGTAGTTTGCTGTGCTTGTTGTTGTTGTGGTTATTAGGCCTTGAAGCTGGAGTTGGACCTTTGATTGATTTTTTTCCCTTAGCAGCTTGCATAGCTTTCTCCAAAACTATGAGAGCTAGCCTTTAGGGAGGTGGCTTCAAGGTCAGTTCTAGCTTTGTTGCTCCAAGTCCTGTGTTTGAAGTATGTCCTGTCTTCAGCAATAGGGTCTTACCTTCAAGTTCTGAGAGACAATCAAGGGCTGTGTAATTTTGGGAGTCTCTTGGACTATACTGGCCAACAACTCGAAAGAAGTTTCCTTCTGACTGGCTCTGTTTCTTGTTATATAGCCTTCAACTATACACATGGACTTAAATTTTTTTAAAGGTTTAAAATTTACATTTTAAAGGTTATTTTAAAATTGCATTATTTTGTTTATTATTTATTTACTTTTTGTGTGCATCTGTTTGTGTATGTGGGGGATGTGTGTGGAGGGGGTGCACAGGTGCTCTATTGTGTGTAAAGGTCAGAGAATAATTTTTTTAAAGCTTTTACAATTTTATTAGAATCTTAAAGGAAAAAAAAATCCTCAGGACAGGTGAGCTAGTGATCTCAACAGCTGCCTTGAGGAGGTGAATGGTAGGAAGAAAGGAAGACATGAGGCCATGCAGGTTTAGAGCCTGTGTGGGAGGTCAGACACATGGCTGACTGGCAGCCACATGGCTGGGAGAAGGAAGCCTTAGAGAAAGTAAAGAAATACAAGATGCTAGGGGCAGCCCAAAGCCTTAAAGAAAGTATGTTTAGTAAGAAAGGCATGAAGAAGAAAAAGGGAAATTACACTTCCTTGAAGAATTCAGGGAAGCAGGCAACTCATAGACTTACATGGCTGTAGCTGTAAGAAGTTCTGTGTCCATAGGTAAGATTACAAGCAAGAAAAAGTTGCTATCTCATTAATGCGCTAGGTATTCTGCCCATCCATTTGGCATAACCCACCTTCCTAGGGGTAGTCCTGTGACCAGATAATTGACCAGTTAAACTTACATAAAATGGAGGTGTTTGGGGTATTACATTCCCCTCTAGCTCTGGGACATAAGCGAAATCTTTGACTTGTTTTGATTTTGAGGGTCATATTGGATCCTTAGAACCCTAATTTCGATGGCATTTGGGTGCCTCTTGATCTATCCAGTTAGCCAATTTAGAAGGCATGGACCCACCGTAAAGGCTAGGAGGAATATTACCAGAGGCCCAGGAAAACTCAATTACACCTGAATTATTGGCATAAAAACAGCAAACTTCACCTGAGGCCATGTCTGAGCCACCTTCCTTTAGGAACAGTAGGTCTGTCCCCCTTTCGTTCTTTAGCACCATTGTAGCTAGGGAGTTAGCCTGTCTCTCCAACTGCTGATGGAGTCCTGTAGATGTCCAATGTCTCTCTCTATCTGAGTGCTTAGAAGCCTAAAATTTTTATTACCCATGGGTAGGGTGGCAGCACCCAAGGCATCAGAACCTTCAGTGCCCATTTTCACAAGGATGGTGGTGGGACTTCTCTTGGCCCTTGAGAGATCTGGGTTAAGGTAGTTTCCTCCCTTTCTCTCTGCTATAGAGGTAAACCTGGGGGAGAACATGGACTAGTAGCCACATGTCTCCATGCCAAGAGTCCCATTTTAGCTGTTTTGTAGTCATGTACTTCATAAGACTGAAGGTGCATGCATCAGGTGGTTTCAGGCGCTTGAAAGAATAAACCCAGGTTTCCTGAGAACTTATGGGGGCTATATGTTGTGTTAATATTTTCTCCCCTCTGAAGAGGTCCTTTGAAATTTAGGGATTAGGCAAGAGCTCTTAAATACTTTTGGTATTTCTGGACTTTGACACAGACCAGGCTGCTCAGAGGCCCAAGGACATTTTGACTTTTAGCCAAGAAAGAAACTGGCTAGTTTTCCTTTTTTTTTTTTTAAACCCTGACTGCCTAGCCAATTTCTACCACCTATTTTTATTATGCCATTTTCTGAAGAGGTTACCTAAAATTTGCCAATGGGGAATCAGGATGTAGACCACTCTGGCTTCTTCCATGCTGAGCGGAGATGCAGGGTATGACAATTGGGGTATCCCCTTCAGTGGGTCTATCTAAAAGAATCCCAAATGGTATAACTCTTAACTGTAAGGAGAAAAGAGTGTCCTTGACCAGTGCCTGCGAGATGTGAAGGAGAAGTAGGCAAAAGTAGTTAGCATTACAAATTCTAGATAGGAAACCAGAAAAAGTTAGAACAGGGCAGCTTTTAAATGTCCAAATTAAAGTCCATTAGAATTTCCTGAAGAGGGTTTTCAAAAGCATCCATTTATTGGGTTTTTCCTCATTTTTCTTTTGACTGCCAAGGGTGGGCTTGAGAGTGATGAGCTCAGGATTTGTTTTCAGGCACTTTGATAGCTGTTGAAGTGACTATAATCAGTTTTCTTTTAAATGCCTTCTAGACAGGGAGAGAAACTAAATTTAGCCATCATTTTAGAACAACAGTGGCTTGTCTCCCTTAGCTGCAGGTAACATTACAGTGTTGTAGACCAAGATTTGAAGTCTTACACCTGAGTAGCATTTTCTTGTTCAGAACAAAATCATTAATGAGAAATAATTATTTAAATAACATTTTACATGAACTTAAGTCTAATGTCTGGGAAATGCAATCCTTTGGACTCTTTAAAGAAATACACTGATTAATTTTTGGTTATACTTTCCTTTTGGGTGTTTAAGATCATGCAGTTGGCCCAAATTATTTTACTTTTAAGACCAGTTGAGAACCTGGTCCTCAGGGGTCACATGGGCTTGGGAGGAGCCCCTGGCTCCTTAGGCCTTCCTTTTACCAGTTCCATCTATTTGAGGATAAGTCAAAGATCCTGCTTGACAGGGGCTGGCTTCACTTGGAAGTAGTGAGGAAATGGTTTCCTCTGTGTTTGACCCTCCTCTTTGGAGACTGGACATTAGTTCAAGTCCATCTGGTGGGACTCCATGGTCTCCCTGAACAAGAGGACAGGTGACTCACTACAGTTAGAGGACATTTTGAGTTCAGTCAGAGGATAATTTATGGGAATCAATTCTTTTCTTCCATCCTGTTGTTCCCGGGGATGGAACTTAGCTTGTTAATCTTGGTGGCAAGCACTTCTACCTGCCAAGCTATCTCACTGGCTCCATTTAGTGTTATTATTGAGATTGAGAGAGGTTTGTTCTTTTTTTTTTTTTTTTTAACTTTTCCCTCTTGGCATTTGGGGTTTACTGGTTTACCATGTTGGAAAATATGAGAATTTATTCCTAGTCTTCCTTTGTTCATCTGTTCTTCTCAGAAAATTTGTTCTTTCCTGTACTCCTGTAGTTGAGACTTTCTTCCTCCCCTGGGTATAGTATTCCAGGCACATACCACCATGCCCTAGTAGTTGATCTTATAGACTCAACTTTCTTATGATTTACCTCTACTGGATTAATGTCAGAGGTCTGTAGCATTGTCTTCATTTTAGTAGTTTTCCTTCTTTGCATACTAGGAACTTTTGCTGGCCACATTTAGTTTTGTAATGTGAGGTGGGCAGTTCTTCCAACCTCAGCAAATCTCTTGTTTGTAAACTCTGGAGTACATAGGGAGGTGTGTCTCAGATGCACTGGGAATGGGGGAAGCAAACATGGCCCAAAATGTGTATAGGTAAACACATAATTTCAGAATACATACTTTCGGTAATTTGAGATCCCACTGTATTAATTACTTTTCTGTTGCTGTGATAAAAATACCATGACCAAACACAACTTAAGGAAAAGTTTATTTTGGCTTGGGATTCCAGAGGGTGAGATGTCCATAATAACAGGAAAGGCATGGCAGCCAGAGTAGGAAGCTGAGAGATCACATCTCAACTGTACACAGGAAGTAGAGTGAACTGGAAGTGGAGGTAGGCTATAGACTTTCAAAGCCTGTCCCTAATAATGCAGCTTGGGTCCATGGTCCTAAAATTTCTATAAATTCTATAAATAGCACCAACTGGGGACCAGTTATTCAGATACATGAACCTATGGGGGACTTTTCCCATTCAAACCACCATGCCCACTCAGCATTAAACACTACAGGGATATGGCTGTGGAGCCCATGTAATCCTCTAGTGCTTCAGGACATATAGGTGGCTCCAAAAGTTGATGCACTCACTGACTTCAGATTCAGGGCTGTCATTCTCTAACATTCTCAGGGCATGAGGTCACTTACTTAATGCTGTGAGTGAGGCTACCTTCCCTGTGCTCTTTACTGCATGACCATTCTCCTGTCACTTGCACTTTCAGGTGTGTCAGTGTCAGGCTCTCTTCTCTCCATTACTGTCTTACATAGCCACCTCTCACTTGGGGGCTGTCAGGTTAACTTGAGCCTTCAAGTTATCATCAGAAGTGACCTGTTCATAAGCCCCCAGGGTAGCTGTTTTAATTAGCAGTTTCTCTTCCAAAGTAGTGCCTGACCACTCCTACAAATGACAAAATGGATTCCTCTCTACTACTGACCCATCCTGTAAAAAATGTCAGTCTCACCAAAACTTGGAACTGAATTTCCAGCTTGCAAGAGGTGTGCACTGTCGTGTTTTTAGAACTGCTAGTCTCTTTTCATCATGGCTACCTAACTTAACCTCCTCCAAGGCTATTTACACCCAGTACCTTCTGTTTCTCCCCTCTTCTCAGCTGTCCCATCTTGTAGATTCCCAATGCCCTTTCTCTTTCACTTTGGAATAATTATTTTTTTTAAATCTTGGTTCTTCTCCTTTAGTGTTTTCCATGGAGGCAGCTTCTAATCTTTCATTATTGGAATCTACGTAGACACCATAATCCAAGACCTTTCCAGTTGCAAAATAATGAACTCTTAATTTAAAATGCTCATATCCACCCTTGTACTTGGACCCAGGCCCGCTCCCGCTCTTTTGCCTTAGATCTCTGGACTAGCTTCGTAATTCAGACTAGCTTAGTCCTCTAGCATAGTTTGTTACATCCTCCACAAGCTGCCTCCCCCCTCACTTTCCCCTGGCCTTCTGATCTGCCTGGCCTGCCTACTACTCTGGTAAGTCAGTCTGCCCACTGCATCTTGATTTCCCTGCAGCCTGAGCACTCCAATCTACCCCACCCCTCAACTCTTCTGCCTTAGTTCTCTGGACTGCCTTCTTAGTTCAGACCTGCCCACTTCGTCCTGATCCCTTGGACCCTGAGTAGGTCAGTTCTCTACCTTCCACTATTAGACCCTCCTCAGAGAGTTTCACCCCCATCTTGCCCTTGGCCCCCCTCCTGAGTTGCCAAACACAGACCTACCTGCTACCCAGACCAGCCTGTGACCCCAAGAACACCTGAAGCACATACCAACTAATTTTTCATGCCTGAGCAAAAAGCAACCAGGCTATACCAACAATATAAACAGAACCAAAATTCAACTGAACAAAGACAGGACATAATTTCCTATTAGACACACAACCAACAAAAGACATCCATGTGCCCAAATGGCAATGTGAAATCACAGATAATATGAAAAACCAAAACAATATGCCCTCAACAAAACCCACCAGTCCTACAGAAGTGTACTACGATGAGAATCGTCTTGAGGAGCCTCACGATGCAGACTATAAAAGAAAAATCATAAGCATGATCAAAGAACTTAAAGAACACAAAGAACTCAAAGAAAATATAAACTTGTGATGGAAGCTCAAGAAACAACAAATGTGTGACTGAATGAAATAACAAAAACAGTTCACAACTTGAAAAGTGAATTCACAAAAGAGATAGAAATATTGAAGAAAACCCAATCCAGAATGAAGATGAAATTGAAAAACTAAGTCAATTTGAAATGATAGAAAAAAGCCTCACAAGTAAAATAAATGAAACAGAAAATAGAATATCAATACTGGATGACAAAGTTGAAGAACTGGGCTCCTTAAGCAAAGGCTTTGAAAAATTTAGAAAAACACAGGAATGGAATATGCAGAAATGTAGGACACCATGAAAAGACCAAATCTGTGCATCATAGGCATACAGGAAGGAGAAGAATTTCGGCCAATGGCATTGACCAGAATCTTCAACAGGATTATAGAAGAAAAGTTCCACAAATTAAGGAAAGACATGCCTATACAGATGCAAGAAGCACATAGAACACCAATTAGACAGGACCAGAACAGAATCTCCCCATGGCATATTATAATAAAAACACTAAATGTACATAACAAAGAGAAGGTACTAAAAGCTGCTAGAGAAAAACTACAAGTTATGTATAAAGGAAAACCTATCAGAATTACAGCTGACTTTTCAGTGCAAACTATGAAAGTCACAAGAACCTAGACCAAAGTATTTCCAGTTCTAAACAACCATGTATGCCAACTCTGAACACTTTACCCAGCAAAACTATCTATCATAGTCAAAGGGGAATGAAAAAATTTCCATGACATGAATAAACAGAAAGAATTCATGTCCACCAAACCAGCCATACAAATAATACTCAAAGCAATACAAAGGAACACAGATAGGAATGACTATACCCAAGAGGTTACAGAAAGAAAACAAAGGAAAGTATAATTTTGGAAACACAAAATTGGACCAAGAACACACACAAAAAAATTAAACTTTAACAGTAGCTGATACACATCTTTCAATAATAACTCTAAATATCAATGGCCTTAACTCCCCAGTCAAAAGACATAGGCTAGTGGGATGGATTAAGAAACAAAATTCATCTTTCGTTGTCTTCAAAAAATTCATCTCACCATCAAAGATAGGCACTATGTGAGGGTAACAGGGATGGAAAAAATATTACAAGAAAATGGCCAGAGTTGTAATTCTAATATCTGACAAAATAGTTTTAAAATTAAAATTAATCAGAAGAGATAAAGAGGGTCAATTCATTCTAATCAGAGGAACAGTTGACCAAGAAAATACTAATCATGAACATATATGCACCAAACTCTGGTCCACTCAATTTCATAAAAACAGTACTATAGGACTTTAATGCACATATTAACCCCAAGTCAGTAATAGTAGGTGACTTCAGTACTTCACTATCTCCATTAGACAGTTCAAGTGGACAAAGGATAAACAGACATCTGAATTAAATGATACCATACATCAAATGGACCTAACAGATAGCTACTGAATATTCCACCCAAGCACCAAAAAATATATTTTCTACTCAGCAGCCCATGTGAGTTTCTCTAAAATTGACCATGTTCTGAGACACAAAACAAACCTCAACAAATTTTTAAAAATTGAAATAATTCCATGCATTCTCTCAGTCCACAATGCAATAAAGCTTACAGTCAACAACAGAAGAAGCTCTAGTAACTACATGAACTCATGGAGATTAAATAGCACACTCCTGAATGATGAATGGGTCAGATAAGAAATTAAGAAAGAAAAGTATTCCTGGAACTAAATGAAAATGATAACACAACACAACAATACCTCTGGGACTCTTTAAAAGCAGAGGGAAGTTTATAGCTCTAAGTGCCTACAATAAAAAAATCAGAAAACAAATGACTTAACAGTACAACTCTGGAAAAGCAAGAACAAACCAAACCCAAAGCTAGTAGATGAGAAGAAACAAACAAAAATATTAGAGCAGAAATTAATGAAATAGAAACAAAGAATCAATTAATATGAGTTGGTTCTTTGAAAAAATAAACAAGATAGACCCTTAGCCCAGTTAACCAAAAGAGAGATAGAGGAAATTCAAAATAACAAAATCAGAGATGAAAGAGGGAAACATTACAACGCCAAAAAACCCCAGAACATTATAAGGGAATACTTTAAAAACCTATACTCTATTACATTTGAAAATCTAAAAGGAATGGATGAATTTCTAAATTTATGGAAACCACAAAGTCTCATAAAGACCCAAAAAAAAAAAAAAAAAAAAAAACCAAAGAAGAGAGCGACAGCTTAGACAGATCCATAAAAAATAAGGAAATTGAAATAGTAATACAAACTCTCAACTAAAAGAAGCCCAGGCCCAGACAGATTCATAGCAGAATTCTGTCAGACATTCCAAGAAGATCTACAACTAATACTTCTTAAATTATTCAAAAAAAAATAGAAATAGAGGGAAAAGTCCCAATCTCCTTCTATGACCCCAGTATCACTTTAATACCAAAACCAGGTAAAGACACATCAAAAAAAGAAAACTATAGGCCCATAACAATGAACATAGATGCAAAGATTCTCAACAAAATACAAACCACATACAAACACACATCAAAAAGATCATCCACCATTATCAAGTCAGCTTTATTCCAGAGATGCAGGAATGGTTCAACATACACAATAAGTATATAATGAACATAAAAGACAAAAATCACAGGGTCATCTCAATAGATGCAGAAAAGGCTTTTGACAGAATCCAACTTGCATTCATGTTAAAAGTCCTAGAGGAAATTGTACTGGAGGGAACATGCCTCAACATAATTAAAGCTATATACAACAAACCCACAGCCAACATCATTCTAAATGGAGAAAAACTGGAAGCATTCCCATGAAAATAGGGACCCAGACAAGTATGTCTACTATCTCCACTCCTTTTTAATACAGTGCTTGAAACTCTTGATAGAGCAGTAAGACAAGAGAAGAAAAGTAAAACAGCACTAATAAAGAAGAGGTCAAATTATCACTATTTGCAGATGATATGATATTATACATAATAGATCCCAAAAATTCCAACAGAAAACTGCTTAAAATGACTAACACTTTCAGGAAAGTGGCAGGTTACAAAATCAACTTACAAAAATCAGTAGCCTTTCTACATACCAATAACAAGCAATCCGAGAAAGAATTTATGGGAGTCAGAGGCAGCTGGATCTCTGTGAGTTCAAGGCCAGCCTGATGAACTCACATAATAAGTTCCAGGCCAGCTGGAGCTACAGGGAGACCCTGTTTCAAAAAGACCCCTCAAAAAAAACAAAAACAAAATCCAACAACAACAGCAACAAAATCCTAGGAGTAAACCTAACCAAAGATGTTAAAGATCTCTACAATGAAAATTATAACTCTTTAAAGAAATAGAGGAAGACACCAGGAGATGGAAGGATCTACTGTGCTCATGGATCATTAGAATTAATATTGTGAAAATGACCATTATTCCAAAAGCAATCAATAGATTCAATGCAATGCCAATCAAAATCTTGATGTCATTCTTCACTGAGCTAGAAAAAAAATCCTGAAATTCATATGGAATCACAAAAAACCCGGAATAGCCAAAGTAATCTTGGGCAAAAAGAGTACTGCTGGGGGATGACGATACAAGATCTCAAACTATGTTGCAGAGCTATAGTCATAAAAACAGCATGATACTGGCACAAAAACAGATAGGTAGATCAATGGAACACAATAGAAGACCCAAACACCCAAATATGAGTACATTTAGTTTCAGCCACCTGATATTTGACAAAGGTGCCAAGAACACACAATAGTGGAAAGATAGCATCTTCAACAAATAATGCTGGCAAAATTGGATTTCCACCTGTAGAAGAATGAAATTGGACCCTTATCTTTCATCCTGCATGAAAGTCAACTCCAAATGGATCAAAGACCTCAATATAAAACCTGAAACTCTGAAACTGATAGAAGAAAATATAGGCCGAACCCTCTAAGATATAGGTGTTGGAAAGGACTTTGTAAATCGGGCATCAGTTCCTCAGGTATTAAGGACAACAAGTGGGACCTCATTAAAGTTAAAAGCTTTGTACAGCAAAAGAAGCAACCAAGGGAGTGAAGAAGAAGCCCACTGAATGGGAGAAAATCTTCACCTGCTACACATCCAACAGAGGATTAATATCCAGAATATACAAAGAACTCAGAAAACAAAGAAACAAGAAAAATAACCCAATAAAAAGATGGGCTAAGGACTTGAACAGAGAGTTCTCAAATGAAGAACTAAGAAACATCTCAAAAAGTGCTCAACATCCTTAGTAATTAGAGAAATGCAGATTAAAACCACTTCAAGATTCCATCTTACCCCAGTCAAACTAGCTAAGATCAATAGAACAAAAGTCAACAAATGCTGGTGAGGATATAGAGAAAGGAGAACACTCATTTACTGCTAGTGGGAGTGCAAACTCGAGCAGCAGTGTGGAGAACTTTAAAAAACTAAAAATGTATCTACAGTTATTCCACTCCTTGGCATATATCCAAAGGACTCATCCTACTGTAGAGATAACTGTACATCCATGCTTGTTGCTGTTCCTTTTGCCGTAGCTAAGAAATGAAAACAACCCAAATGCCCCTTAACTGATGAATGGATAATGAAAATGTGTATTTACACAATACAGTTTTACTCAGTGATAAGAAAAGATGAAATTATGAAATTTTCAGGTAAATGGATAGAACTAGAAATTGTTACACTAAGTAAAGTAACAAACTCAGAAAAACAAGCAATGTATGTTCTCCCTCATTTGTGGATCATAGCACCAATCCCTCTTGTGTGAGTATATATCCTGATGTAACAGTAAGAGTCAGGAAAATGTAAAGGAAACATGGAGGTAAAGAGAAAGAAAGAGCCTGAAAGAGGAGTATAATAGGGAACAGATGTTACCGAATGAGATATGGAGAAAATGGATATATTCAACTGGGATGGGAGATGGGAAGGGCATACAAGGAACATACAAAGTAAAGGGGGATAATTGGAAACAGCTATTATCAAGGGGAAAATGAAGGCACTTAAACTGGGGAGGGACGAGAGAAGTTATACAGGGAGAGAGAGAGAGAGAGAGAGAGAGAGAGAGAGAGAGAGAGAGAGAGAGGAGAGTAAACAAAGCTTAGGTGTTTTAGAGAGCCAGAAAGTATTACCTTAAAAACCTTCTGAAAAATACACATACAATATCTGAATATGAGTGCATGTGTATACCTGAAGGCTATATAACAAGGAACACAGTGCCAGACAGGAGAAACTTGCCTTCGAGTTGTTGGTCAGAGTAATCCAAGAGACTCCCAAAATAACACAGGCTATTATTGCCAGAGCCCCTAATTAAACTGGAAGGAAAGACCCTACTGCTGAAGACAGAACATACTTTGGATATAGGTCTTGGAGCAGTGGAGCTGGAACTGACCAGGAATTTTCTTCCCGGAAGACTAGCTCTCATAGTTCTAGAGGATACTATGCAAGCTGCTAAGGGAGAAAAATCAGTCAACAGTCCAACCCAGCTCCAAATCCTAATAACCCCAATGACTGGCACAGAAAACTACCTTATTATTGCAGTAGTGGCACTGTTATCTAGGGGGTAATTAACCGTTATTAATTGGACTTAAACCCCTCACAGTGGGAGGGAACTCATAGGTGGCAATGTAAATATAGCCAAATACACATGTCTGGAAAGGTCATAGATCCTAGAGAAAACCCTATCTCTGTCATATCTTTAGACAAATGAAATTTCTTACCATATGGTAAATATGGTTCCTTACATTTACAGACAGTTATACTGTACACCACTAATCAAAGAAGTTTCTTTTTGCAACAGATGGAAGAATTTTACAGAGTTCCAAAACTGGTCACACACAGAGAATGTATGTCTCAGATATGCCCAGTCCTGAGAGACACATCTACAGTGGAACCTCTATACCTAAGGCTCATGGAGCATTGTGTACTAATGCATCCCTCAACTCTCGCCAGAGAATCTTCCTCATACAGCAGAGTGAGATGCCCACAGAAGGCCATTTTAGACAATAAGAGACTACAGAGTCCCTGACCATGGATAGGCCTCCTATATTAAACCTTACCCGCCCATGGCTCAGGGACCATTGAGGAAGAGGGGATGGAAAGATTGTAAGAGCCAGGGTTGGTGCATGAACATAAGTAAACAAATTTTCAAGCCTCTGGGAACTTGCTCACATGAACTTGCAGCAGTGGTGACAGCATGCACAAGACTCATGCTGACTCAGTCAGATAAAAATCAGGAGAGAAATGGGCAGCAGGCCCCAATCCTAGCTCAGGAACTATTGTCAACTGATTACGGCTGTGTGAATGAAAGTAGGCCTTTAAGATTTCTAGATAGGCTGACTAGACTCCAGTGGGTGAATTTGCACTGAAGGACATTTGGGTACAAGAGCTTGACCAAACAAGACTTAACATATATGATAGAATGCATAAAGTCTGGTGTGGGAGGCTATGGGGGGACGTGTCTAAATTTGATTACGAACTATTATATGAAATGCACACCCTCTTTCCAGGTGTGTCAAGTTGATATCTGAAGCTATTCAGCACAGTTTTATAATTGACCTGTTTATTTACAAAATAAAATTCCCATCTGTCTTTTTATTGGGATAAAAAGTAAGGCATAAATTTTTTGTGGAGATACGTGCTTCTATGGAATTATTTTTGTCCTTTTTGTTGTTATTCATTCCTAGATTTAAAAAATCATTTGAAGTGAGTTTTTTTTTTTGCACCTTCAAAAACATTATTTATGGATACTAAACTCATGGACTTTGGAACTAGGATACATAGAAAACCAAGTAGCTATTATATTTACCTAAAGTAGAGGCATTTAACATAGCAATTCTAGCCTTCTTTTTCTATGTTAGTTAGCAATGTATCAAAACACTTCATTATTATATAGTCTCATCTGACTTCAGTTGCAGAATAAGAAGGCTCTGTTGTAGAGTACTGAGATTGATAGTGTAAGTTAAGTGAAAATAGTATTCCTGTACTATATAACTAGTACAATTGTTTTGAAAGCAATGTGTTTTGGTAGAACTATTCAGTTTCTCCTTAAAGCTTCATCATTCTGAATAAATTTTTTTCTTAAGGAATACAATGATTATATTACCAAAAGTCTATAAAAATAGGTATGTAAAAACTGCATTTTTTTACACTGTCTGAGCCAGTAGATGGCTCTCTAAGTCAGTTTGCAAGGTCAGAAAGAACTCTTGAAAGATGTGAAAAAGGAGTTCCTAAAAGTATTGGAAGGATTTTGAATTATATAGAAAATTGAAATATCATTGGTAAATTTGATTAAATTACAGGATAATTTATAAAATAGAATATACAAAATTGCTCTTTGATGAGAAATGCTTTTCTTCCTTTTTAGTCTCATTCAGTTCATGGCAGGCCATCTTACTGTCTGTCCACCCAAATGCAGACCCTGTGTCACCCTGCATCCCAATGTCTATCAGCTCTGTGTTAATTAAAGTGGTAGCAGCATTTTGACTGTGTGAGTTTTAAAGTAGCACCCATGACTATCTGTTTGGAATATCCATGTTGTCTCTCCAGTCATTGTTTTCATTAGTGCTATAGTTTAAAGTTGCATAGGATTGAGTGGGCTATGCCTTACAGCTTTTGCTAGCCCTATTATTTTTAGTGTATGATTTTCCAATGGTTTGCAGGTATGTTTATATTGAATTATAATGGATAACCTATGTTAGCAGTTTTTAATGTAATTGTTTTTTGGAATAGTTTAAGTTCATAATAAAGTTGAGTGCAAAATGCAAATATTTCTCATATCCTGATGCCCCTTTCTAAAACCTACCCCACTTTGAGGTAACATCTGATACCTCAGGGTGTATTTTTTTGTAAGAACCATCATCATTATTTCTGAGTGGCATATACTATTGATATTATATACCATATTTGGTATAGCAAGTTTATAATGATATGTACCTATCATTTAATATATAGTTTGACACTCCCTGGATGTGTCCAGCATTAGGGTATTTTTCATAATAATTTTTCTCAACTCACCTTCCTCATTAACCTGTGACAACTAGTAAACTTTTAAATTTCTCTATAGCTCTGCTTTCCTAGAATGTCATATAACTGGGAATATACCATAATACTGTTCAGCTCCACTTTTAAGGTTCCTCCTCATCTTTTCATGGTTTGATAGTTCCTTTCCTTTTGGTGCTGAATAATTTCCATTCTTTGTAGTGTATCATTCGTTTATCTGTCTATCTACTGAAGAACATCTTTTAAACATTTTTAAAAAGTTGTTTTTATGTGTATGAGTGTATTACCTGCATGTGTGTAAGTGTACCTTTGTCCTCGGAGGTCAGAAGAAGGCCTCAGATTCCCCTGGAACTGGAATTATGGAGTTATGTTAGCTGCCATGTGGGTACTGGGAACTGAACCTGGGTCCTCTGCAAGAGCAGCTAGTGCTCTTAACTGCTGAGCCATGCCTCCAGCCCCCTGAAGGACATCTTAGTTGTTTCTAAGTTTTTCTTTTTTTATTTTAAAAATATTTTTATTTATTCTTAGAAATTTTCTTACATGTATACAATGTATTTTGAGTTCTAAGTTTTAAAAACTATGAATGAAGGTACTGTAGTAATTAATACCCCTCCCCGAAAAACTTTACCGAACACACACACACACACACACACACACACACACACACACACACACACAGAATACCCAAATCAAAAATGTATGCCTCTTCGCATTCTTAATATAGCACAATTACTTCTGATATAACCTGTATGAGGTTTATTTCCCCGCACACCAACCTGTCAGTTTTCTTGAGTGAGCATCATCTGGATTTCTTTCCCCTAACTTAATTAATGAGGTAGAGGTCTTGGAGAAAAGACACAAAGTTTCAGTTACCTGTATAAGCATGCTACCCACCAAGAACCTCTACTACTAGTTAGCTGTCTGGAAGCTGTCTGGCCTGAGTCCACTGGGCAGATGTGGCAGCTTCACTGTGGTTGTTAAGTTTCTGGTCATTGGTGATCTGCTTAACTCCTCTCTACTCTGTAGTTTTGGGGGGTGGAGGTGAGGCCGAAGTTCCCAATCCTTTAATCATATCTTGTCTTTCCAGTGACCGGACTTCATCCTGAAGCTATCTAATGGGTCATTAGCATTATCATAAAGAGACACATCATTCCAGATATTCCAGGGTTTTCGGAGCTATATGTCAATAATTGAGGATAAATAACAGTATTATAAATAACAGTAACATAAATAACAATATTGTGGTTTCTGTAATCATCTGTGAGTTTTTATGCTGACATAAGTTTTCAACTCCCTTATATGAATATTGTGAGCAAAATTACTGAATCCTTTAAAAGTGTGTTTAGTTTTGTAAGAAGCTGCCCAACTGTCCTACAAACTGGCTGTTTGACATGCCTTTCCACTGGTAGTGAATATAGGCTTAGCTGGTCCATATCCTCACATTATGGAAGTGTTTGGATTTGGGCCATTCTATTAAGTGTATATAGGTATATAATGTTACTTTAGTATCTAGTTCTCTAATGACACTGTGAATATACTTAAATTTATTTATTGTATGTGTGAGAGAGACAGAAACACAGAGAAAGGAGAAAGAAAAAGAGAAAGGAAGAAGAGCAAGAGGAAGAGTAAGAAAAGTGCAACCATGTGTGTGTGTCAAAGTCAGAAGACAACTCTCCAGAGTTAGTTCTCTCTTTCCACCATGAGATCTGGGGTTTGAACTCAAATTTTTAGGCTTGTTCATTTGTCCCCTGAGTTTCTTTTCATTGCTTGTTAGCCAGATGTACGTCTTAATTAGTCAGGTATCTGTTCAGATTGTTTTACCCTTTTTTTTTTGCATGTGTATGTGTGTGTGGTATGCATGCATGTTCACGTGTGTAGGTATGTTGTGCATGTGTGGGAGGCCCAAGGTTGACATCGAGTGTCTTCCTTGATGGTGTCTTGCTGAACCTAGAGCGTGCCCAATTCTGGCTAGTGTTAGCTATCCAGCTTGTGCTTCTTGAATGTTGGGATTACAGGCAGCTGCTAAGCCTGTCTGGCTTTTGAATATGTCCAGGGATCCAAACTCCAGTCTTAATGCTTGTGTGACCAGCACTCTTTCCACTGAGCTATCTCCTGAATCTTTCATACGGTGTTAAATTTTAAAAGTTCCTTATAAATTTTCTGCTTTTTCTTTATTAATCAGATTTACTTTTTGTAAATATTTTCTCCTAGTCTGTGGATTCTTTTTTTTCCCCCCTCTGGTGTTGTCTTTCACACAAGTTTTTGATTATATTGAAGTCCAGATAATCAGTTATTTCCTTCATGGTTCTTGATTTTAGTGTACATCTAGAAAATCATTCCTATAGTTGAGATAATCTAGATTTTCTACCATCTTTTTGTCTTCCTTTTTGGAAATTTTATAGCATTGTGAATTTTGTTCTTTAGGTTTGTGTTCATTTTGGGCTTAATTTGGGATGCTGGTGGTTTCTGTTTTATTTTGTTATTATTTACTGATTTAATAAGTTTCTTTATAGGGCCATTCAGGTTTCTTTCTTATATGAATTTTGGCAGGTAGTGTTTGAAGGAACTGTTGTCTTTCGTTGAGTTTATCAATTTCATGGGCATGGAGTAGTGCTATAGGGTCTGTATTTATGGTCCTTTATTTCTGATACTAACAATTTGCATCCTCTCTCATTTTCTCCTCTTAGCCTACCTCAAAGTTTATTGATTTTTATTGATCATATTTAAAAACTCAGCCTTTGGTTTTGTTTATTTTTCTGTATTTCTTATTTTCAATTTCATTAATTTTTGCTCTAGTTTTTATTATTTTTTCTCCTGCTTACATTGAATTTAATTTTCTCCACTTTTTCTAGTTTTCTACAGTTGGATGCTTGGATGATTAATTTTAGATTTTTTAATGTATATTTTTATTGAGTTTTTGTGCATTTCATATAATAGTTCTTAATCAAATTTGTACTCCCTCCCCGATCCATGCTTTCGTAGCCCCCACCACTGCATTATATGCATTCTCTCCTACATGTTAAGTCCTGTCCAGGCAGGTTTGTACCAGTTGGGGATTTAGCTCAGTGGTAGAGTGCTTGCCTAACAAGTACAAGGCCCTGGGTTTGATCCTCAACCCTCCAAAAAAGAAAAAAAGAAAAAAAAAATAGATTTTTCTTCTTATATAAAGTATGGATTCAGTAGTATAGATTTCATCTAAGCACTTTAGATTTGGATTTCATAAATTTTCAGTTACATTTTCATGTAGCTGAGAATATTTTAAATTTTCTTAGGAGAATTTGTCTTTAATGCTCTGTTTTGTATTTTAGAAGCCTGTCAACTTGGTGCACATCTGAGAGGAAAATTTTGCTTATGGAATTGACTAGATCAGATTGGCTTTTGGGCATGTCTGTGGGGGGGGGATTGTTTTGATTATTAATTGATGTAGGAGAGCCCAGCCCACTCTGGGCAGCACCATCAATAAGTAGGTGGTCCTGTGTGGTTTTTTGTTGTTTTTTTTTAAGAAAGCTAGCTAAGCATGAGCCTGAGAGGGAGCCAGCAAGCAATATTCCTCCATGGTTCCTGCCTCCCCCACCTTGACTTCTCTTTATCATGCATTGTGACCTGGAAGTATAAACTGAATAGATCCTTTCCTGCCCAAGTTGCTTTTGGTCACAGAGTTTTATCATAGCAACAGAATGAAAGTAGAATCCTCCTTCTCTTCACTTGCCTATCATCAAAACTAGGCACCAGTCTAAATAGCAGATAATACAGAAATTTACAAAAGAGACTTTACACTTTTAAAAAATTGTATTAGTGTTTTCCTTTAATACCATCACTGTATCATTATTTCTCACAAATTAAGACTGAACTCAGTATTTAGGGTTCTACAGTGAGGTCCCAAAGTAGGTTTTCAATTTTTCCCTTTTCTTTCCTCCTCTTGTAGCCTATGCTCTAAGAAATAGATACTGTCAGCATGTACTCTGTATTTGCTTGATTTAATGTTCTCTTCAGGTTATCTTTCTTTGTTCTTGGCAGAATCCTTCGATTATCTCAAAATCCACTACTCTAGTAAAGCTTTTCTCCTCATTCTCCCAGTATCTTCATTTTCCTCTCGCCCCAATACTTTGTAATTAATGTGGTCTTTACTTATTAATGTGGCCTTTACTTGGGTACCTCCTCATAGTATTTCCTATGCTATAAATATTTAAGGACTTCTCCCCTCCATTAAAATTTGAGTTCATAAGAGGTACAACTTTGAAATATTCTGCAAATAGCAATTGTTTCTG
>NW_008340785.1:3596096-3602313 GCF_000622305.1 Nannospalax galili
AAGTTGTTTCTTATATATAGAATTGAATTTCTACCTTTCGACAAAGTATTAGTTTTTAACAGACCTAGTTCAAGTTCATCTCTGTAACACCTTCCTATTACCACTGCATATAAAACTATCTTAGCATTTTAGTTTTGAATGTCTGCTTTGGATCTTTTTCTGTGACACACTAGTTTACTTGTGGGACCTTGTTTAATTAGAATCATTCTCACAGTGTCTAATATATGAACTTTGTAAATATATATTTTTATTTTCCTAAAACCTTTTCTTCTTCTATAAGATGGTGTGTAATGCATTATTTACTTTTCTAAGTATACTTTTAAGCTAAATAGTAGCTGCCTTTTGTTAAACTGCTGTGTGCCAAGAACTTGCATGCTTTATTTTTCAACAACCATTGCAAAGTGACTTTGTATTTTATAGAGGAGAGAATCAAGACTTAGCGATACAGTTTACTTTAACCATGATATATGCCTAGGAAGCAGGAGAGTTAGGACTTAGCCCAAGGCCAGTTTGTTCTTAATGCTTATGGGTATTCATTGCACTGTAATCCTTTTCCATTTTCTTTTCATTTGTTCAAGTCAAGTAAGCTTCTAAAGAGTTATCAATTTTTTCCCAATAGCCACGATATGAGAGCAGTTCAGTCCAGACTCCATTTTCAGAGCAGTCATTGCCCCATCCCCAACATGAAGATCTGGAGCAAAAACTAGCATCTACTGAGAAAGAAATTTTACAGCTCAATGAGTTTCTCAAACAAAAATTAAACCAATTTAGTGAAGAGAAGAAGAAACTGGAGGAAAAGGTAAGTATATTGAGTAAGATTGTAGTGGGTCTACAACATTTCTTCAACAAAGAATATTTGTCTGCTGTTTACCCTGTTCCAGGTTACACATTTACATTAATTAGTATTATGTCTACTAATTTTTGAGAAATCCTGTGCTATCTGCAAAAATTTAAGAATTTTCCTAAGGAATAAAAATATACCTTTCTAGGGTTGGAGAGATGGCTCACTGACTGCTCTTGCAGAGGACCTGGGTTTGATTCCCAGCACCCACAAGGCAGTTAAGAACCGTCCTTAACTCCAGTTCTGGGGGAATCCAACACCCTCTTCTGATCTCCGTGGCATTGCATGACATGGATGTACTCACATACATGCAGGCAATACACTGTACATATAAAATAAAAATAAAAAAAATACTTTTCTAACTCGTAGTGAAACTTTTAAAGTCAGTTGCCTATACCAGTGACTGTTTTCCTTTTCCTTATTGGTTTGCCATACCCTGTTTCTTGGCCTCATTGAACATAAAGTATTGGAAAATGAAGCAAAACTGATTTTATTTCATAAGGACATTACCTCGTGTTATTAAGTTGAAGCTCTTGATTCCATCTGAATAAGTAACTTTCATGTCGTGTATATGTGATTTTTGTATCTAAAAAAAAAAAATCCATGATTCACAAGTGAAAGAAAACGTTCAATATTTATATTTCTGAGTTTTGCCTGTTTTAATGAATACTGTCATCTCCACTTGCATTCATTTTCCTGATAATGACATTTCATTCTTTATGGCTGAATTAAGCTCTATTGTGTATATATACCACATTTTCTTCATCCATTTATTTGTTGATGGACAGCTAGACTAATTCTGTAGATTGGCTATTGTGTATAAGGCTGTAATAAGCTTGGGTGTGTAGTATCTCTGTGGTATGCTGGTATGTTGACTTAGAATCCTTCAGGTTTATGCTCAGGAGCTGTATAGGCTGGTTCATATGGCAGTTCCAGCTTTAGTTTTATGAAAAACCACTATATGGAAATCCACTGTGGCTAATTTACATTTCATTTCTACCAGCAATGTGTGTGTGTGTGTGTGTGTGTGTGTGTGTGTGTTGTCTTTCCCCCACATCCTCCCAGCTTTTTTTGTTATTTTCTTTATGAAAGCCATTCTGACCAGAGTGAGAGGGAATTTCACTGTAGTTTTAATTTATGTTTCCCTGATGGGCTAAGGGTGGTTGAACCTTTTTTTTAATATATATTTATCATTTATTTATACTTCATCTTTTGAAAACAGTCTGAAATTCCTTGAAGTTGAAACAAAACATAGACAAAAGTACTAATTATTTTCATTTTATGTGTATGAGTGTATTGCCTGCATGCATATAAGTACATCCATGTCATGCAGTGCCCACAGAGGTCAGAAGAGAGTGTTGGATTCCCCTGGAACTGGAGTTCCAGGAGCTCTTAACCACAGAGCCCTCTCTTCACCACCCCCCCATAGCTTTTCTCAATTCAGAATTGTAGTGAGATATTTTTGAAGTTATTTTAAACATCTTTAAACTACACAGTTTAAGCATGAGCATAACATTACTTAAATAATAAAGATATGGATAGCTTTGTCCAAATTTGTATATGTGTAGGCAATAAGAATTTTTATCATTGTTGCCACTTGGCTTACTATGATCTATAAATGTCATCAGTTGTAAAAGCAAACAGATATATCTCCCCGACTCTTTATTTCAGTGATAGAAAGGTTTGGGAGGAAAAAGAACCTTGAAATGAAATAATACAGATTTTAGCTGTGTTGTTGGTGATCTTCACTATAGACTCTGAGACTCTTCAATAAAATTCAGCGATACCCAAGATTGAAATGTTTGTTTTGTAATTTTTAATGACTCAAAACAACTGAAGATTCATATTTTTCTTTAGCTGAAAACCAGAGATAGATACATCAACAGCCTGAAAAAGAAGTGTCAGAAGGAAGCTGAACAAAATAAAGAAAAGCAGAGAAGGATTGAGACCTTGGAAAAATATCTGGCTGACCTTCCAACTCTAGATGATGTACAGAGTCAGAGTCTACAGGTAATAGGATAAAATACTCATCTTTTAAATGCATGCTATTTTACACTAATGTTTTTAGGACTTAGATATTTAGAAATTAAATATATATTCCGTTAATGCTTCTAGAATTTTAATTGAGTCATAAACTGTTCATTAAGCATGAATTGTCAATATGTGATTGACTTCCTAATAAACCTATGTGGTAAATGTCTTAATTGTGTGTGTGTGTGTGTCTTTTTTGAGACAGGGTCTCCCTGTAGGCCCATCAGACCTGGCACTCAATCTGGCCTCAATCTCTCAGAGATTTGCCTGCTTCTGCTTCCCAAGTTCTGAGACTAAAGGCATGCACCACCATGCCTGGCTTAACGTTCTAATTTTAAACTTTATTTTTTATTTATTATTCTATGTTGGGGAGCATGCCTATGCCAAGGCATGTGTAAGCATCAGAGGACAACTTTGTGGAGTTGGTTCTGTCCTTCCACCTTCATGTGGGATCCAGGGATCAAATCCCGTTATCAAGCTTGTGCTGCAAGTACCATTATCTGCTGAGCCATCTTACTAGCCCTTAATTTTTCAATTTTTAAAAGGTAGTAGTTCTAAATCAGTCTATAAACTCTGTCCCATAAACACTCATTCTGGCTTTCTCCAGTGTTCTCTGGGATTCAAGATGCTTCAAAATCTTTTGTTAAGTATCTTTATAGATGTTCATTTTTTTTATTGTTCTTAATCTTGCTATAATTTTTTTCTAAATACCTTGATCTGTAACCTCTGTTAAAGATCTTCTGTTCATTCCTCTACTTCTATTTTTCTTTCTTAAAACCTAATCCAAAGTTTTTCCACCAACTCTGGTAAATGCTACCTTCTTGAAACATTATGAATTCCTTATATTTCTTTAGTCTTTTCTGTCATTCCAAGCCAGGGATCCTCAACCTTGACACTAATGACATTCGGGGGACAGGGAGAGGGGCAGGAATTGTTTTGTGATATTGGTCTGTCTTGTGCATTGAAGGATGCATAGTTCTTAGAATCAGTCCTTCTGGCCTCTATCTACTAAATGATCATAGTACTGCTTCTCTCTCCCAAACTGAAAATGTTAACATGTATTTTTTATGTATTTTGAAGTTTCCTATGGGAGGTAAAAATCCCCCCCACTTGAGAATCTATATAATTCAAGGATTGCTATTCTGTGTACTCTAGGTTCTTTATAGACAAAAATTCTATATTTTATGTCAATTTATAAGAGCTAAAACTAAGAGAGATTAAATATAGGAAGGTGCTTAAGGACCATAGGAGATTGCATGAGCAGGAACAGGCAGCAATATAGATTTAAAACAAAGAGAACATACCACTTTACACCCATTAGAATGGCTACTACCAAGAGTCATGGTGTTCATACACCCTGTGTATAACAGTGTTATTTACAGTAGTCAAAACATGGAACAGTGAGGTGTGCATGAGTGGGTGGTTAAAACAAAAGATGATGCATATAAAATGGTCTATTATGGGCTCTTAAAAAGGAAGGAAATTTTGACACATGCTTCAGCATGGATAAACCTAGAGAGCATGTTATTAAGTAAAACAGTCCAGGCACAAAAAGGCAAATATTGTATGATTATATTTACATGAGGTCCAAAGGCACTCAAATTACAGAGACAAAGTAGAAGTGTGGTTGCCAGGGAAGTATGAACAGTGGTTGGGAAGTAATTTAATGGGTACAGAGGTTAGTTGTATAAATTGAGTTCTAGGCTTGAATGTACCTAATGCTAAGGAATTATGTATTTAGATATGGCTAACATGTTAAATTTTATTGTTTGTTTTATAATACTTAAACATAGAATTTAAAAAAATAGTAAAAAGTATTATGAACCTTTCTGCCTTCTAGAAAATTTTATCTAATCTTTCTCATATTCCCATTCTCTTAACTCTCACATAAAGAGATAGCGTTTAAGTTTTCTAGATAAAATGAAGATAGAATGATTTTAGCAATGTCTGTTAATTCTTTAGAATAGTGGTAATTTTCATGGAAATATATTCAGTACTACATGCATTACAGAGTATAAAAAATTTTCCTTAGCTGCAGGTTCTTGAAGAAAAGAACAAGAATTTACAAGAGACTTTGATAGATACAGAAAAAAAGCTTGAGGAGATTAAAAAGCAATGTCAAGATAAAGAAGCACAGTTACTATGCCAGAAAAAGAAAGAGAAGGAGTTAGTAACTTCAGTTCAGAGGTAAGGAAACTTTCCAAATCTTTGACACTATTTTAAAGTTGGTAATATTTTCATAAGCCGTGTTTCATTTAAAAATATATTAATCATAATTACCTTATTCTCCATAGATATGTACTATATGATTTCATTGAAGTTGATTGTTTAGTTGTAATTTAATATTTTGAAGCACTACACCAACATCTTACCAAAAATTTTAGGTGAGAATAGTAGAAGAAGGAGCAGACAAGAACCACCCAACAACTGAAGACTCAAAGTAGGAATACAAACTCTTGATGGCTTTATCAAAGCAAGTGAGAATTCTAAATAAAAAGTAACTTATGAAATACTTCGCACTTCCTACAAGACTTGCACCAAGGGGAAGTGATGGCTTATTTCTTCACTCTGAATGACAGGTTGCTTTGTGCTTTCTAAATCTGCTCATACATCTCCTTGCCTCATTCCTCTTTAAAAGCAATACAGTTAGAAACTACAGTGAATAGCATTTGTCAGGTTGTATTCAGACTTGGAAATTATTATTGGATACCTAAAAAAAAATTTTAAACCTATTATATGCATAAATTGGTATTCTTGTTCGTAAACTTAAACCCTAATATCAACCTTGAATAGGTCTAACTATTTTGACAAGTAAAATAGTGAAACAAGAAAACGCTGAGTTCAGGAAATATATTCCTCATGATTATATCAGTTATAAACTCATTATATTCTATCAGTTATAAACTTTATATTCAGGTTCTATATAAAAATCCATCAGATTCTATGTTAATTCCATGTTAATATTGCTTTACTGTTTTAAAATCTTAAATATACTTAATTTACTTATTTTCTCTTCAATTTCAGTACAGAGAAATCTCTGATTTCTATTCCTAAAGTCAGCTCTAAAAACAATCATAGTTTTGATTTTGTTTTTATCCTAGATTTTTCTTTCTTACACTTTAATTTCTCTTTTATGAATTCATATTTTATATGTATTGTTTAATCTTCAGAATTTTTTCTTTAGTCTTAAAACAGTTTTCTGATCACTAATTCCAGCATTTTATCTTTGTTGACTAAAATGAAAGCAATCTGTTTGTTTTATAGACCACTGTTGTCATAGGAGACTTAAAGTGTGGGGCCGAGGAACAGAATTAGCAAATCCTGAAAGCAAATACCATTTTGTCC
>NW_008340785.1:3602491-3615173 GCF_000622305.1 Nannospalax galili
TTTTTGGTCTTTTTGAGACAAGGTCTCCCTGTAGTCCCAGCTGGCCTGGAATTCACTATGTAGACCAGGCTGGCTTCGATCCTACAGAGATCTGCCTGCCTCTGCCTGGGGCTAAAGGTGTGCACCACCACACCCAGCTTGACATTTTCCATTTGTATAGTGATACTGAGACACTATCATCCTAGAAATTTTCTTTATTTTGGATAGAAGTTTGTTTATAACTTCAGGTTTATATTAACAGTGGTATCACTTGACTTTGAGGGATGGAAATAGTATGTAAGTTTTCTTGGCTCTAGAATTTCCTTAAATTTCAAAAGAACTTCAGATATGTATGTGACTATAAATTACATAATTACATTTCTTTTTATATAATATTTCTAAGTTTCTGGCTTTTTGAATTTTTAAGGGCTCTTAGATTGTGTAATTAAAAGCTTTCATTAGAAGAGAAGGTTAAAATAAAATATATAGTAATACAAAAGTTAGTTCCTCTTCTGTTCAGAAGATTTATTTTTAAATGGCTTTGCTACATAATGTGAACATACACAAGAAAGAAAACTTAGTTGGTAGTCTGCACGGCACAGTACCTTTTCTCATTGTTGCCCCGCCCCCCTTTTTGATTTTAAAGATTTTAATTTGTATATGCATGTGAATGCTTGTGTGTGAAAGCCAGAAGTCAGCTTCTGGTGTCATTCCTTTGGAGCTATCTACCTTGTTTTTTGGTACAGAATTTTTCACTGGCCAGGAACATTCCAAGTAAGCTATATCAACTGTCCAGTGAGTGTGACAAATTTGCTTGTCTCCACCTCCTCAGTGCTGAGATTACAAGCCTGTGTATTATGCCCACTTTTTAATGTGGGTTTTGGGGTTTGAACTCAGATCCTTGTACTCACTCAGACTATCTGAGTTATCTCCCCAAGTCCAAAGACTTTAATTTTTTAAGTGTATTTTATCTTTCTTGAAACGTTAAAGGTACAAGGAAAATAATGTCCTACACTGAGTTGGCAAATGAGAAATATTTATTTTCACGCATAGTTTGAAAAGCAAATATTTTTCATGACAAATAGTGTATCACAAAGCAGTGCATTACATTGATAAAGCATAAAAGAATTTTTGGTACCATTATTTATAAACATATCTGATGCCCTTATTCTGCCATCTAGTACTATCAGTTCTTTGTCCACAATTTAAATACAGCATTAGTTCTTTTTGAAGGGAAAGCTTTCAGTTTGCTGTAATGCTTTAAAAAAAGAAAAGAAAGCCAAAATTGTATAAAAAATTTCTTGTAGTTCTCTGCAGCTTGTTTTGTTTGTTTGTTTGAGACAAGGTCTTACTACATAGCCCTGCTGGCCTCATACTGTGTAGCCTAGCCTTGGTTTGAACTCACAGTGATCCTTTTGACTCATCCTCCCAAGTACTAGGATTACAATCATATACCACCATGCCTGGAAGACTGTAATGCTTGAGAATAATTCTAAGCTAAAGTAGAGCCTTTCTTAGTTTTTTGAAGCTGTTTTTATTTTTGTTATTTTTAATAACTTGATTCTGTAACTCAAATTCTTTCTTTCTCAAGGTGAACCTTCCCCTTATCTTTCATTTTTAATGTGCCAGAGGGGCATTGTTCTTTTTTCCTCTTTTTCATGGACAGCATGACAAACTGATAAACTGAATTGTAAGCATGGTAGAACTGGTTTTACTAATGCTAGTTTGGCAAAAATAATCCTTACAATTTGATTTTTGTCACACCGAGTAAAAGGCTGAGGCATACATTAAGGCTCTTAGTCTCCCGACTCTAGTTCAAGTAATTCTCTATGGCTCCTTTATGTTTATCTTTTTGTTTTTTGTTTTTTAATATGATGCTCGTTTAGAGAAGAAGGAAGGAATAGGGTTACATTATAGAACTCAGATTTGGGTAGTGGACTTCAATAAGGCCTGGGGTGACACGTTCTAAGCAACTGTGGTCTCAAATTTGCCATTTCTGAAAAGATGATCAGCTTCTACCTAATTGTGGACCTTTCTTTCTTATATAAAATACAGCTACAGATATTAATATACTTTATTTTGATCTGATTGTTTGATTAAAAAGTGAGGCAGACCCTATGAATGGCTATCATTTAAGCTGATAGCATCAACACAGCAGCACATAGAGGTTATTTTCTTCATTTAATTATGTTTTTCTAAAACAAACAGCCTGCAGCAAAAGGTAGAAAAATGCCTTGAAGATGGAATCCGCCTTCCCATGCTAGATGCAAAGCAGCTTCAAAGTGAAAATGATAATCTCAGAGAACAAAATGAGACTGCTAATAAGGTGGGTAGATGCTCTCATAACAGAGATGAAATCTGCACGGTGGAGATGAGTGCATACCTGTATAACAGTTTTATGAGAGCTATAATTTTACTGATATTTAGCAACATAAAGTTTTTAACCTGAATGCTTTGATTTGGAAAAAAGATAGCAACTTAAGCAAATATAAATTATTTAAACTTAGATAAAAGCCCAAACAAAAAAGCATTTCCTTTCCTAAATTATTCAAAGTCTGTCTCAGTTATTTTTATAAATTTTAAAAGTTTCATGAAGAACTATAAGAAAACTTTTGCAGTTTTATTTATGGGTGGTCCAAATTATCTTGCCATTTAAGGGGGATACTTAGTATGAATACTAAGTCAAAAATGAAGACATTTTAAAATAAATTTTTATTTCTTTATGCTTTCTTGTTATTACTTTTGGTGAAAAGCAGTGGAAAAGATTCAAACTGATTTATTAACTGTGTTTTAGATAATAGAGAACCAGCAAGATGAAATTAACAGAATGGTTTTAGAAATTCAGGTAAGAAATATTTTGTACTTATTTGAATGTAGCTGTATACTGATTTATTCTCACTGCTTATATTCCCTAAAAGCATTAAAGCACATTTATATTGTAATAGTACTTGAGAAATCCACAAATTATTTAATATTAATATGAACATAATACATAGTGTACATGTTTGAAATTATGAAAGAACAAAATTTATTAATAAGAAAATTCTTAGTAAATCAGTTCTCTAAAAAAAATGGGAAGATTGTTCTGTATTCTTTGCTTCTCCCTCTCTTTAATTGATTTAGTGTATCTCAACTACTGAGAACACACTTGATTTAGGGTGCCAGTAATCTGATCATAAGAGAGTATGGAATGTTTTGAGTCTACTTGTAATTTGATTTTCATATGGTATTTCCATCTGGAAACTCATTTGTAGCCCATCTTTGCCCATTTTATCAGTTTTTTTTTTCCTACTATCAACCTTTCTTCTGCATTCTATGGTGAGCTGCATTTCTGTGCCCCAACCCTTCGATACTGGTAACCTAAAAGCATTTCTCTGTCTTCTCCCTAGTATCCCATCGATACTCTCATATTAAGATCTCTGTTATCATCCTGTCTCTCCTGTTAACTGATTTTCTCTGTTTTCTGAGTATGCTGCCCCACTGCCATTATTTCAGCCCCAAGTGTGATTTAAGTGATACTTGTCGATTGAAATAATGTAGCACTTCTATTATTTGTGGAATACCTCTATTATGTAACAGTTAAAACACACTCTAAGTACGTCATTTCCTCCCTATCTCCGTATCCTCATCTTATGCAAGTACATATATACTGTATGTGTTTGAGCACATATAGTACTTCACTAAACATCAGTGCTCGAAGTTTCCCCTGAAGTGTCTTTGTCCTTAGAATGCTCATCTAAAAATACCTCCTCAGTTGTTAAGATTCTACAGAGCGTTATTTAATAAAATGTGGAAAGAGACTCTTCACCCTTTATGTAGGACTGACAGTGTTTCTTTTAACTTCCCTCACCCTCCTAATAACACCATTATTCTTTCTGTGTTGTCATGTGATAATACTTTACGTATTCATGTCTTTATATTCTACTGAGTTTCTTCAGAATGATACTGTGGTAACTCAGAGATTTGGAGCTTACTAAAGTTCTGGCCACATAATTCACAGTCTGAAAATTTGGAAACTAAAAGGACTCTCATTCCTTTATTCATTTGCCAGATACTTACTTAGCCACTGCTTATATGCCAGACATGCTCCTTGGCACTGAGAATTCATTGTTGAGCAAGGCAGCTCCCTAGCCATTCTAGTGGGGAAGGTTAGAGAAAATAGAAAATTAATGAGGTGCTATTTTTTGTCTGCTAGAAAAGTACTAGTTAAAAACATAAATAGAATATAAGGCAGTGACAGAGGGGACTTCATTTGAAAGAGTGATCATCAAGTTTTTGCCAAGGAGGTAATATTTGAACATAGATTTGAATGAAGATAGCCATGGGACCAGTACAGCCTTCCAGGGAAAGGGCGTAACAAGTTGTCTGAGAGTATTTGTTACTAGCAGGAGGGTGGCTGCTGTCCTAGAAATCATGGGTTGAGGCAGTGAGATGAGAGGAAGGTGATAGAGAAGAGTAGCCTGGACAAGATGAGAAAACATTTAGATTTTGTTCCAAGTATGACAGAAAGCCATTGGACAGATTTTATTGAAGAAATCTGTGGTTTTATATCTCCTACTTCTAATAATATCTTGAGAACTTTCTTGGAGGTTCTAGCAGGGGAGTACAGTTACGCATGTATCCTAGACTAAAGAATGGTTGTCTTCTTTTTTTACTTATTTATTTTTTATTTTATGTGTATGAGTGTATTGCCTGCATGTATGTGAGTGCACTCGTGTCATGCAATGCCGCGGAGGTCAGAAGAGAGCTTCGGATTCCCCTGGAACTGGAGTTAAGGCTCCAAACCTGGAGCCTCCATGTGGGTGCTGGGAATCGAACCCAGGTCCTCTGCAAATAGCAGTCAGTGCCCTTAACTGCTGAGCCGTCTCTCCAGCCCCAAGAATGGTTGTCTTCTAAAAAACAAACAAAAACAATGGTCTTCCTCAATTGGGAATGATGAGCTGACCCTGAATTCAATGGGTAACAATTATCACAGCCAGAACACCCTAATGTTATTCCTAAAATGGAAATAAAAGTGATGATTCGAATGCCAAAATTAAATGAAGTCTCCTTCTATTATCTTTTACCTTTGTTGAATGATTTATCTCCAAGTATAGCACCCTGGTAGATTGATTCACAGAGGTTCTGACAGTTAGTTTATATTCTTACACACATAGCTTCAGTTCTTCCACAAGCACTCAAAATCACAGAATTATTAGATATTTACAAGAAGTAGAGCTACCCAAAATTATTTTATTTAAACTAACAGCAATCAGCACATGAATTTTTAAATAGATCTTATTTTTTAAATATGTACATATATTTGTATGCTTGTGTCTGGGTATGTGCACATAAGTGCAATGCCTGCAAAGGCCAAAAGAAGATATTGGATGTGAGCCACCTGATACTGGTATTGCAAGAACAGTATGTGCTCTTAATTGCTGAGCCATCCCTTTAGCCTGCCACACATGATTTGTCATGAAACTTTGACCGTGATACCATTCAGTTTGTGTTTATTATGTACTGTCCTTCACAGTATAGTCATTCAGTGCTTATTTATAAAAATTTCAACATGCATAATTTACTCTTCATTGTAATCAGGCCTTTAGCCACATGTAAATATGTCATAAGTGTATATAAGCATGTGCATAGAAGAATATGTGATTTATGCCATTTGATCCTTGGTCTTAAATACTTGAGCAAACATTTTTTATTCCTTTAAGCTTCTTAGAGAATTGAAACTAAATTAATAACACATTTATTTCCAAATATTGTGAATTAGGCATTATACTTATTAATTTCTTTTATCCTTTTGAAACAACAGCTGTTTTTTTCTTTTTCATTTTTGACCACAGCATCTCATCTGTTTCAGCTGTCTAGGTCCTAGGGGTATGGTATATATTTTACTCAGAGAGATGGCCAGTACAGTGGCTCGCTGGCCAACTTAGCTGTATTTATTAAGATATGATTGGCATGGAAAATTAATGGTAGAGATAAGTATGACTCTTTACTTTCCTCAAATGATGGAAAGGCTTATCCACTTCTTTAATTTGGTGGCTTCTGATGATTTTTTAAAAAAATATGTATAATTCGTTAAAACCTTAAAAATGTCAATTCTGAAAAAATGAACACTAATTCTTTCTCTGGTATTAGAAAATTTAAAAGGAACACTTAGGTTTGAAAAAGTGCTCTTGTTTTGCATGATAGTAAATTTAATTAATGTGTGAAGTATCACACTGATAATCTAACAGAGCAATGCCTTTACTACTAATTCTTCAAAGCTGTCTAGCTTTTCCTCAGCTGCTTTCATGGAGGGTGACCAGTCTTGTAATGATTATATAGAGTATGTCCTTCCATAGGTCGTTTCTGTTTATAAATTTCTTCACATAGCCAGAATATCAACAAAATACTGTGTAAATAAGAATGGCAGAGCATTCTAGTCATTTTCCAACATAAACTTTGAATTTTGTCAATCACTATAGTATTAATTACAAAATTTTACAGATATTATAGCTTAATGTTTTTTGTTTTTTAATATAGGCAGGACATTTTAGGTTGTTTAGTGAACAAAAATAAATTAGTGGTATTAGGATTTTATTTTTCACTGCAACTTTATATCCTTGAGACTACTTAGAAGATTAGATTTATGTGAAGTTTTTTTTTCATAAAAGCACTATTATTTTTTTATTTTTGCAAATACTTTATTGAGAATTTCATACATGTATATAAGGTGTTTTGATCAAATCCATGCCCACTCCCTCCCCTCCAATATTCCCCTCTCTGAAGAGGTAACCCTAAAATCTTTTAAGGATTAGATACAAGCTCCCAAATACTTTTGATATTTTTGGCCTTTGGAGCAGAGTATGTTGCTAAAAGGCCCAAGGACATTTTGACTTTTAGCCAAGAAAGTGGCTACATTTCTTTGGGGTCTTTTTACCCTAACTGCCTAGCCAATTCCTACCTCCTGTTCTTATCACGCCATCCTCTGAAGGGGTTACCCAAATTGCCAATAGGGAATAGGGATGCTGACAACTCTGGGTCTTCCATGCTGAACAGGGACACAGGGTGAGGCAATTGGAGTACCCCTTCAGTGGGTCTATCTAAAAGACTCCAAAATTGCATAACTCTTGTCTCTAAGGGGAGAAGAAAGTCCTTAAATCATGAATGGGAGATGTGAAGGAGAAGTAAAGGCAAGAGTAATTAGCATTACAAGTTCTAGACAAGGAAATAGAAAAAAGTCAGAACAGGGCAATTTTCAAATGTTCATATGAGAGTCCATTGGAGCTTCTTGACAAGGGCTTCCAAAAGCATCCCTCCATTGGGTTCATCCTCATTTTTCTTTTGTCTTCCAAGTATGGACTGGTTGGCTGGGAAGAGTGGCTGGATACTCAGGTGAGGGTCCAGTGACCCTGCTTGGCACTCCTTTAATGAATGAGCACAACTGTCAACAAGCCTAATTGTGACTATGTTTAGAGAGCAGGCTCAGCCAGAGTCGTGCTGATGGTAGTTATTTCATGCAGAAGGGACTGCTGTATAGCATCATCTTATTAAAAGGACCTGGAATGGTGGTAGGAGCCACATATGAGGGAGAACATAAGTCATTTGTTTTTCTGAGTCTGTGTTACTTCTATGTGAAGATTATTTTAACTGATTTGGGAACAAGCAAGTGCTTCTGACAGTTTACATTTAATCCCAGAGGTAAAGGATAAAATCTTATGCTGCATATATTTTATCTCTTATTTATAGAAAATAAATGTAAGACATTATTTTGTAATGAAATGCTGTTTACAATACAGCTATTGAGCTAGGGAGATGACTCAGCAGTTAGAAGCACTGCTACTCTTGCAGAGGACCTGGGTTCAGTTCCCTGCACCCACCTGGTGGCTAACAGCTATTAGTAATTCCAGTTTCAGGGAAACCAATGCCCTCTTCTCTCCTCTGTGGACACTGCAGATATTGCTGCACTTATATACATGCAGACAATAAAAAATGCATAAAATAAAATGAAAATACAGCTGTCATTTACCACTTCACACCTGAAGTTTAAAAAAAAAAAAAAAAAAGGTGGCCTAGTATAGGTTCCTGGCAAGTGTGATTCATTTTGGAATTTGGACAAATTGATCTTATACTAGCAGTACTCTATTCGTTACTGAATATAAAAAAGTAATATTTGCTATATTTGAAATTGAGTCCTGTAAAATGCAGCTTTATCTGCAATTTTGTTCAGCTATCAGGATGATCTTGTTGACTAGAAATGATTTCTTTTAGAAATGTGGCTTTTCTTTGCATTCATGAAACCAGTAAAGCTAGAATAGCTTTGCTGCAGATTTTTCTTCTAAGATTCTTCATTTAAGTGCAAAAAGACATTTTCATTGAACATTCTCCCATCATGTCTGTAAATATTGTGTTTATAGTCAAAATGCACTAGAGTTCTTCACTAAGTGTTGCCCTATTCCTGCTTCTCAAAAGACCGTTTCACCCTCATAAGCTAATTTCTAGTTAGCTTTTATTATTACATTTTGTATTTTTAATCTTTTGGCAAAGAAGCTATAGAGTTAAACAATTTGAGCTATGTGTAACCTCTTTTTTTCTAACATTAAAATGTTTCAGCTGGGCATGCTGGTCACGCCTTTAATCCCAGCACTGGGGAGGCAGAAGCAGATGGATCTCTGTGAGTTCAAGGCCAGCCTGGTCTACATAGTGAGTTCTAGGACAGCTGGGGCTACAGGGAGACCCTGTCTCAAAAAGACCCCCCCCCAAAAAAAAAGTTTCATCGATGGAAGGACCTATGCAATTAAATGATCATTCTGATTGGCAGCTAGCAATGAATGACTCTTATAACCACAAACAACAAAATGTTTTTCTAGAGGTCATTGACTTTTTACTCTTGCAGGCATGACTGGAACTACCAGTCTCAAAACTATTAACAGTGATCCTGTGTATAACATACAAGAGAAAATATTTCTACAGTCTCAGAAGATTCTATTCCAGTTTTTAGCACATCTCATAAAGCATTCATTTAGTAGATTTTCTCAGTAGAAATGTTAGAAAAATGAATCATAAGCCAATAAAATTACTTATAGTTAGAATATTTCTTCTTGTAACCTAAATAAACATGAGCTGTTGTTAATGCTTTCCCATTGTATTTATCTCATATTTTGTTTAATAATTTTATACTTAATATTTAAAATACCTATGTGAAATTACATCATGTTGCATGACAAACTCAAAATACTCTTATCAGAAATTAACATTTGAAACAACTACCAGCCAAGTAGTGCCTTCTATTAAAAAGAGAGAGAATAGCATTTTCTTCTTTTTAAAATTTATTTTTATTTTATGAATATGAGTATTTTGTCTGAATGTATATAAGTGCACTTATGAGTACAATGCCCACAGATGTCAGAAGAGGGTATCAAATCCCCTGGAACTAGAGTTTCAGATGGTTGTTAGCTGCCATATAGGAATCAAGCTCAGGTCCTCTATAAGAACAGCCAGTGGTGTTAACTCTTGAGCCATCTCTCTGTCCCCTTGAGAACAGCATTTTGCAAATGTTCTCACCCCAGTTTTTATGTTTATAAGGAAACCTTCATTGTACCTGTTCATTATACATGTCTGTTCTAGGCACTGTATAATTTTGCACAATTAATATATGTCAAAAAATTGTAAGGTGAATTCAACTGAAGAATCATTTCACCATATCTGGGGTGGGTAGTGGCAGCCCACATGAATCACTAAAGAATTCTCAGCTTGTTTGTGCTGGCTTCTCAGTCACCCGTCTGTATGCATAGATTGTTTGGGATGCTTTTTGGGTCCTAGTTAGAAATGTCATAGATTCCTATCTCAGATAAACTTTGATTTCTGTAGGCATTGCTTGACTGTAGCCTGGGAATAGTTCAAGTCCTGGTCCCCTCTGATGTGACAGTCCTCAGCGTGCTTACTAAACCTTAGTGGGAGCTGGGAGGGAAGACAGGGTGGTAAATTGCAAAAAGGTTTTATGTCTAGATACCTTGTTTTTCTGTTCAAATATTTAGTTATGAACCAGAACATAAATCACAAGCTAGAAGAAAGGGAATCCAGGCAGATTTCTGTTTTAAAAACATTTTATGAAGTTTTAATAACAATTTTGAGATCTAAACACTGTATCATTCACACATTTAAAACATACAATTCAATATTTTTAATATATTTGGTAGATATTTAGAATCAGGACCACAGCTTTATTTTTTCAATATATATTTATTGAATTTTTGTGCATTTCATACAAAACATGTTAATCATATTTAGACCTCCTCCCCATCTACAACCCACCATAGTTTGCCCACAGGATTTCATGCATTCTGTCGTATATTTTAAGGCCTTTCGAGTCAAGTTTGTGTACTCAGATGTCCCTCCATATGAGTTCATCCACTGGAGCCTGTTCAGCCTATCTAGTGTCACTCCCTTAAAGAAGATCAACTCTCCCTTGCCCAGCAGGGATCAGCTGCCAACAGTTCCTCATCTGAGGTTGGGGGCTCTTGTCTGTTTCTCCAGCTCTATATTGGTTTTTGTCTGATGGAGTTTGCATGGGTCTTGTGCATGCTGTTATCATTGCTGTAAGTTCATATGAACAAGTTCCAACACCACAGTTTTAGAGCACTTTTGTCACCTCAAAAGAAGTCCTTTACTTTTTATTTGTGGTTCTTAGTCTCTCATTCCTTTTTAGCTATAAGCAATTATGAACACACTGCTTGCCTCTATAGATTTACATATTTTATGAATCTCATGGGTCTGTGTAGTCTATTGTGACTTTTTTCTGACATCAGCCAGCTGTTAAGCTCCATTAGTTACTGGCTGATACTTTGCTTTTAGCCATGCACTGTGGCATAAAATATTTTACAGATTAATACATTCTGGTCCTTCCAAGGATAGTTTTTTGGTTAGTGTTTCATATTCTGTCTAGAGGAATATGCATCTCAATTTTCTTCTCTAGGAAAGTAGCCGGTCTATACTTTAGCCTATAACTGACAGTAACTTACCAGTTAGTTGCCTATTGCCACAACCTTCAGTGGTTTTTTTTTTTTTTTTTTTTTTTTTTTTACCCCTGTGGAACATATGCTAGTAACAAATACTTGTGAATTTTTATCATTTTGTCTTAAGTTTTGACTTGAGTAGGACAAGACAATTTACCTAGCTGCAAAATTTGAATAAAAAAACATAGATAGATGTGTGTGTGTGTGTGTGTGAGAGAAAGAGAGAGAGAGAGAGAGAGAGAGAGAGAGAGAGAGAGAGAGAGAGGAGTGTGTGAGTACATGCTATATGTGTATCCTCGGAAGCCAGAAGAGGTTGGATCTCCTGAAGCTGGAGTTATAGGTGGTTGTGAGCCACCGAATTTGGGTCCTCTGGAAGAGCAGGAAGCTCTCTTAACCACCAAGTCCTCAAGCAAAATCTGTAAGCCAGATCAGTGGAGTTGTGGGCAATCCCAATCATGATTTTTCAAAAAAGTTTTATTTATTTTTTATTTTTTTATGGGTATGCGTGTATTGCCTGCATGCAAGTGCACCCATGTTGTACAATGCCCATTGAAGTCAGAAGACAGCATTGGATCTCCTGGAACTGGAGTTACAGACAATGGTTAGCCACCATAGGGGTGCAAGCAACCAGTGCTCTCTTAACCATGGAGCCATCTCTCTAGCTCCCCCCACCCCCTTTTTTTTTTTTTAAATGTATGGCTGTATAGGTGTGTGCGTGCATACACCCTCATGGGTACACACATGTGTCACAATATGCATATGGAGATGAGAGGACTTTGGGGAATCCGTTCTTGCCTTCTACCTTGTTGAAGCATGCTCTCTATGCTTGTTTCTGCTGTTGGACTGCGTACTCCAGGCTCACCAGCCGGAGAGTTCCTTGGGTATTCTCCTGTCTCTACTTCCCATCTCTCCTTAGAAGTACTGGAATTGCATCTGTGTACCACTGCATTCAACTTTTTACATGAATTCTGGGGATTGAACTCAGGTTGTCAGGTTTGCTTTTATGAACTGACCCATCTTCCAGGCCCTTACCACTTTTGAGTAACACCCTCAAGGAGTTTACCTTCCTTCAGTAATGAGAGTAGGGGCAGCATCTCTCAGTGTTTTTGACTTGCCTCTCCCAGCATGTAACCCTTATCCCACAAACAACAAGGGACCCCATCTTCTTAGGAGCACCACTCCCAAGGTAAAGCCTCCATCCCATGTAGGGACCCGAAAGGAGCCCCCACCTCTTGTCTACCCTCTCTTGAAACTTGTCTTAAGTTACAGGTAGCTGGGCATATTGATGTCCTATCTCTTATGGGAAGATAGCTCTCCAACTGGGAGCTGGGGGGAATATGTTGACTCTAATAGTCTGGTGTGGAATTTCCATCTTAATGAACTGTGAGTGGGTAAAAATGAAGAGGGTTTTGTTTTATGCACCCCACAGTCTTGCTGTTTCTGATGAGTTTTAGTATATATTTTTTGAATGAATGTGTCCTTATTTGCTATATGACTGTAGGACTATTTCCAGCAACTTTTAAATGTTTTCTTTTATAATACTCATCTTCGATGTTCCTAAGCCACGTACCTGAGTAGCCTAACTCCTAACATTAGTTTTAAAAGTGAGCCTGAACTCTGAGAGTTTTGTTCCTTTAGATCTCTCATGAAAATGTTCTCCCAAGCTGGGCTTCACTCATTTTTCACTCAAACCTTTCTCTAGAATCAGTTAG
>NW_008340785.1:3615211-3646290 GCF_000622305.1 Nannospalax galili
AAATGTATGGCTGTATAGGTGTGTGCGTGCATACACCCTCATGGGTACACACATGTGTCACAATATGCATATGGAGATGAGAGGACTTTGGGGAATCCGTTCTTGCCTTCTACCTTGTTGAAGCATGCTCTCTATGCTTGTTTCTGCTGTTGGACTGCGTACTCCAGGCTCACCAGCCGGAGAGTTCCTTGGGTATTCTCCTGTCTCTACTTCCCATCTCTCCTTAGAAGTACTGGAATTGCATCTGTGTACCACTGCATTCAACTTTTTACATGAATTCTGGGGATTGAACTCAGGTTGTCAGGTTTGCTTTTATGAACTGACCCATCTTCCAGGCCCTTACCACTTTTGAGTAACACCCTCAAGGAGTTTACCTTCCTTCAGTAATGAGAGTAGGGGCAGCATCTCTCAGTGTTTTTGACTTGCCTCTCCCAGCATGTAACCCTTATCCCACAAACAACAAGGGACCCCATCTTCTTAGGAGCACCACTCCCAAGGTAAAGCCTCCATCCCATGTAGGGACCCGAAAGGAGCCCCCACCTCTTGTCTACCCTCTCTTGAAACTTGTCTTAAGTTACAGGTAGCTGGGCATATTGATGTCCTATCTCTTATGGGAAGATAGCTCTCCAACTGGGAGCTGGGGGGAATATGTTGACTCTAATAGTCTGGTGTGGAATTTCCATCTTAATGAACTGTGAGTGGGTAAAAATGAAGAGGGTTTTGTTTTATGCACCCCACAGTCTTGCTGTTTCTGATGAGTTTTAGTATATATTTTTTGAATGAATGTGTCCTTATTTGCTATATGACTGTAGGACTATTTCCAGCAACTTTTAAATGTTTTCTTTTATAATACTCATCTTCGATGTTCCTAAGCCACGTACCTGAGTAGCCTAACTCCTAACATTAGTTTTAAAAGTGAGCCTGAACTCTGAGAGTTTTGTTCCTTTAGATCTCTCATGAAAATGTTCTCCCAAGCTGGGCTTCACTCATTTTTCACTCAAACCTTTCTCTAGAATCAGTTAGGGAACTCCAAGCTTGAATATACCCTTAACCGGGAAGCATGCCCTTTAATTCCTAAGCCTAAACTATCTCCTGCACACAATGTCAAACATACTCCTCAGTTATTCTGTTTTCAGTGAAGATACAAATAGGAATATGAGTAAACTGCTTTCAAGTGGTTTGATATGCTAATTCACACAAGCCCACATTCCTGGGTGGAGGGCAAAGTGTAGTGTCCAAGGTCAGGTCCTGGGTTGCAAGAGTACTTGGCTCTGGAGCTTGTTTGCATTACAGTCGCTTTTTGGTGCAAGGTTTAGTAAAAGTCCTTAAACTAGATTCTGTCTTTTGTGTAAGTCATTCCTACACTCATCAGTGTCACTGGAGAGCAGGCTTGCAGAGTTCCATGCTGCCATGCTGAAAGCAGAGCTCCTAGGCAGATTTTTTTTTAAATTATATCTCATTGTACAGTAATAGGTAATTTAAAGAATGAGTGCTATATACAATCCTAGAATCTTATAAACAGAATACTAAAAATGACTTATGGTGTTTACATATTCCTTATTTCTTTCAGTTTTTTCAAAATTTTAAGAGATTTTTTTTAACTTTTATTTTTATTTATGTGCATGTGTATGTGTCTGTCATGTATGTGCAGATGCCTGTGAAGACTGGAAGAGGGCATCACATCCCTTGGAGCTGGTGTTACAGGTGGTTTTAAACTGCCTGAGGTGGGTGCTGGGAACTAAACTGGGGTCCTCTACAAGAACAGCAAGGGCTCTTTAACTGCTAAACCATCTCTCTAGTCTCAAGATTTTACATATATTTTGAAAATTCTCCTTATATCAATCCAGAGCAATGCAATGAGGAAAGGAGATTGAATGTTTGCCATTTTAAAACAGGGAGAAAGAGGGTCCCCCAGGGGGTTCTTGGTCTCATTCATAAAAGAATTTAAGAATGGACCCAAACAGAAGCTTTTACAATTTTATTAGAATTTTAAAGAAAAACCCTCAGGGCAGGCGAGCTGGTAATCTTGGCAGCTGCCTTGAGGAGGAGGTGAATAGTGGGAAGAAGGGAAGAAAGCCATGGAGCCAAGCAGATTTAGAGCCTGTGAGGGAGGTCAGACACATGGCTGACTCGCAGCCACATGGCTGGGAGACGGAAACTTTAGAGAAAAAGTGAAAAACTACAAGATGCTAGGGGCAGCCCAAAGCCTTAAAGAAAGCATGTTTCAAAGCATAAAAATTTGCTCCTTAATAGTTAGTAGATATGAAAAACATTACCATTGAAATCTACTTGATGACTTTATAGCCATGCTTAGATGCCAAGGAGCTCAGAAAGTAACCAACTGTGACAATCAGATATATAATCAGATATATAATCAGATATATAGAGATTAGAAATGCATGTGCAAACATCTTAATGTCTAAGAATGGACCCAAATGGAAGCTTTTACAATTTTATTAGAATCTTGAAGAAAAATCCTCAAGGCAGGCGAGCTGGTAGTCTTGGCAGCTGCCTTGAGGAGGTGAATGGTGGGAAGAAGGAAAGAAATCCATGAAGCCATGCAGGTTTAGAGCCTGCACGGAGGTGAGACATGGGGCTGACTCACAGCCACATGGCTGGGAGAGGGAAGCTTTAGAGAAAAAGTGAAGATCTACAAGATGCTGGGGGCAGCCCAAAGCCTTAAAGAAAGCATGTTTAGTAAGAAAGGCATGAAGAAGAAAAGGAGAAATTACACTTTCCTGAAGAGTTCAGGAAAGCAGACAGACTTACAGAGAGCTACATGGCTGGCTGGTCTGGAAGTTCTGCAGAGACCTGTGCTAGTTCCAGGCAGGAAATATTTGCTACCTCATTAACCACCAGGTGTTCTGCCCACCTATTTAGCATAACTTAAGGTGAACCTGCCTTCCTAGGAGTGGTTCTATCACCAGGTAATTGACCAGTGAGACTGTAAAAGTGGGTCTTCCAACAGATAGACTAGACATTTTTTATAGTCTAGACCAGTTAAATTTATGGGGCTTATTGATACTCAATATGTGAGCCTATGAAAAACAAGTGAAAGTGCAGTGTTTTTAAGGTGCCAGTGAACTGATGATAATAGCCTATACTGAGGGAAGGCTGCTCTGTGGTTGTTTCTTAAACTTCAGTAGTAACCTCACAGAGTAGCAAAACATTTTTTTATACACAAAAAAAGCTGAGATTTGGACAGGAAACTAAGATTAAAATTACTGTTTGACTTGAGAGTATATGATTCTGGCTTTACTCTTCAGTTTTTGTGTTTTCTGTTTTCTGTTTTTCATATGTGTGTGTGTAGGGGGTGCTGGTGCTCATGTGTGGAAGCCCATAACTGATGTCAGGAATCATCCTCAGTCACACTTTTCCTTACTTACTGAGGAGGGGGTCTCTCAATTAAACTGAGACCCAGTCAATATGGCTAGACTTGCCAGCCAACTTGCTCTGGGATCCAGGCTCATCTCTGCCATTTAGAGGGTAGAATTACACAAGCATTTCAACCACTGGGCCATCTCCCCAGCCTGTGTCAAGATGAGAAATCCTAAGGGCCATAAATGCACCAGAGATATTGGTCTTATTCTTTCTGTGTGGCAGTCTTGGGACAGATAATTTTAAATAAAAGGTATTTTCCTATGTATGAGAGATTCTGGTTTTAAACTGGAGCACAAGAGAAAACTAGTATCTTTTTTTGGGAAATACTTTACATTCAGTTGTGTAGAAATAGAATTGGGAAGTTTTGTCTCCAAAGTGAAATATATTTTTTTAATGCATTATAGTCTATTGTATGGTGGTATTAGAGCTCAATGAGCTCTAATAAAATACTTGGTTTTATTTTCTGATAGGTTTATTTTGTGAGCTTAATGGATGCTCTTTCTTTATCCAAGTTAGCATTATCACAGTGTCTTGCCCCAAAAAAGATAATCAGTAAATATTTGTTCAAGGAGTGCACCTAGCCTTTTACGAAACAGAATAAAACAACTGACATTCCTTAAGGCTAGTCATTAAAATCTTGTCCTTTCTAGATTCTCACCTCTTCCAAGGCCGTGGCTTCAATTCAATCTATGACAACTCTTAATTTCTGTGCCCTAAGCTCTCCCCAAACACTAAACACTCTACTTATTTGAAGGACTACAACATCTGTAACTTGCCCTTTTGGTTTTCAACTTCAGCTTCATATAGTAAGATATTTATATTAAGTTTTGTACCCTACACCTCTTATTTCTTAAATAGATGTAAGGAGTTAAAAATAAAAGGAAAAGTCAAGTTCAAAGCCTAGGAGTCTAAGATTTGGTGATCAAACTATGAAAATTCTTTTGGTAATATATACTTGAATCATGTAACTTTAAGTTTTAAAAAATATTTTATTTTTTTATTATTTTTTTATTTTTTAGAAGAAACATTTCATTACAGCTTTAACCTACTCTAACAATTTCCAGAGCAAAGATACATCTCTTTCAAAAGTAGCTATAAAATTTTTAGGTTCACAGTTGAATTAATACAGTTATACAATATTGAGCTCAGTATAAACCCTGTAAGACATAAAATTGAATGAGTTTTTAACCTTTAAAAAAGATCTGCATTTCATTTTAAAATATACTGTTTCTTACAGAAAGACTCATTGTTTTTGCTAATAACAAAAAGGAAAGTATTTTATTATTTTTATTTTATGTTTATAAGTGTACTGCCTACATGTATGTAAGTACACCATGTCATACAGTGCCTATGAAGGTCAGAAGAGAATGTTGGAACCCCTGGACTGGAGTTATAGTTTTTAGCTGTCATGTGGGTGCTGGGAATCGAATGTGGGTCCTCTCTACAAGAGCAACCAGTGTTCTTAACTGCTGATTCAACTCTCCAGCCCCATAACTTAACATTTTCATGAGTATTACACTCCATCATTTCACAAGTATGTTTTTCTTAAACAATGACTACTGTAAATAAATAGGAAGCTTTATTTCTTTAGGGGAAGCTTTAACTAGAAGCTTCTTATCTAAACTTGTGAAAAAAGACTAGACCTAGCCGAAGCATGGGTACTGGTCCAGAATACAAGCAATTCTTTTTCTATTAATTGTTTTTTCTTTAAATTAGCATACAAAGTAGTGGGTTTCATTGTTGTGTTGTTCTTTTGTACATTTCTCTGTTTTTGTTGATCCTCCTCTCCTCTTTGCCCCCTTCCTTCCAGTAGCCCCATTCCATGTGGATATACAAATATCTCTGTAGTAGGACTTAGAGTCCTAACATGTAGACACAGGAACTCCCTAATTTTTCTTTCCAGCTCAAAATTATCCCTCAAAGCTTCCTATTTGTATGTAAAGTGCTTATTCAGCACCACCATTTGACATACTTGATGTAACATACTCAAAACTTAAAAAAAAAATTTCTCCTACCACTAAAATAAGCAAACGTTGCCATATCATCCAGATTTCCTATTAAAGGCAAATCTGCTCTTCCATTTGTTCAGTCCTGAAATACTAATTTTACCCTTAACTCTTATCACACATTTCTCAGAAAATTCTATTACCTTAAAAATAAATCCTGTCCCCATCTCCTCAATTGCTACCCTCATCCAAGCTATTTTCTTTTGTTCCTCTGGCTTTCACCCTGTGTCTCCATAGTCTGTTCTCAGCTGCTTAAGTAATCCTGTTGAACAAGAAACAGATCATATAGTATCTCTGTTCAGAACTCTTCAATGGCTCATTTTTTCCAGAATAAAAATCAAAGTTCCTACATTAATTTATGAGGCCTGTACAGTTTGTTCCCAACAGCGCCTTCCTCTGCTACTAATCTGATTTGTCACTGTGACTTTCTTGCCCCTATTTTATTTTAATCAAACAGAAGGCGACATCTGTCCCAGATTTTCTGCACTGTCTGAAACATATTCTCTGACTATCTGGCAGACACAGTCCCTTGCTCACATTAAACCTTTGCTTAATATCTTTTTCCAACCATGCTTTGTTTATTCTCTGCAACAGTAAACAAACTTTAATATATAGCATTTATATAACTAACATTTATTTCCCTTGGTTTTTTTCTTTCTAATAAAAATTCCAAAATGGCCACTAGCTTTGACTATTTTGTTCACTGATGTATCACCTCGTACATAGAACAATGCTTGCCTAGATAATTGCATCAAGTAGTAAGTTTTTGTAAGTCTTATGAGATATGTATGTAGGTGCATGCATGTATATTTGTGAATGTGTGGTATATACACATGTATATGCAAGAAAACTAGTAAGTTTTCTTTCAGATGACTCCTTTTAAGGGTTTACAGATTATATAGAATGTGTTTGCTATAGCACATGTGGCTTTCCTTCACGCGAACTATTTTTGTATTTCCAGAGTCTTATGTGTAAACTTTATGCACTTAAAACTATGTTTCAACTTTGAAAATGATCATGATAAATACCTGTAGGTTATTAACTTAGCAGAATTTTAAGACTCTTCAGCTTAACACAGATTATAGACATTTAAAACCTAATTCAGACCTTTGATTTAATTACACTATGACATAGCTAAGGAATTGTGAACAGATTGGTATTCTGCATTTCACAAAGCCAAATATTTATTTCAGAAAATAAAGGCCATTCATTCATACATAGGTTAGGGTGCCAGTATTAAATTTTTTTGTGTATTTCATACAGAACATCTCAAAAACTCTCAATCATCTTTATACCCCCATCCCCATTGGCACCCTTCCACAGCCCCCTCTCCCCAACACTGGAGTCCATATATTTTGTCATCCCTGTCAGGCCCACTGGGTTGTCAGTGTCTCCAACCATTCCCCAGTGCAAATCTGTCCACTAAGTCTAGTCAGCCTCTCTATGGAGAGTCCCTTGTTTTAGGAAGATCAGCTCTTCTTCATCCAGCAGCAATCAGCTTGCCAACATTCCTTCAGATAAGATTGAGGTCAACTGTTCATTTTCCCAGTTCTATGCTGGGTTATTGTCTACCTGAGTTTGCATGGGATCTGTGTGTGCTGACACTGTTGCCATGAATCATATAACCAGGTTCCCAGGAGCTTATAGGACTCTGTTTTCCATATCATCATGAACCTCTTCCCTGGTTCTTACAACTTTTCCACCCCCTCTTCCACAATGGTCCTTGAGCCTTGGGTGGGTGAAGTTTAACAAAGGGGTCCTGTCCATGGACGAGCATTCAGCAGACTCTTGATCTCTATACTTTGGCTGTTTGTGATCTTTTGTGTTCCTGGCCCTCTGATGCATGAGGAAGCTTCATTATCCAAATCCCTGTTCTATGTTCCATGAGTCTTAGGTGTAGATGTTGCATTATAGATGTGTCACTTAGGTCTGGGCAATTCATAGACAATGTTTGTGTGTGACCATTGTGGTACTTGGTAATAGTTTCTGACTGGTGCGAAATGAGCTTCTTTGATGAGTGGTGACTGGGATATTTGTCTGTAAATATAAGGATACATATTTTGCACGTAGTAAGAAATGAAAAGGAACCAGAGAGATAAAGGAAAAGAAAGAACCTGAGAGAGAAGAACAGTAGGAAACAGGTGTTACTAAAGGAGAAATGGATAAAAATGGGGTTATTTAAATGGGAGAGGGGAGGAGGGTTATACAAGGAATCTTTGGGAATAAAGGGAAAGAAAGAGCTCAAGAGAGATGGGACCATAGGTGATGGGTATTATCAAGGGAGAAGTGGGGAAAATGGGGACACATTAAATTGGGGAAACCATGGCAGAAATGAGAGAGAGAGAGAGAGAGAGAGAGAGAGGAGAGGAGAGAGGAGAGAGAGAGGGAGAGACTACCTAGTCCAACAACCTACTGACAAATTGCACGTACATTATCTCTACATGAGTCCATGTTTATAGCTGGAGGCTACATGGCATGAAACAATGCCAGGCACAAAATACCTTCCTTTGAGTTGTCGGCCAGGGTATCCAAGAGACTCCCAAAATTTACTCAGGCTATTGCCACAGAACTTGAAAGTTAGACCCTACTGCCGAAGACAGAACATACTTTGGACACAGGATTTGGAGCAATAGAGCTGCAAACTGACCTGCAACTACTTCCCCTGAAGGCTAGCTTTTGTAGCTTTGGAGGGTGCTATGAAGGTACCAAGGGAAAGCATCAATGGACAATCCAACACCAGCTTAAAGACCAAATAACCACATTAGTGGCCAACACAGCATACGTCATTGGTGCAATAGTGGCACTCTTATATTGGGGGCAGTCAACAGCCACCTAATTTGACAAACACCCACTCAAAGGGAGGAAACTCAAGTGTGGTTATATAAGCAATTTTTAAAATCATGATATCTCAAAAATTCAGAGTTCTTTGTGAAATAACATGTGGTTCATTTTTTTTTTTTTCCTTTTTGAAACCAGGCTTTCCTGTATCCCCAACTGACCTGGAACTCCCTATGTAGACCAGGCTAGCCTCAATCTAACAGAGATCTGCCTGCCTCTGCCTCCTCAGTGCTGGGTTAAAGGCATGTGTCACCATGCCCAGCTCATTTTATTCTTTCTTGATAGAATAAATCAGCTGAAATGCCTATCAGTTTTCTTTGTTGTTTGCATAGAAGAATAACTTGATAAATTGGTATTATGAATTCATTTCTCAAAATGTGTTGCACATTTACATTTATAAATACTAATATCTCAAAAGCTCCTGTGAACATTAAGTAAAATATCAAAAGGAAGTACTTACCAGAACCTCTTTCTGTTGTTAAATGGCAGACGATTTAGAAAGAAAGAGACAAATGGTATTGTGAACTGCCTGAACTGTTTACTTTTGGAAACCTAGATTAATAATCAGATTTTGTTCTGTTTTCTCTTTACTTTTAATCTAGTGAGACCATAAGAAGATTAGTTAAAAGTTTCTTCTATTTGTCTCTAACTTGTAGATGCATGCTTTTTCATATGGTTTAGAATAAAGAAGTAATTAATGTTTTAGGTGAAATGTTATTGTCAGACACCTTTAGCAATATAGCTAGGAAGCATTCAGAATTTGGACTTTTTAGGAGAAGTGTATTTGAGTTTTTCCCCTATTAAGGAGCTTCCTGACACCCAACTTGATGTGTTGATCTTGATGTTATTTCTCAAATTCAGTTTTCCTTCTTGTGACGACCCTATTGCCAAGCATTTCTGATTTATTTTGATGAGACAGTTATGTACTTCATAACTATCTTAATTTCAGTTTTACATGGAAACACATTAATCATCACAAGCTAATTGTTATTCATAGTCAAATGACTGAGTTGGTAAAATTATAAAAACTAAACTTAAGGTATTGTATTACAGAATTATGAAAATACCCCTTTTAGGTATTTTTTATTGTTAAAATGCTAGTTTTAGAGTAGTTTATCTGTGATACTTTCCTCCTATAATTCTAATAAAACCACAGAAAGTTTTATTTGAATTATGGATTATAGATAAATGATCTTGTTAGGCCAGGAAACATAAATCTCCAGCTGGGTATATAAATCTCCGTATATCATTCAGTCAAATGAAGTTATAAAATAATTGTAGTATCCAAAAAATATACAGGTTCAGGGAGCTCCCTGTTGATTTTGTACTGTCAAGTCCATTTTGAAGGAATAGAAAACAAGTTTCTCTGTAAGAAAGTATACCTGTTACAAGATTTTATTCAGTTTTTTATCTAGCTTTTAAGTTATTAAATATAATAGTTTTGAACAGTTTAGCAAATGAAATTTAAAATCAACAACTTGAACATCTGTCCCTTATAAAACAGCTGTATGTGTCATATATTGGTCTCTGTGACAGCTGTCCTCTCATCACAGGCAGGACTAATTGTGTGTGTGTGTGTGTGTGTGTGTGTGTGTGTGTGTGTGTGAAGAAGCACATTCATGATGAATTATGTGCTACATGTGTTGGTAGCATACTGAAGCATGTTCAGAGTTAATAATAAACACAGACTTGTAGGGAAAATGATTTCCATCCTCCGTTCATATGTTTGATTTTATGGTCTAACCACACAGAAATAAAAGCTGATAGAAACATCTAGGCTTCCCTAGTAACTACAGAATTTATGGCAAGTTTTTCCTGTGGTGTGTGAATAAAAGTTAGAGCAGCTAGCTGAATGACCCACGACATCTGCTAGGCTGTTTTTATATATTCAGGATTTTGTTTTGTTTTGGTCTTTTTGAGACAGGGTCTCCCTGTAACCCCAGCTAGCCTAGCACTCACTGTGTAGATTAGGCTGGCCTGGATCTCACAGAGATCCTTCTGCGCCTGCCTCCCCTAGTGCCAGAACCAAAGGTGTGCACTACCATGCCCAGCTTCTCAGGATTTTTTCTTTTTACAATACTATCTTATCTACATGATTTGTAATTTTATGAGGGAGTAAGGAGATTAATTCATCAAAGTTAATAGACCTGTGGCCTGCATCTGGTATCATTTCCACTGCTCAGGCTAGTATAAAACAGAAGGGAGAGAAGGGAGTTTAGCTATGCTTTAAATGATAGAACTGTGTTCGGAGTCAATCGTTTTACACTTTATTAACCGTCCAAAAATGTAAGACAGTATTGCTTTGTGGGCAGTATACTTCTAATATATAAAACATCAATTAATAAAATAAGAATTATGTGTAGTACAGCATTAAACAGAAACCTTAGATTTAACAAGTTTTATGCAGATTAAGAACTTTTGATATCATCTCCCTTTTCTTTGGAATCATCTACTCTATTAAAATAAGAATTGATTTAAAGATGACAGCTTCATTTAAGGGACTAGGAAGGAGAAAAGGTCTAAAATACTCAAAGGCAGCATTTCTGCTTACATATATTAGATTGAAATTTTCGTTTTATGTGTTAACATATTTGTTTACAGTTTTGTTGTTGTTTTAGTCTATGCAGGGGAAACTTTCTAAAGAGAAATTGACTGCACAAAACATGATGGAAGAGCTAGAAAGGAAAGAAGGAAGCCTACAGAGATTAACAAAAGTACTGCTTGAAGTGAGTAGCAACTCAGATTGCCTCGAAGGATGATTTACTCCCTCATTAGCTTTTAAGTCAGTGCTTACTTTGTGCATATTAATTATAAAACATGTTTGAATTGGAGGCTTAACTTTGATGTGCCAGTTAATTAAATACATTAGGCTTGTTAAGAAAATTGCAATAAAAAGACAAGCCTTATTTTTCTTGTCTTTTTTTTCTTATGTCTCAGAATACAGTTTTCATGACTTCACAAAGTCAAATGCTAAACAAACACTAAGCCCCAAAATGAGTAAGACATAAACTGAACCTTATGTTCCTAATGAACGTACTCTGAAAATCCTTAAGGAGGGCATAGTGTTGGCACTTGCTCATTTGAACAGATCATACTTTCTCTTAAGTCTTAACTGAATTACTTGACCTTGTTTAAGGACGTGATGTGTTAAAAACTATATTTTAACTGTCAACATTTTACCCCAAAGTTAAAGTTGAGGATATTTTCTTATATAACCACAATACCATTATCATACCCAATAAAAATAATGATTAATGATTCCAGCTGGAAAGATGAGTCAGTGATTAAAAGCACTGGCTGCTTTTGCAGAAGTCCTGGGTTTGATTCCCAACACCCACATGGTGGCTAACAACCATCCGTAACTCCAGTTCTAGGGGAATCCGACGCCCTCTGTGGGAGGGCCTCTGTGGGCCTTTCACAACACAGGTTCACTTTCCCATACATGCAGGCAATCTACTATTACCCAAAAATAAAAATAATAAAATATTTTTTAAAAATAATGATTCCTTGATAAGAAATTTTTGCTTATAGACTTCAGGGAAAATGTTGGCCTGTATGACTTTTGAATACCTTTCCTCTTGTTCTAATAACTGACTCTTTTTTTCTTTATCCACTACAGAACCAAAGACACACAGGAGAGACATACTCTTTATTGGATCAGGGCCATGAAGCAGACCAGTCTAAGCAGCAGACCGTTCAGTCTAAGTGGCCTCTATTTGATTTGACTGTGATTGACCAGCTGTTCAAGGAAATGTCCTATTGTTTGTTTGACTTGAAAGCATTGTGTAGTATTCTTAACCAGCGAGCCCAGGGCAAGGAGCCTAATCTTTCATTATTACTGGGAATCCGATGTAAGTGACTGATGTCTTGTCCTACTTTATTCCTTAAAAATTAGAGACATGGAACTTCTGACTGCCTTTCCCCTGCTTACTTTTATGATCTCCTTCCCTACTTGGCTTTAAAAGTCTCTGATTCAGTTGGTAGTTTTAGGTTTTTATTGCTATAACAGATCTAAAACTTGTAAAAATCAACAAGGTCATAGCTGTGTATGACCCATTACTTGGCAGAATGCCTAGAGATGTTTCCTACGTGAGTCTGTGAATGTGTGCCTGTAGTGCTAGTTAGGAGTGGTTTTCCATTTAGTCTTATAAAAGCAATTTCTGTTGCTTTCATATAGTATTTGTATAGATGAATGAGCCAGCTGTATGTTCACTGGTAGAATATTTGTTAGATAGTGCGCAGTTTCTGTATGCATTTTGTCTTGTATGGCTAAATGTGAGTGCCAGGTTGTTCTCATGAACCCGATTCTCATCCCATGGATGTGCCAACTTTGTGTGGGGCATGCCTATTGGCTTTTCTCCTTTTCATGTGACACCTCCCCCCAATTCTCTCAGTTCTTTCTCCACACATAATTGTGAGAGAACTGCTCCAGTAATACACTAGTACGCATCTTCTTTTTCAGGAGACTTATGTAGGAATGCCGATCTCTTCATGTGGCTCCTAGTAGTAAAATGTCATGTTGGCATCTTTTTAGTAGAGAAGAAACAGACTAGTAAAAGGTTAAGATCAGAGTAAGACTACATAATAAAATTTATGAATACACATGTTATATTGAGTGTTTTCCTTAGTATGGTTCTTATGTGACCAGAGAAAGAACTAATCTTCTAGTTTCACCAAAAATATTCCACTACCTTATCTTTTGATAGTTATTTTGGCTCAAAAAATTTAAATGTGGTCTTAAAGTATGTCAGTTGAAAAATATTTATACTAAGCAAGGCCAGCAGAATTTTACTACCACTTCCTAGATGTTTACATAGTGTAGGCATACAAAACACACTGCTGAATAATATTCACTGTATAACACCGGATACTTTCAATGGTCCAGGTACTAAGTTAGTTGTTGCTAATGCAGATAATTGACCATAGCCGTCTCCCCCACATTAACCGAATTATTAGATCATTCCAATAAGTGCAATAATTGAGACATGGTCAAGGAACAGTGGGAGCACAAGGAAAGAAACAACTAAGACTACATGGGAAGGGCTGTGAAGGCTTTGTGGAATAGCTGGTGTATAACATGGATTCTTAGAAGAGAAGACATTTGCCAGGTGAACATTAATGATTTGGTTAGAAATGATCTCTTTGAGCAAGTAGACATTCACATACAAAAAAGACTAATTTTCTTCAATGATTTAGAACTGGTCTTCCCTTCAGTTATTTTGTAATCTACATTTTCAGTACAGTATTTGTTAACCTTTTAATTAATAAAACAATAAACCTATGCCAATTTGAGTAAAATGGAAATTCAATGCTCTTTCCACCTTTACCACCCCTGCCTCTAGTATGTACTCTTTCTAGGCTTTCAACTTCAAACCCCAAATCCTTACCTTAACATTTAATTTTGTGAAATTTTGACCAGCCAGCTACTTTGTCAAGAGCCAATGGATCTTTCGAATTCTCATGACCTCTTCAGTTACCTGTTGACAGACCCTATTAAATGCTTCTTAAATTTCTCTGCCTCCTTGGGTTCCATGACAACACTAAGTTCTACTTTTACCTTTGTAACTGCTCAGCCTCAATCTTCTGTGGACTTCTCTGCCACTTTCATACTGGGAACCGCAGGCACCATCAGTTATCAGGTGTTTTTGTTTGTTTCTCCTTTCATTCCCTACTCTCTCAGAATAAGTTTTCCATATCCTCCTCTTTCCTGTTATTACCATATCTTTCCCCCGTACAAACAGTTATCTCTTACTGGTCTAGGAGGCCTCTGTGGTCTCCTGATCATAATCACTTCTCTGTACATTTTTGAACGATTTCATAAGCATCACAGGCACAGCATCACTGAAATAGGAACCCCCCTTCTTCACACTAAACCTGCTCCACACAGTAAGTAGCACCAGCATATTCTACTTGCTTTTTCTTCATCTGTGACCCGACCCCAGTCCTTGACCCTCACCCAAGTTGATGATAATTGAGCTTTATTAAATGTAACATTTATTCCTACCAGTACAACACAAACTTTAATTCATGTTTTCACAGCCCCAAACTTGGACTGATCTTTCTGTAACCCATCTTTTTCATCTTCCTTCCTTCATCCATTTTTCATAGTGTACCAGAATGTTCTGTATAAGCCACAAGTCTATTTTCCTAGTATACTGTCCTGTGACAGAGATAGTGGACCTTACTTACCCCTGTAGCTTATTCCTTGTAACTGCTCCCTTTCATAATTGGTGTTCTACATTTTAGAACTGGATACTAATCTTCCTGAGTTTCTCAGATTCTACCAGACTACTTTGTTTTTGGCTTCCTTGGCCCACCAGTGAACAAATCTCAATCATTTCTCCAGTTAGGTCTCTGTATTCTTTTCTTTTTGTATTTCTACATCTTGTGGGATGTGATAAGTCATTTATAATTATACATTATGCTCATTTGTTTATAAAATTGTACATAAAGCATTGAGAATAAGCCATTGTCCTCAACATCCAGCATAATACTTTGATCATGGCAAATGTTCACTAGTGTTTGTTAAAGAAACAGTTATTTTACTCTTATGCCACTAATAAATTGCCAGGGCTAATAAAGATAGAAGTTTACTTCACAAGTTGCTTGCTTTTATTTTGGGACATGCTTATGAAAAGAAATTAGGGTGGATTATTAAAAGCTAGATGGGCAGGGCTTCATCCTAGTTATTCAGGCCACTGTCTGTAAACTTGATTCAGTTGTTTGGGATTATAGGGTCCCCGTACTTTTGTGGTATAGTTTGAAGACTCTCTGAATGCCAGTAAAAACTCCCTTTGCAATCATGAAAATTTCAGGTATTTGTTCTGGCCATGCAAATGATTTTCAGATTTTGTCAAGGGAGAGGAATTAAGTGCTCTAATTGAGTTGGAAAAGAGACATCAGGGCTCTGAGAATGTTGTCATCCACAAAGTGTACTGAATTTGTGTTGTCACATGAATTTAATACATTTTAATTGACAAAAATTTTGAAGATTGCATAGATAAGATCTATTTAATATCAAATAACATGTAGTTTAAAGGTATACCTCACTGGTATTCATTGTACAGCATTATAGTTATATGGTTGAGGTGAGAATCATAAAATATCTATTCAAAAAATTTGAGACTTTCTCTCCATTCTTTATTTACACAGCAATGAACTGTTCAGTTGAAGAGACTGAAAATGACCACAGCCCAGAAACACTCACGAAAAAACTGTCAGATGTATGTCAGTTACGGAGGGACATTGATGAATTAAGGACTACGATATCAGACCGCTATGCTCAGGACATGGGAGATAACTGCGTTACCCAGTGATCAAGTGTTGGTCCACAGTAATAATGATCCATTGTGACATGCTGCTGTGTTACACTTGTTTTTTTTTTTTTTTTTTTAGGAGTTACATGCCTTGCACATAGATTTTGTTGTTGTATTTATTGTACTAAGGGAGTTTTGAAGGGGCTTATCAAATCAGGCAAGCAAATCAAGTTACTAATTTGAAAAATTTGAAAAAAAAAAAGTCTACAAGAAAAAAAAACAACAAAACATCATATTCTCTCAAACTACTGATTGTAGGACCAAGCTGTGAACAGTGCCCTTCAGATAAAGGTGTAGGATTTCTTTTACATGTGGGGTGTGTGTAGGTGTGGGTGTATGTGTGTGTGCACTGTGTGTGTGCATTTGTATGCATGTATACACACTTCACAGAATAGTAGGTTTTCAAGGGTCAAAGCAAAGCTTCTAAAAAGGCACACACTGTTGTTAATTCTTAACATTTTTATATTGAAACATGTATTACATTTTGGGATTCTCAAGGGTAGGCTGAGTAATTCCAAAACCAGGAGTGTTCTAATATAGAAGGACAACAGCAAGCAAAACCATTTGTATTTTAAATAGTCATTGTACTTATAAGGCTGTTGAATTGGGCTGATGTTACCATTGAAGGTAGACCAGCTGTTTTTCCAGGGTAATGATGGACTGTTGTTAGCAATGTGAAATTTTGATATGATAATCTTTTCCATTAGCACTGTAATTTATATATAAGAAAGATTATATAATTTGAATTAATTTCAACATACCCCTTACTATTTGCAACTTTTATTTATGATAGGTATATATGTAAGCAAAGCCATATATAATGCAAACCCTCTAAGGCCTCTAGTGACTATTGTAAAAAGAAAAATGAAGTAACTCTGGAACAGTTGCTTATTTATCCATATCTCAGTATTTACAGTTTAACAGTTAAAACTGCTTTAAGATAAAGGCTACTCACATTCATATCTGACTGAACACTAGCATAAAACAAATCCTAAGCTTCAATGATATTTCTTTTATTAGATATATTACATTAAATGGAGTTTTCCATGGAGCATGAACTTGATTAGGTTAGTTCTTCATCTGGAGCACAGGGAAGTACTATGATACACAACTCATTTTAAGCAGGCACACACAATCCTTTAAACTTCCAAATGAGTATTGTCAATGTTTCAGTGGGTATTTTGGAAAGACTATATATTTTATTACTTTCAGAGATTGCATCACATTCTTTTAAATACAGGCAAAGCATTGTCTTCTATAAGCTGGTTTTATTTTTGGTGTAACTACGTTTCATTGAGGCAAGGCTAAAGAGGTGAGAGAGTGTGAAACTATCAGGAGATACTGTTTTGATTGGCAGCAGATCTCACACTTGCTTTCTTACTAGGCTTGTCTACTGGTATAAAGCTTACTCCTAGAAAAGATTTTTCTTAATCTCAACAATAAAAACATAGTAGGACAGGCCTTTGTGGAGATTACCCAGGAAAACAGTTCATAGTTTGGGCCGTGTTCTGCTATTCATAGTCATTTGATAGGTACAGTTCAATAGTTCATTATAATGCAGCATAAAGACATTAGATTTCTCTTAGGTTCAGTGTTGAATCTTCCGTACTTCTCTTAGGATCTGACTACTAAGAAATCAACGTGTTGGGGTGATTATACATCCCAACTTCCTTAACCCAGAGAGGGACTTAGTCACTGGTAAGATTTTGACTCTAAAAATGTGTTCTTTGGAATTTAATATTAGTACTTTGAAGACAATCAAGGAATCATAAGTTTATTCTAAAAAGTGGATGCAAAAATAGATGCCCTGAAAATATTAATGTCTGTTCAGATGACCCTGTCCAGTAAAGTAGATGATAGAATCTACATAGTTCAACCACAATGCAGCAAGTAACCTGTTTACCTTCTCTTTGAATAGAGTTCCTCATCTCCTGCTATGATTTTAGAAATAAAGGCACCCACCATAATAGAACAATGAACAGCCATCTCTGATTTGGACCAGAAGGTTCTTATATATCTGCTAGGTTTTTAGTTTGTGTTTTGAGGCTTTGAACTTGTTACTGTTTTTTTTTTAAACAAATTTATAGTCATTTGTTTTAGTGTATATGTCTATCTTTATCTTCTCTATCCATCTGTCTGTCAGTTTATAACCAGATAGATATAGATACACATTTGTCTTCTGTCTACTTGGGGTAAAATAATTTTTTGTTTTGGTTAGTTTTCTAAAACTTAAAGAATTTAGTTCACATGTCTTGGGGTAAACAATTTTTTTTTACTTGGGAAATTATCAAACTGCTCCTGATGCATTTTAGTTTCTTAAATTGTGTAGTACTGTTGTAAAAGAATTAAGATATGATAGTTTGGATATAACAATCTCTTAGAGTTTGAAGATAGTGAAGGGACCTTGATAATAAGTAGACAGCTTTGAAGGGGATTCTGAGGAACATGAAACTGGTAGTGTCCTAGGCAGTCAGCATTTAATTTTTCTGAAAATCATCTAATAAGACGCCTTTGTATTAGAACAGTAATAATACTGGCATCATAAAAAAAAATTACCATTAGATCAAGTAAGATGGAAAAATAGCAATACTGTAGTGTTTTTCTTTTGTCCCTGTTTTTGAACCAGGATGTTCATGGAAGTTATTACAGTGATAGAGGCATAAATGAAAAGTAAACTAAATTCTAGAGTGAATCTATTTGTAAATCTCCAAAGGTAATGAAATTTCTTTTCAATTATGGTTTTGTATATTAAGTCCTCTTGGGAAGAGTCACTCAGTATTTTTTTATTTTTAATCTGTTAAAGTTGAAGTCACTCTAGCACAGTCACATGGAACAGAGGCAGACGTGACAGTTATCTCAATGAAAGATCCTATCTGCACAGGCAAAATTGGCTGAATCAAGGACACAATAACACTCTTTGCATTTGATGTCAGAAAAATAGAATGATGTTAAGCTTAGTAAATTGTCTATGACCTCTTAATTTTAATAATGTAAGTCTTGATTAGGTATGATATGGCAGTATTTTATTTTTAAAAGCAGAGTTTCCTTTTATATTTAGAATAAGCTTCAATATTTAATGCTAACATTATTATATCTTGGTGAGCGTTTCAGTCATGACATTTATTAAACTGAATTAGGCTTCTTTCGGTAGATTAGAAAAATTGCATGGGCTAGAATGTATTGCTAAAATGAATATTGCACAGATCTGACTTAGGAGCTTGGGAGGAAATGCTGTCCTTGTTTCAGATTCAGTAGCAATCTCCCAGAACATATTTGTAAATGGATTATTTTATTGAAGAGTGTTCTTTAAATATCAGTAATAGTTCACTGAGCACTTGGACTGCGCTTTACATAGCACAGTTCAACTCGAGCACACCTTTGGTTTGGGTTGTTGGAATTCTCATGTAGATTTCTATTCTAGATATGAATTATATAATACATTCTCATAATAACCATGCACACACAAATACATTATTTGAAATTACCCGTAGCTAATAGCTATCATTTTGTTTTCATGTCTGACAATTCAGTGTTCACAAACTAAGAAACTTTCTCTAGTTTGTGTAAAATTTCCAGCTTTGACCCAAAATGCCATTGATAGTAATTGCTGTGTGGATGTATCATGTTTTAATCATGAAAGGGAAAGATTGAGGATTTCTTCTTATTTAAAGGAAATACTGAATATAGTATGAATGTACTTTTAAATCAGTAAGTCATCAGCGGCACTGTTGCAGCTATATACAGAGAGAACCTTTTGTGCCTTTTTGCCTGCAGTGTTTATTTCTATCTTACATGAGCTGTAAGAATGATTATTGCACCTTGTTCTTTTGTAAACAGATTTAAGAAATTTTTAAGAGTTGTTTCTAGTTAGAAGGTGACTACCTTAGTAAACATGAGAGGATGTATCATATATGTTTGTGTTTGAAGCCCAGCCTTTTCTATATAGTGAGCAGGAAATGCCTTTAGAATGTATTCATTTGTGTATATGTGTACATATATATATATGTGTGTGTGTGTGTATATATAAGTAGTTATTTAAATACACAAGTGTGTAATTGAGCATCACATTGGCATGATGACCAGAAGTAGTAAGGTGCTAGGTGGTCACATTAAAAGCACAGCAGTGTGCAATCAGTCACTGAGACTGGTGGGTTTGTAAACTAGGTTCAGTTTTTGAACCACCAGAATACCTCATGTGTAAATACAGTGTTTATGACTTAATTGAAATACAGTTATTGTAAAAAGAAATGTGAAGCCACTGGTTGGCTTATGCCTTCTGACCTTTCATTTGTGCCTCCTTTTTTGTAAAGGAGTTGTTTCTGCTTTTGTTTTTTGATAGGGTTTACAGCTAGAAATTTGAATGCCAAAGTTCTATTTATTAAAACTAAGAAAAATGTTTTCAATATTAATGACTAGTATTTTTCCACTGGATTCTTGTTTGTTGATGTTGGGATTTGTATTTACAGAGAAATAAATTTTTTAGAAAAAGGCTTATGTCTTCATTGTCCCTAATGTTAATGTCAGAATGTATTTGAAATTACGGCTCTCCTGGGTTCTCAGTGACAAGAATATGCTGACTAAAAACTTTCCATAAGTTATATAGGAGAATCTTTGACTAGAACAGAGACTTCTGCTTTTTAAGTCTGTCTTATCATTTCATTTGCTAAAAAGCATTTTTTTCTCAAGGCCTTTCTTGGAAGATAGGGAGATTTTCAATGATAGATGCTATAAATACAGCAGCCAAGCCTGTGTACATTTCAATGAATAGTGCTGTGTTTGTTACTGTAGGAACATTATAATCCCTGTTCAAGTCTGAAGTCATCTTTCTAGTTTTCCAACAGACTGCTTCAGTTTTCCAAATTGGGTAAGTTAATCAGTTCTTTTTGGTTTTCTCCCTTTTAATCAAAAGTTGAGACTTTACTGAAACATGTAAAAATGAGGTCTTGTGTAGGGCCTTACCCTCTAAGTTTGGTTAGCCAGCATAGGCCCAGAGCTGCCCTGAGAATGGCCGTTCTGTTTGGAATCACATAAGCAGTGGGTTCACTGATGCAGGAAGTTGTCTGATATTTGGGTCCATGATATTTTATTCAGTCCAGCATGCTTGGCATTGTTCTGTCAGAGTTTTTAATGACCCATTTAATTCAGTTAGCAGGGGAAGGATACCTTTAGAAAGCCTAATACTGGTGTTACAGACTACATGGTTTCAATTGAATATCTTAGAAATAAAAGCACGAAGCTGGGCATGGTGGTGCATGTCTGCCATGCCAGGAAAATCAGTCAAGGCTCTCCTTGTCTAAATAGCAAGTTTGAGGCCTGCCTGGGTGGCTGCATGAGTTACTGTCTCAAAACAACAATAACAAAAAGAAAAAAGTACAAAACAAAATTCTAGAATTAAATTTTTCTTCAGAATGGAAGGATCACTTTTTGATCTGATTTTTTTTTTTTTTTAAGATACTTTAGAGGAGTTAACAAAGAACTTTTGGCAACGTATTTAAGCATTTTGGTAATAATTTGAGCTTTTGTTCTGCCAGCTTTCTCCAGACAGATTCACTCTATCTAAAGACGTCCTGATTTAAAGAGAGGCAGGATTCGTGAAACTGCACACGAAAAGCAGTTTCAAATGCAGAGGCTCTGACAGGTCAGCAGACAGCCTCCTTGACTTAGTAAGACTCCCAGCATGAGAAATGAAATTGTGACCAAAGATTAGGTGGAGCTCTTGGGACCAGACCCAGGTTGCTGTCAGCCTCGGCCAGAGAAGGTTCTCTTTGCAGTCAGCAATAGTCAGTGGAGAGATGCATAACTGGTCACAGTGTTGAGTAAGAGACTTGAGTACTCAGTCCTGCACAGGATATCTGTATTAAACCCAGTACCACCAAGGTTCAGGGTACTTTGTGGAAGAGGAGGCAGAATGTAAGGCCAGAGGATGGGGAGGAGCTATGCAAAATGCTGTCTTCTCAACATGAAATGGTCATTTCATGACTCCTAGTAGCTGTGCCTACTTGCACAAGAACTGCACAAGCTCAAGCCAGTCAAAATCCTGGTGTAGATGGGATAGACAATCTCCTGGCCTCACTAGTTGCTGTGAGAAGAGCCGTTCTTTTTTAAGGATGTGGCCACTGGTAGGTTTCCCATGCTCAGTGGATGACCCCACACCCATCCATATATAACCCACTAATTGCACTTTAGAGGGCTATTTTTTAAAAGACATGAAGTTGGGAGGGACGCATGTTGGGTGAGTATGCGGAGAGTTAGAGGGGAAATATGGGGGTTAGATATCATATTTCACTATATACTTGTATGAAGTTCTCAAGAAAAAAATTTAAAGTTAAACACACATACACACAAAACCCAGAAATAAACCTGGTGGCATTTTCTCTGTTAACAAAAGCCACACCAAAATGGAATCTTTATTGGTACCATGCTGTTCACAGAAGGGAGAATCCAAGTGTAGCTGCCAGGAGAGTACATTAAATAGAAGATTGCTGAAATATTTCAAAGAAAACTTTTTATTTCTTTGTCAAAAAAAAAAAAAAAGTGCGATCACAAAAAGATCTTTCCATTTTGAGAGAGAACATAAAAAAGAAAATTTTTTAAAAATTTCAAAAAAAACTTTTTTTTTTTTTTTCAAAAAAAAAAAAAAAGTGCGATCACAAAAAGATCTTTCCATTTTGGCCACCATGTTCTTACTTCTCAGTCTCTCTCTGTGGATGCCCTCCTAATAGAAGTTTTGAACTAAACATCTACCTATGACTAGGAAATGGCACTCAGACACTTGAGATCTAAAAACACCTTTTACTTGAGATAAATAAAAACAAATACCCATCAAGGGACTTGTAAATTAGTATTTAAAGTAACTTTATTCAGAATAAAAGATGAAATGTTCTTACTTCTCAGTCTCTCTCTGTGGATGCCCTCCTAATAGAAGTTTTGAACTAAACATCTACCTATGACTAGGAAATGGCACTCAGACACTTGAGATCTAAAAACACCTTTTACTTGAGATAAATAAAAACAAATACCCATCAAGGGACTTGTAAATTAGTATTTAAAGTAACTTTATTCAGAATAAAAGATGAAACAGTCCAGGATTTTTCAAAGGTTTCTTAAAGACAGAGTTGAAAAAAATTAGATTGGACTTGTGCTTGTTTTTCTAGGACCCTGCAATGAACCATTATTTATTTGAGATCTTTCTGAGTTTTAACATAGGTACTTGTTACTATAAACTTTCCTCTTAGAGGTGCTTTCTAGATTTGGATATGCTGTATTTTCATTTCTACTTAATTCTAGAATTTTAAATTTTATGCTCCTAATTTCTTTGCTGAGCCATCATCATTCAATTGTGAGTGTAGTTATAAATAAAACTTATAGCCAACATTACGCTAAATGGAGTAAAAACAAATAATTTTCACTAAAATTAGGAATGAGGCAATAAAACAAGCAAATAACAGTACAGAAAAGGAAAAAGTTGAAGTATCCTTATTTGCAGATGACATATTCCATATATGAGACCCGAAATGCATGTTGAGAAAGAAAGAAGGGAAACAGTCCCATTCACAATAGCCTAAAAACAAAACAAAAAACCTTGGAGTAAAAGAACTCTCCAGTGAACTCTTTAAATCACTGAAAGAAATCGAAGATGATGCTAGAAGTAATCAATTACTTATGAATTGGAAGAAAGTGACAATATTACCAAAGGCAATCTACAAATTCAATATAATCTCCATTAAATTCCCAATGATGTTCTTCAAAGAAATAGAAAAACAATAAAATTCATAATGGAAACACAAAAGCCAAATAGCCAAAGCAATGCTTAGGAAAATAACAATGCCAGAGATATTATTGTATCTGATTTCAAGTTATATTACAGAAATAAGAAAAACATCATGGTACTGACAAAGAAGCAGACATGTAGATCAGTTGAATGACATAGAGTTCCTAGATGTAAAAGCACATAGCTATACCCATAAAAATAAGTTTGAGAAATCAGGGAGGAAATTTTAAAATTCCTAGACATGAAAGGATAGTGCAGCCTACTAGGTCCTCTGGGACACAGCTAAGGTAGTCCTTAGGTAGTAAGGAGGAAAATAAGTTATAAAGGCTAGCATTAAAAAATAAGATCTTGGGGATGAAGAAATGGCTTACTGGTTAATAGTGCATCTACTCTTACAGAGGACCTGAGTTTAAAATAGCCCACATCAGGTCGTTCACAGCCACATGTAATTTTAGCTCCAGGGATACCTTCTGGCCTCTGGGAACTCACATGCACATGTGTATACACACACAACTTTTTAAATCAGATGTCAGATAAACCTGATAATGCACTTTAAGGCTCTAGAAAAACGAGAAGCCAATCTCAAGCCTAGTAGACAGTAAGAAATTAGAACAGAAATTTAGTGAAATAGAGTCTACACATAATCAAAGAGCTGGTTCTTGGAAAATGTTAACAAGACTGATAAATACCTAGCCAAACTAAAAGAAAGACAGACTCAACTAATAAAATTAGAGGTGAAGTTGTTATCATGGACTCTAATGAAATCCAGAAGATTATTACAGAATAGTTTGAAAACTTACATTGCAAAGTTGGAAAACTTTGAAGAAATAGATATGTATCTAAATGCATATGACATCCCCAAATTAAAACCAGAAGATATAATTAATTTAAACAGACCTATTACAAGCAATGAGATCAAAGCTGTAATTAAGTCAGCCAAGGACCAAATAGATTCACTGCTGAATCCTTGCAAACATTTTTAAGGAGCCAATACCAGTATTTCTCAAACTTTTCCATAAAATAGAAAGGAGAACACTAACAAATTCTCTGAATCCAGTATTATCCTGATACAAAACAGGATAAAGACACAACAACAAAAAGAAAACTAGAGACCAATTTCCCTGGTGAACATAGATGTAAAAATTCTGAACAGAATATTTGCAACCTAATTCAAGAACACATCATGACCAAATGAGTTTCATTCCATGGATGCAAGACTGATTCAACATGTGAAAACTGATAAACAGTATATAAATGATCTTAAAAGCAGAAATCATGTGATCAATTCATTAGATGCAGAAAAGGCATTTATTGAGTTCAGCATGACTTTATAACAAAAATTTGGGGGAAGTTAGTAATGGGTGGAACATATCTCCAAACCCGAAGGCTAAATGTGACAAACCTATAGCCAACATTATGCTAAATGGGGAAAAACAGAACATTTCCTCTAAGATCTGGAATGAGATAAAGGTGCCCATGCTTTCCACTCTTATTCAGTATACTTCTGAAGATCTAGCTAAAGCAATAAGACACAAGAAAAATACAGAACTAGGAAAGGAAGAAGCTAAATTACCTCTATTCACAGATGGTATGATTCTATAAAAGACCCTACAGACTATCAGAAAACAAGTTTAATAAGCTTTTTCAGTAATGTCACAAGATACAAAGCCAATATACAGAAGTTAACAGCTTTCATATACACCAATAAAGAACATGATAAGAAAGAAATTAGAAAAAATATCTCCTTCACAAAAGCACCATAAAATGTAGAGAAAGAACCTAGTAATCACCTAACCAAGGAAGTGAAAGACCTCTATAATGAAAATTTTAAGACACTGAGAAGAGAAACTAAAGAAGATACTAGATGATAGAACTTTTGCGCCCCTGGGTTGATAGAATTAACTTTGCAAAAATGGATATACTACCAAAAATAATCTACAGATTAGATGCAACCCATCAAAATTCCAAATATAGTCTTCACAAAACTGGAAAAAAAAGTCTAAAAATTCATATGGAATCAAAATAGACAAAATAATCCTTAGAAGGAAGAACACTGCTGGAGGTATCAAAATACCTTACCTAAAATTATACCTGGGACCTTTAGTGACGAAGACAGCATGGCACTGACACGAAAACAGACATGTAGAACAAGAGGAAAGAATACTCAGAAATAAACCCATACAGCTATGGCCATCCAATTTTTTTTGGCAGTTTTCAAAAAGCACTTTTTAAAAAGTGTTCAGCATCCTTAGCCATCAGGGAAATGCAGATTAAAACTACTTTGTAATCTCTTCTTCCATCTGTGATCAAGAAAAGAGGCAACAGGGCTGGAATGATGGCTTAGAAATCGGTACGGAGGTTTCTTTGAAAATCAAAAATAGGGAGCCCAAAACACGACTTGGCAGTTAAGAGCACTTGTTGCTCTTCCAGAGGGTCTGAGTTTAGTTCCCAGCACCCACATTGGTCAGCTATAACTGCCTGTAACTCCAAGTCTAGGAGATCTGATGCTGCCTTCTGGCCTTTGTGAGTACCTACACACACATAGTATACAGATCACAAACACACACACACACACACACACACACATAAAAATAAAATAAGCCAGGGCTGTAGAGGTGGCTCAGCAGTTAAGAGCACTGGCTGCTCTTGCAGAGGACCTGGGTTTGGTTCCCAGCACCCACATGGTGGCTAAAACCACCTGTAACTCCAGTTCCAGGGGATCCCACACCTTCTTCTGATCTCCATGGACATTGAACAACACAGGTACACATACATACATTCAGGCAAAACATTCATACACAGAAAATAAAAATAATATTTTCAAAGACTTAAGCCATTGAAAGTTAAAAATAGAATTCCCATATGATCCAACAATAAAACTATTAGACATACAATCAAAGAACTCTATGTCTTACCATGGAGAGTCCTGTACATTGAAAGTTCATTGTTAGTTACATTATTCACAAAAACAGGTAAATGGAATTAGCCTAGGTGTCTATCAACAGAGAAATGAATAATGGAAGGCTGTATATACACAATGGAGCTTGATTCCGCTGCAAAGAAAAATGAAATAATGAAACTGTAGGAAAATGAATGGATCTGGAAAGTATTATATTAAGTAAGGTAACTTGGACAAAAATTGCGTGCTCTCTCTCATATGCAGACCTAGCTTACGGTGTCTATATGTATAAGTGGAGGCGAGCGTAGATATAGGATGTGAAACCAGCAGGGAGGGGAAGGAACAGGACGTGTGACATGAAAGCAGAAAGAAATCTGTGCAAAGGGTACAGAAGGGCACAAGATTGGAGCCTAGCATGCTGGAGGGGATGGAGGAGAAGAAGCAACACAAACAGACTTTGAAAATGCTGTAAGGAAGCCTAATACCATGAATGCTAATTTAAAAAATTAAAAGATAAGAATTTTTCTTTTTGGCCTTTTTGAGACAGGGTCTCCCTGTAGCCTCAGCTGTCCTGGAACTCACTATGTGGACCAGGCTGGCCTTGAACTCACAGAGATCTGCCTGCCTCTTCCCCCGAGTGCTGGGATTAAAGGTATAGGCCACCACGCCAGGCCTAAAAGATAGGAATTTTAAATCCCCTGAACTAGAATAAAATGTCTAATGTCTTAATTGTGAGTATAAGTGGGATAAGTATCTTTGTAAGTCTTCCCTTAAATAACCTTTGTGTTATATTTGAATCTATGATGAAAATAATTAAATTCAGCTAGCATCTTTGGACTGTTGTCTTCGATAGTTGCCTAGTATTTTCCAGTGTCAGGCAGTATACAAAGCAAAGTCAGGCACTCCTGGAGCAGAGCTTGAGAGAACATGTATAGTAAGTGTTGTAGTAGAACATGGCAAGTGGGTAATGGAGTATGTATAACTTGGAACAATGGAACTGGAAGTGCCCTGGAAGCCTCCTCCCTGAAGGCTAGCTCTCAAAGTTTTGTAGGGCACTATGCAAGCTGCTAAAGAAAAACATCAATTGATGGTACAACCCCAGCTTTAAAGTCTAATATCCACAACAATGACCTGCACAGCAAACAGTATTGGTGCAGTAATGGCATTTTTATCTTGGGGGTAAACAACAGCTACCGAATTGGACTTCAAGCCTACTCAATGAGCAGAAACTCGTGTGGCACTGAAAACAGCCAAACGCACATGGCTGGAGAGGCCAAGATCTTAGAGAAAACCCCAAGACTGTCACATCCCTAGACTAATTTCTTACTGTACACTAAATAGGGATCCTTATATTTACACACAAGTATGCCAGTCACCACTCATCAAAGAAGCTTCTTTTTCAACAGATGGAGACTATTACGGAGTTCCACAACTGGTTACACACAGCGAGTAAGTGTCTGACAGATGCCCAGCCCTACAATGGAGCCTCTACACCTAAGGTTCATGGAACATAGTGGAACAAGGAGTACAGAGAATACTAATGCATCTCTCAACTCTCATCAACAAAGCTCCCTCACGCAACAGAGGGCAATGAACACAAATGGCGAAAATGTAGAGAGTAAGAGTCTGCAGAGTGTGGGTCCTTGGACAGGACTCCTATATTAAACTTCACCCACCCAGGGCTCAGAAACCATTGTGAAAGAGGGACAGAAAGGTGGTCAGAGCTAGTGGAGGAGGTGCATGACTATATGGAAACAGTCTTACAGGCTCCTAGGACCTTGCTCATATGAACCTACAGCATGCGCCAGATCCATGCAAACTCAAGCAGACAAAAGCCCAGCATAGAACTGGGGAAATGGGCAGTAGGCCCCAACCTTAGCCAAAGAGCTGTTGGTAGCTAATTACTACTGGTTAGGGAGAGTTGGTCTTCTTTAAGGGAGTAACTCTAGATAGGCTGACTAGACCTCAGTGAATGAACTTGCACTTAGGGACATCAAGTCAAATAACTTGACTTGATAGACTTTGACATAAATGACATAACACATGAAATCCAGTGGTGGGCTATGGAGAGTGCAGATGGGGGAGGGGATATAAAGATGATTAAGATATATATGAAATACACAAAAATTCAGTAAAAATTATACAAAAATGTTCAGTATTATGGGAACACCAAAGATCATTAAATATGGTAGAACAGGAAGTTTCTATATCTGGTTTTGATCTAAAATGAAAATTATCATGCCCTCTGCATACAAGAATGCAGGGTAATTGTTAAGGATTTAACTTAGTACTGAAATTAGCCCATCAGAAAGTTTGGGACAAGTATGGATAAAAAAAATATCTTGAGAAGACAGAATGAAGCAACGGGTCCAGGGATATTGGAATGCTCAACTTTATTTGACATGAATTAAGAGTTATTGGAGGTGGGAGTCTTCAGATCATCTGGCAATATTCTACCATTGGTGATTCATTTTTTAATTAAACATTTTACTTGTCCTATAATTCTCTTTATAAACTTGGTTTATAGAGACATTTTAAGTTTAGAGAAAATTACATAAAAGATAAACTCCTTCCACCTGTGTATGCATTTTTATTAACATGTGTTAGTATGATATATTCCATATATTGGTAAACTAATGTTGATATATTATTATTATTTATTTATTTAATAACCACATGATTAGAAGAAGCATTTCATTGCAGCTTTAACACATTCAATAACAATTTCCAGAACAAAGATATATCTCTTTCAACTGTAAATTTTTAGATTCATAGTTGAATTAATACAGTTATACAATATTGAACTCAGTATAAACCTTGTAAGACATAAAATTGAGTTTTTACCTTTTAAAAAAGATTTCCATTTCATTTTAAAATATACTGTTTCCTACATTTTTAAAGCTACTAACGCTTAGATGTTTCCATATGTGCCTTCAATCTCTATGTATCTGATTTTTACTAGTCACAGTTGGTTATACTTGGAGCCTTGGCGTCTGAGTATGGATATAAAGTCATCAGGTAGATTTCAATGGTAATGTTTATCATCTCTACAAATTAACATGAAGTAAATTTTTATTCTTTCCTCAATTATGTCTTTTTAAAAAATTGTTGAATTTTGTGTGTGTATATCATACAGAACATCCCACAATCTTATTTATCTATATACTCACTTCCCAAGTGGCACCCTCCCATAGCCTATGCCCTAACACACACTGGAGCCCATATACTCTGTCATCCCTGTTACTGTCCACTGTGTTGTCAGCACCCCAGCCATTCCCCAGTGCTTATCTATCTGCTGAATCTAGTCAGCCTATCTAGAGATCCTTGTTTTAGGAAGATCAGCTCTTCCTCACCTAGCAGCAATCAGTTGTCAATATTCCTTTAGATAAGATTGGGGTCTGCTGTTCATTTTCCCAGTTTTATTCTGGGTTACTGTCTGGGAGTCTTTTGGGCCACCCTGGCCAATATCTCAAATGAAGGTATCTCCTGTCTGGCATTGTTTCTTGTTATGTAGCCTTTCGTTATACATATGGACTCAAAAAATTATATTGACCCCATTAATCTTTGGTTATACTTTCCTTTTGGGTGTTTAACACCCTACAATTGACCCAGATAAACCAATTTATTTTTACTCTTAAGGTGGTTTGAGGATCTGTTCCTCAGGGGTCACATGGGTTTGGGAGGAGGCCCTGACTCCATTTTTTTTAACCAGTTCCATCCATGTGAAGATAAGTCAAAGGTCCTACTCAATCATGGCTGGCTTCACTTGGAAGCATAGAGGAAATGTTTCCTCTGTGTTGACCCTCCTTTTTGTAGACTGGACACTGGTTCAGGTCCATCTGGTGGGATCTCCATGGCCTCCTTGCTCAAGAGGACAGGTGACTCACCACAGTTGCAGGACATTTTCAGTGATTCTCATAGTCCCCTGAAACTTAGTCAACCTAGGAGGGAAAGAAGCAAAAACTGTCCTTTATATCCCTCTGTCCAAATTAGTATAGGCCTCAAAGTATGGCTGTTAAACATCCAGGAAGGTTAGTTCCACCAGTCTGGTACTTCCAATTACCATGTGCCCTGTAGATAAAGCTTGGGAAAAGACCAAACGCTCTCAGATAAGCCTTGCCTAGACATATATTACATTCTTTGATCTGGTTGTAAGTATAATTGTCAGGTTGTTGGACTAATATGGTTCCCTCTGGTTTTTTAAAACTAGCTAGGCGTTATTTATCTCTTGCATTGTCTAACCCACAATGGCTTCCCCATTTAAAGTGCTCCCATTTTTGCCATTTCTTCCTTAATAATGCCCTTCTGCAATGGTCCTACCTCTCTTGAGCTCCTTCTTTCTCTTAATCCCCTAGGTTCCTTGTATAACCTTCCCTGTCCTTAAAATAACCCTATTTTTATCAATATCTCCCTTATTAACACATGTTTCCTACTGTTCTTCTCTTTCAGATTCTTTCTTTCCTTTACCTCCCCAGTTTCTTTAATTATCCTAGTTCCTGTAGTTAAGTCTGGATACATATTCACTTTTAAGGATTTGGTGCTAGGATCCACATATGAGGGACAACATATTTTTTTTTTTCTGAGTCTGTGTTACTTCACTTAGTGTAACAGTTTCTAGTTCCATCCATTTACCTGCAAATTTCATGATTTCATCTTTCTTTACTGCTGGTAAAACTCCATCGTATAAATGAACCACATATTCATTATCTACTTGTCAGTTGAGGGACATTTAGGTTGCTTCCGTCTCTTAGCTATTGTGAAAAGAGCAGCAACAAACATGGATATACAAGTGTCTCTGTGATAGGATGAGTTCTTTGGGTATATGCCAAGGAGTGGTATAACTGGGTCAAATGGTAGGTTCATTTGTA
>NW_008340785.1:3646797-3709178 GCF_000622305.1 Nannospalax galili
CTTATGTCTTTGATACATTTGGAGTTGACTTTTGTGCAAGGTGAAAAATAGGGGTTTAGTTTCATTCTTCTACAGGTAGAGATCCAGCATCATTTGATGAACATGCTGTCTTTCCTCCAGTGAATGTTCTTGGCCCCTTTGTCAAATATCAGGTGGCTGAAATTGCATGTACTCATACCTCAGACTTCAGTTTTGTTCCATTGATCTCTGGGTCTATTTTTGTGCCAGTATCATGTTGTTTTTATGACTATAGCTCTGTAATACAGTTTAATATCTGGTATAGTAACCCCTAAGCATTGCTCTTAGTGCTCAGGGTTGCTTGGGCTATCCAAGGTCTTTTGTGCTTCCATATAAATCTTGGGATGTTTTTTTTTTTCCAATGCTGTGAAAAATGTCATGGGGATTTTGATTGGCATTACATTAAGTCTATAAATTGTTTTTAGTAGGATGGTCATTTTCACAATATTAATTCTTCCAACCCATGAGCATGAGAGGTTCTTCCATCTTCTGACGCCTTCCTCAATCTCTTTCTTTGAAGATTTAAATTTTTCATTGTAGAGGTCTTTAATATCTTTGGTCATGTTTATTACGAGATTTTTTTTTTGGAGGCTATTGTGAAAAGGAATGTTTCCATGTACTCTTTCTCTGATTGCTTGTTATTGGTACATAGAAAGGCTACAGATATTTGTAAATTAATTTTGAAACCTGCCACCTCACTGAACGTGTTAATAATTTCTAGGAGTTTTCTGGTGGAATTTTTGGAGTCTCTTAGATATATCATATTGTCTACAAAAAGGGATAATTTGATCTCTTCTTCTCCAATTATTACTCCTTTAATTTCTTTCTCTTGCCTTATTTCTCTTGCAAGAGTTTAAAGCACTATGTTAAAGAGGCATGGAGATAGTGGACAGCCTTGTCTGGTTCCTGATTTCAATGGGAATGCTTCCATTATTTCTCCGTTTAAAATTATGTTTGCTGTGGGTTTGTTATATATGGCTTTAATTATGTTGAAGTATGTTCCCTCCAGTTCAATTCCCTCTAGGACTTTGAACATAAATGCATGTTGAATTTTGTCAAAGGCCTTCTCTGCATCTATTGAGATGACCATGTGGTTCTTGTCTTTGAGCCCATTTATATGATTTATGACATTTATTGAGTTACGTATACTGAACTATCTCTACATCTCTGCAATAAAGCCAACTTGATCATGGTAGATGATCCTTCTGATGTGTGTCTGTATGTGGTTTGCAAGTATTTCCTTGAGAATTTTTGCATCTATGTTCATTAAGGATATGGGTCTATAGTTTTCTCTTTTGGTTGTATCTTTACCTGGCTTTGGTATTAGAGTGATGCTGGCTTCATAGAAGGAATTTGGAAGTTCTCCCTCCATTTCTATCTTTTGAATAAATTAAGTAGTATTGGATGTAGATCCTCTTTAAATGTCTGGTAGAATTCTGCTGTGAATCCATCTGGTCCTGGCCTTTTTTAGTCAGGAAGTTTTGTATTACTGTTTCAATTTCCATATGTGTTATGGGTCTGTTTAAGCTTTTCTCTCTTCTGGGTTTTGCTTTGTTGGTTCCCATGCTTTTAGATATACATCCATTTCTTTCAGGTTTTCAAATTTAGTAGCATATAGGTTTTCAAAGTATTCCCTTATAATGTTCTGGATCTTTCTGGTGTCTGTTGTGATCTTTCCCCTTTCATCTCTGATTTTGTTCATTTGCAGTTTCTCTTTCTTTCTTTTGGTTAACTGGGCTAGTGGTCTATCAATCTTTTTTGTCTTCTCAAAGAACCAGCTCTTGGATTCATTGATTCTTTGTATTGTTTTCTTTGTTTTGATTTCATCAGTTTCTTCTCTGAGTTTTCTTATTTCTTCTTGTCTGCTGGATTTGGGTTTCATTTGTTGTTGCTTTTCAAGAGTCTTGAGTTGCAATGTTAAGTCATTTATTTGTGTTCTTTCTGATATTTTAATGTAGGCACTTAGAGCTATGAACTTTCCTCTAATGACTGCTTTCAATATGCCGCAGAGGTTTTGTTGTGTTGTATTGTCCTTTTCATTTAGTTCCAGGAATACTTTCATTTCTTTCTTAATTTCTCCTTTGACCCATTCATCATTCAGGAGTGTGTTGTTTAATCTCCATGTGTCCCTGTGGTTACTGGGGTTTCTTCCGGTGATGATTTTAAGCTTTATTGCATTGTGGTCTGATAGGATGCATGGAATTATTTCAATCTTTTTGTATTTGTTGAGGATTGTTTTGTGTCCCAGTACATGGTCGATATTGGAGAAGGTTCCATGGGGTGCAGAGTTCAAAGTATATTCTTTGGTGCTTAGGTGGAATATTCGGTAGGTGTCTGTTTGGTCCATTTGATATATGGTATTGTTTAATTCAGATGTCTCTCTATTAATTCTCTGTCCTGTTGACCTATCTAATGGTGACAATGAGGTATTGAAGTCCCCTACTATTGATGAGTTGGGATTAATCTGGGTCTTAAAGTCCTGTAGTACTGTTTTTATGAAGTTGGGTGCTCCAGAGTTGGGTGAATATGTGTTCATGATTGTAATATCGTCTTGGTTTATTGTTCCTTTGATTAGAATGACGTGTCTTTCTTTGTCTCTTCTGATTAGTTTTAGTTTAAAGTCTATTTTGTCAGATATTAGAATTGCAATTCCTGCTGTTTTCTTAGTCCCATTTCTTGGTATATTTTCTTCCATCCTTTCACCTTAAGGTAGTGCCTGTCCTTGAAAGTGAGATGAGTTTCTTGCAGACCACAAAAAGATGTGTTTTATTTCTTAATCCATTTAACTAAAAGTCTGTATCTTTTGACTGGGGCGTTCAGTCCCTTGGTATTTAAAGTTATTAATGAAAGATGTGTACAAAATCCTGTCATTTTTATTTGTGTTCACATTCTTGATATAGCTGTGCATTTCTACAGTTATACCTTCACTGAATTTCTTTCCATCACCCCTTGTCTATAGTCATTCATTTCTTCAGCTCTTTGTATTGCCTCAAGAACTCTCTGAAGGACTGGTTTTGTAGACATGAATTCTTTTAGTCTATTTATGTCATAAGATTTTTCTTTCCCCTTCGACTATAATAGACATTTTGGCAGGGTAACGTAATCTGAGTTGGCCTCTCTGGTCATTTAGAACTGGGAATACTTTGGTCCAGGCTCTTCTGGCTTTCACAGCTTGCACTGAAAACTCAGCTGTCATCCTGATGGGTTTTCATTTATATGTGTCTTGTTTTTCTTTTGCAGCGTTCAATACTGACTTTTTGTTCTGAACTCTTAGTGTTTTTCCTATAATGTGCCGTGGAGAGTTTCTTCTCTGGTCCTGTCTATTTGGTGTTCTACATGCTTCTTGTATTTGAATAAGCATGTCTTTCTTTAATTTTGGGAAATTTTCTTCTACAATCCTGTTGAAGATCTGTTCCATACCATTAACTTAAGATTCTTCTCCTTCATGTATGCCTATGATTCGTAAGTTTGGTTTTTTTTATGGTGTCACACAATTCTTGCATATTCTATTCTTGTGATTTCTTAAACTTTTCATAATCTTTGCTTGAGTGATCTAATTCATCCACTTTCTCTTCCATTCTCGGTATTCTGTTTTACATTTCATTCATCCTATTGCTGAGGATTTCTCCTGTCATTTCTTATTGGCTTACTGAGTGTTTCATTTCCTTCTTCATTTCAGCATGAATTTTTCTTCAATATTTCTCTTTTCTGAATTCATTCAGAAATTTATCCCTATCTTCCTTCAGTTCTTCGACTTCTTTGTGTGTTCTTTAAATTCGCTAAATTCTTTTATCATGTTTATAACTGTTATTTTGAGTTCCAAGTCCTGTGTAATATCTAGGGAGTTCTCATTGTACTCCTCTAGAGGACTCTTGGTACTTGATGAGGATATATTATTTTGTTTTTTCATGTTATTACTTTTTTTCTGTGACTTTGACATGTGAATTTCTTTCATAGTTTCTGATTCTTGTTTGAGACTCAAGCCTTCCTTTGTTCAGTTTAGATCTGCTTCTTTTTGTAAACTTTATGTGCATTTGTGGTTTACTTGTTGGGCGTGAAAAGCTGGTTTGTCTAGGCTTCAGTTTCTCTTTTTTGATTTTATATTGGAGTGAACTAATTGCTTTTGTCTTCAGGAGTTCCCACAGAGGCCCAAGTGAGATGAGGCTCAGATGCTCTCAGGCTTTCTCCTAAGGTCTGGGTCCCTCCAGGAAAGATGGCATGTGGGGACCTAAAGGCCCCGCCTTGCAGAAGACCAAGAGGAAGTTACTGGGGCATGGCCTGACTTGCTTTGAAAGTCTGAAGAATACTTCCGCACTGCTGGGGAGTACATGATCAGCGCGTGACCATCCTTAAGATACACCCTCAGGGGGGAGGGGGATTTCCAGGTGCCTTTATAAGCTCTGTAACACCTGAAATAAATGAGTCCCTGCTTGACTAGGCTCCCCATTGCGCCTGAGTGTTCCCAGTATTGGGGGCAGCGTGGGCTGGCGAATGGCGTGCTTACTCATCCCCAATCATTACTGCCCGGGGGTTGCTGGTTCGAACCCCCAGCAACTGGCACCCAGTGTGGCACTCGAAGGAAGGTGAAAAGAAGAAAAGAAAGAAGAAAGAAACAAGAAAAATGGATTGGGGACAATCGGGTAGTTCGGGGTAAGTGATATCTGAAAAGATGGGTAATGCAACTTTTAAGTCTGAGGACCAGGCACTTAAAGCACTGAGAGATATGCTTAAAAACGGCGGATTGGATCTGTCAGATCCAGTAGCTCAAAAGATGTGGGCAGAAGTGATTCATTTGGCTCATTGGCCACTTGGGGCTAATGTTTTTACTGGGGATACATGGGAATCATGGGAAGAGTTTGAGGAAGAAGGCAGAAATGCAACAGAAGTGAAACCAAAAGCAGCCAAAGTAACAGGCGGCACCTCGGGCGTGCCCTGGCCAGCTTCAGAGCCTCCCGGGACCCATGAAAACAGGACCCATGGATGCCTTTTTCAGAAGTTCAGGGCAGAGCAGAGTGCATGGGGTCCACGGCGGAAGCTGCCCACCCCACCCGCCTTGAACTAACGTGTGTGTGTGAGTCAGGGGCCCACATGAAAGGCAGGGACTGCCCTCTGGCCAGCGGCCGGTACTGACTCCAGAACAGCTGGGAAGGCCTGGTTCGGGGAAGGTGGCTCAGGGAGGGCCTGGTCCCATCCGTTCTGTGGGCGGCCAAGGATCCACCCTGCCCCCGAGTGTTACAGCCCCACAGACAGCTGCGCTCACCAAATCCTGGGCCAAGGGAACCCTTACTAAATGCCTACAATGTTTTCACTGAGTGGGGCAGATGTGGAGAAACCAAAAAGAAGCTCAATTCAAAGAACTCAGGGCCATTGCTTTCTGACAGTATTCAGACTCATATGCTCCTTAAAGAGAGAGAAGCCCCTATTTTCTTACAGCATCTTAGGGGGCACCAAGGATTGCCTGGGCTTTTATCCCAGGGCAATGCAGAGGCAGACATGATGGTTTATTGTGTACAGGTACCGCCTCTGCAACAGCCAGGGGTAAACCCCAGGGGACTCAAGCCCAATTCCATGTGGCAAATGGATGTCACACATTATGCTCCTTTTGGAAACCTTAAGTATATTTTTGTGTCCATCAACACATTCTCACATGCCTGTTGGGCTACCACTCATACAGGAGAGAAGTCTAAACATACTCAGTCTCATTTTCTCCAGTGCTTTGCTATGTTGGGACTGCCCCAACGAATTAAAACTGATAATGGACCATGATTTGTGAGTAAAAATTTACAAGATTTCTTTTCACTTTGGGGAATTCAACACAATACAGGAATTCCCTACAATCCCCAAGGTCAAACCATTATAGAACGCAACCATCAAAACCTAAAAATTCAATTACAAAAACAAAAAGGGGGAATAAGCCCCCACCAGCAGTTGGGAATGGCCTTATTCACTATTAATATTTAATTTTCAAAAAAAATCAGTTGGAATCCCGGTTTCAGAAGCATTGGGGACGACAGGAGCAGAGACCTGAGGTATGGGTAAGATGGAAAGACCACATTATGGGGCAATGGAAAGGCCCAGATCCATTACTAACCATGGGTCGTGGCTTTGGGTGTGTCTACCCTACAGGAGATTCAAACCGCATATGGGTGCCTGTGAAAAACCTTAAGTGGGTGGGCCATGATCCGACTGACTAGCATGACAGTCCATGGACAATAGTTCATGAGACAAAATTCCTCTCTTTATTTATATCCATCTGAGGTGAAGGACCCAGTTCCTTGGCTTCATTGCCAGTCAGCCTCTTTGACAACTGGCTGATTGGCTAAAAGGTACATGGTCTCAGAAGTATTTCAACGTGTCCTACGCCATGACTTGCTTTGTTTCTCTTGATAATGCTTATCTTTAAGTGTCTTTACCAAATAATTCGGCAACAGAGGACCCTTGGAACTGCCATGGCCCACCTCCTCATGATTATGGATTCCCTCTGGACCCCCTCCAGTTGCCCACGCTTGGCTAACCAAGTTAGGCAGAGACTAAGACTGTCATGGGCTGGCATTACCCATGCGGCTGCCCTTAATCATTACACATTTTTAGCCAAGGACGGGTAAGATGTCCCATGACAAGTACTCCTAAGACAGGACATGCATATGGCCAGGTGCATGATCCCATGATGGACAAGGCTTGGTCAGAGGTGACACAACCTAAGATGGGCAAAAATGCATAAGATTAGAGGAAGGAGACAGTGATCTCTCCTTAGGGAGCCGTCTATGAGGTAGGTAACCCATGAAATAAAGTCAGTCTGGCCTTAAGGTAAAAATAAAAAGGGGGAGATGTGGGGACCTAAAGCCCTGCCTTGCAAAAGGTCTGAGAGGAAGTTACTGGGGCATGGCCTGACTTGCTTTGAAAGTCTGAAGAATACTTCCGCACTGCTGAGGAGTGCACGATCAGTGCGTGACCATCCTTAAGATACACCCTCGGGGTGGAGGGGGATTTCCAGGTGCCTTTATAAGCTCTGTAACACCTGCAATAAATGAGTCCCTGCTTGACTAGGCTCCCCACTGCACCTGAGTGTTCCTGGTATTGGAGGCGGCATGGGCTGGTGAATGGCGTGCTTACTCATCCCCAATCATCACTGCCCGGGGGTCACTGGTAAGAACCCCCCGGCAATGGTGCCCTCAGAAATTTGGGGACTGGGCTGGCCTGGAAGTAGGGCCCAGGAAAGATGCTGGTCTCAGGAAGCTGGTGGCTATGACACCCAGAGATGCAAAGGGAAGGGGGGAGAGGAAGAGGCCCTGAGGGCTCCTGGGGACTACTGGGAGGAACTGGTTTCATCTGGATTCAAAGGATTAGGAGGCAGTGGTGGCTCTGGGCCAAGAGGTTAGGCCCAGTGTCTGCGGTGCCAAGACAAGAAATGGGCCTGTACTCAAGCTAGGAGGAGAGATACAGAGGAGGAGCTGGGAGGGTGAAAGAGGCTGGGGGATTCAAGGCATGGTGGTTGTGCTGTACTTACCTAGGAAGGGTGCTGGCACCAAGACACAGGAGGCTGTGAAGTCAAGGAAATAAAGGGAAGTGAGGGCAGGACTAGGCCCAGAAGGCTCCTGGGGACCAGGAAAGGTTCTGGCACCAGGATGCCTGGAGGCTGTGGAACCCAGGTAAATAAAGGGAGGTGATGGTGGGACCAGGCCCAGAGGGTTCCTGGGGACCTCAGGGAGGAACTTGGTTGGTCCAAATGCAAAGAATCAGGAAGCAGTGGTGGCTCTGGGCCAAGATGGTAGCCTTGGTGTCTGGGGTGCCAAGACAAGAAATGGGCCTGTACCTATGCTAGGAGGGGAGACAGCAGGGGAGTTGGGAGGGTGAAAGAAGCTGGGGAGTCAAGGCGTGGTGGGTGCCTGGACTTACCCAGGAAAGGTGCTTTCATCAGGACACTGGAGGCTTATTGAGTGTTTCACTTCTTTCTTTATTTCAGCCTGAGTAGTCTTCAATATTTTTAGCTCTTTTCTGAATTCATTCAGACGTTTATCCCTATCTTCCTTCGGTTCTTTGATTTCTTTGTGTGTCTTTAAATTCACTGAATTCTTTTATCATGTTTATAATTTTTCTTTTGAGTTCCATGTCCTGCATTATCTCTAGGGGGTTCTCATTGTACTCCTCTAGAGGACTATTGGTATTTGGTGGGGATATGTTATTTTGGTTTTTCATATTATTATTTTTTCTCTGTGATTTTGACATGTGAATTTCTTTTGTAGTTTCTGATTCTTGTGTGAGACTCAAGCCTCAAGTTTATGTCTGCTTCTTTTTGTGTAATCTTTATGTTTACTTTTTGTTACTTATGTTTACCTTTGTTGTTTACTTTTTCGGCATGAAAAGCTGGTTCATCTAAGCTCTGGTTCTCTTTTTTGATATTATATTGGAGTGACCAGATTGCTTTTGTCTTCAGGAGTTCCCATGGAGGCCCAAGTCAGATGAGGATTAGATGCTCTCAGGCCTTCTCCTAAGTTCTGGATCCCTCCGAGGAAAAACTTTGGCCTCAGGAATTTAGGGGTTGGACTGGCCCGGGAGCAGGGCCCAGGAAAGATGCTGGTCTAGGGCAGCTGGTGGCCGTGCCACCGTGAGACGCAAAGTAAGATGGGACTGGGAAGAGGCCCAAAGGGCTCCTGGGGACTGCACTGAGGAAGTGGGTTGGTCTGGATGCAAAAGATCAGGAAGTTGAGATGTCAGCCTGAGTGTCCAGGAAAGAGGCTGGAGGGTTGTGCAGCCCAGGGAAGCAGAGGCAGGTTGAGGGTGGGACCAGGCCCAGAGGGCTCCAGGGGACCATGAGAAGGAACTGGGTTCCTCTGGATGCAAGGGATCAGGAAGCTGTGGTGGCCCCGGCGAGAGGTCAGCCCTGGCATCCAGGAAAGAGGTTGGAGGGTTGTGCAGTCCAGGGAAGCAGAGGGAGGTGAAGCTGGAACCAGGTCCAGAGGGCTCCTGGGGACTGGAAGAAGGAACTGGGTTGGTCTGGATGCAAAGGATCTGGAAGCAGTGGTGGTTCCCCCAGTGTCTGGGGCACCAAGCGCCCAGGCTAGGAGGACAGATGGGAGGGGGAGATGGGAGGGTGAGTGAAACTCGAGGAGTCAAGGTGTGGAGGGCCCAATCAACTTACCCAGGTGAGAGGTTGGCAGGTCATACAGGCACAGGGAAGCAGAGGGAGGTGAGGGTAGGACCACTATTTCATAGATTTGTGAAATATTTCATTACTTTCAAGTAAAAACATACCTTCAAGTTTTATTTTAAATTGAATCCACTCAATTAAATTTAACTGAATTTGTGTATTTTTGCTATAAATTCCTAGTGTAACATTCTTGTTTGAAAGCATTAGGCCCTACAACTATACCTTGTGAAAAATACATTGTATGTATTATTAGATTGGGGTTTGGAAGAACAAAATTTTCTGTACCCATAAGTCTTCATAATGCCTGAAAGGCTAAAGTGCTTTGTAATTGAAAGAAAAATAGAAGCACAAAATTTATTAGGAAATTCATAATTAAAAGCAGCTAATTTTTCAGTAGGCTTCTCTATGTGGTTTGGGCACACAGTTCCAGGTTGCCTGGTCTAAAGCTTTCACTGCCTTTGAGACATTTTATATTTATAGTGTGATACAGAACAGTTTCCTCCAAAAATCCTTTGTGCTCTACCCATTCTTTTCTCCTTTTCTCTCTAATCCAAATCCCTGACAACCACTTTGTAGTATTAATTTCCCCAAATATTAAATATACTTGGAAACTTGGAGTATGTGATAAGTTTTCAGCTCATTTATGTAAGCCTAGGAACATGGTTGGACTATATGACAAAATTATCTTTAGCTATATAAAAAACTGTCAAACTAGGTTTCATTTTGCTTTTCACCAGTAAGAGATGAGTTGCCTCACAATTTGGCTATCATTTGGCATTATCAATGTTTGAGACTTGAAGCATTCAAGGAATGAGGTGATATCTTTTTATTGTTTGAACATGCAATTCCGTAATGACATGATGCTTAGAATCTTGTGCTTAATTGTTCTATGTGCATCCTCTTTGTAAAAATTCAATAAGGTACACTATGTTTTCAGATCTTTTCCCTACTTTATGCTTAGGTAGTACATTTATTGTTGTGTTTTTTGAGTTCTTTGTATATTTGGAATACAACTCTTTATCAGATATATGTTTTACAAATATTTTCTTCCAGCCTATGATATATATTTTCTTTGTTTTTATAGTTACCTTCCTCAGAATAGAAGTTTTGTGGTTTTTGGTGTCCAACTTAGCGAATTCTTCTTGAACAGATCATACTGTTAGACCCTAAAAGGCCATCAATAACTTCAAGGTCACATACACTCCTCATGTGGTACCTTATGGAGGTTTTATAGTTTGAGTTATACATTTAGGCCTATGAGCCATTTCTAATGTGTTTTGAAAGTTTTAAGCTCTGTATCTAAATTCTCTTTTTTCTTTTCTGGCAGAGGGCTATCTAGTTATTCCAGCACCATTTGTAGGCAAGCTATCCTTTCTCCACTTATTTGTTTTTTCTCAGTCAAAAGCTAAGTGACTTCATTTTTGTGGACTTTAACATTTTTAAAAAATGTTTTACTTTATTATTATTGCATATGTGCTTGATGTGTGTGTGTGTGTGTGTGTGTGTGTGTGTGTGTGTGTTTGGGGTGGGAATTGACACACAGGCCAAGGTGCTTGTGTAGAAGTCGGAGGGGCAGCTTCGTGGAGTGGGTTCTCTGCTTCCACTTTTTTATAAGTACTAGGAATTATACTTAGGTCTCCAGGCTTGCACAGCAAGCACCTTTACCTGTTGAACCATCCTGCCAACCCCCATTTTCTTTTAAAATAAATATATTCCAGCAAAAGATTACATGTTGGAAGTGGTTAATATTTGAAAGTGAAAGAGTTATTAAAAATCTACAATTGGGGCTGGAGCGATGGCTCAGCGGTTAAGAGCACTGACTGCTCTTACAGAGGACCTGGGTTCAGTTCCTAGCACCCATATGGCAACTAACAACCATCTCTAACTCTAGTTCCAGGGGAATCTGACACCCTCTTCTGACCTCTGTGTGCATTGCATGACATGGGTGCTCTTATATGGATGTTGGCAATACACTCATATACATAAAAATTAAAAATAATAAAATATTTTAAAAATCTACAATTGACAATAAAGACTAGTATTTTAGTTACTTTCTCATTGTTGTGATAAAATAGCATGACAACAGTAGCTTTAGCTTATGAGTCCAGGGGGATACAGACCTTCATGATGAGAAAGACATGGTAGTAGGCAAGGAAAGGCACAATAACAGGAGCAGCAGACTCACTGGTCACATTGTACCTGTACCCAGGAAGCAGAGAGTAAACAGGAGGCCAGGCTACAAAGCTTCCAGTCCAACCCCCCTTCCCCACCCACTGACTCACTTCCACCAATGAGGCTCCATCTTCAAAAGATTCCACCACCAACTGATGACCATGTGTTCAAAGGTGTGAGCACATGGAACACATTTCACATTTACAACATTTTCCCCCTAGCCCTCAGAAGTTCATAACTATATCTTGATGTGAAATGTATTCAGTCCAACTTCACAAGTCTCCATAGTCTTTAACAGTTCCAATACTGTTTGAAATTCCAAAGACCATGTCTCATCTGTGGTGAGCTTCCATAAAATAAAAAATTTTCCATTAAAAAAAAAAATAGCTGTCTCCACCCCTGCAGCTATACTGCCTATAGCACATGTAGCCTCTCTCTTGAGTGACTCCACTTGGTATTCAGCTTTCCTTGGTGGACATCTCATGGTTCTTGCCTCTCTATCACTCTGGGCCCTCTATTACAACTTATGCTTTACCTTTACAGCTTCACCAGTGGTCTCTCAGCACCTCGTTGCAGGGACTTCAACACTGCCACACATTACTTGGCCTCAGTGGCTCTCTAGAACCATGGTACAAGACTCTATGACTCTCCTAATCTTGTATTTTTCATGCCTCTAAAACCAGTATCACATGGATGACACTGCCAAGCTCTACTGCCACCTGAGGAAGGAGCCTGGCATCCTTGGACCATAGTTATATCTGTGTGTTGACCCTGGGGAAAACACTGCCTTAGGCAGTTGCTTTCTAGGAGCAAGAAACAGCTTTGACATTTTGAGGTTAGGCTCTCTCCTTTCAAATGAATTTGCATGTTCACAAGTTGGAGCCTTTGATGGGTGGGGTCTTGCCTTCAGGCCACCTTTATAACTGTTTCAAAACAGAGCTGGAGGTTTCTCTTTAATGGCACTAATCTCTGTAACAATTACAGATGTTTGTGGTCTCTATTTGGTCACAGCTTTAAGCTTTCTCACACACCTTTCCTTACTCCACTTGTTGGCTCTCTCTCACTGTAGATCTGAATCAGAGAAATGAGTAATAATCACAACAGAACTTCAATGCTGTCTTGCCTTAACATTTCTGTACAAACAAACTAGGCCATTACTTTTGAATTTAGACTCACCCAAGTCTCAGGATACAAGAAGAATGAAGCCAAATTCATTGCCAGAGTATAACCTGAATGACCTCTAGCCTATTTCCTAATATAGTCCTTATTTCCCTCTGAAGCCTCATGAACCAGGCATCCACAGTCCATATTTTTCTCTTGTGTCTGGTCTTTTAAACCCCTACCAGAACAGCCCATTAAGTTCTGCTTATAGAATTCTAAGACTTTTCTAGCCCCAAATTTTAAGGAATTCCATATTCTTTCTGCAAACCAGTTCCAAGGGCTTAAGAACCATATGATCAGGCTTATTACAGCAATGGCCCAACTTCTTGGTACCAATTTATATTTGTTACTTTTTCTGTTGCTGTGATAAGATACTCTGATAAAAGCAATGAAAGAGATAAATAGTTTATTTTGCTTATGTAGGTTGCAGTCCATTCTGGTGAGGAAGACACAGCAGACAGGGAATGCTTGGCAGGATCATGAAGCTTTCTGGTCACATTTTGTAAGGTTACAGTCCATCATGCTGAGGAAGGCATAATGGCAGACAGGGAAGGCATGGTGTCAGGAGCATGAGGCTTGCTGGTCACACTGCATCTGCATTTGGGAAGCAGAGAGTAAACAAGAAGTGGGGTCAGGCTACAAAGCCTCATGGTCCACCCCTAGTGATCTGCTTCCTCCCACATGGTGGTTACATCTCCTAAAGGTTTTTACAATCTTCCCAAGCAGTACCACCAGCTGGAGAACAAATGTTTTAACACATGAGCCTTGAGGGACATTTCATACCAAACCACAACTGAGTTGAGAGTATTTTGGCTGTTGAGGTAGCAGTAATGGTTTGGTAGGGTAGAAATTGACAACTGGACATATATCAAAGACACTTTCTCTGATTTAATCTAGTCTCAATTTTTCTTGAGGTCTGAATGTAAGGGTCATTTCCAGACAGACTTGCCTACAACGGGTCTCTGCTCCTAACAGGAAACATTGCACTGAAGATACATTCTCTTCATTACCCTTTCACTTATTCTGTCACGAATTGTGAAATTGTTCAAATATAACTATTGCATTACCATCAAGCAATTAATTATTTTTAGAATCACATTGTTGTCAACTTCAACTTTGATGTAGTAATTTGCAAGGCAAGTCAGGTTAATTTGCATTTTCTATGGCCTTATCCAAACTTTTCTTTTGCCATAAAATAAAGCTTGTATGGAAAACTTTCTAACCAAAAATCATGAAAATGGTGATACTATAGAAAACAATGCATTTAATGACCTTAACTGTCCACCCATCTTTGCTGGAATTGATACTTTCATGCAAGAGTGCTATGCTAGGAATATATAATAGGAATATTTAAATTCAGTTAAACTTAATCTAATGGTTAGATTCAATTTTTAGTAAAAGTTGAAGGCTTCTTTTCATTGAAATGGTGAAATATTTTGTTTCATACATCTGTGAATGGGTAACTTCCCCTCAAAGTAACTTTATGACTCACATGAATATAAAATGAACATATGTCAAATATTATATTTAATTATTTAATTAAATGAAGGACTTGGGCATGCTATTACAACCAATTCAAAAGAGAATTCAGAAAAACAAAAACAGGTACAGCTCAGAAGTATTGAAATGAATTTGCAAGAGGTTATAAAACAGGCTTTTCCTCACAGGGTAAAGGAAGTTACTTGAGTCTCCACTAGACACAATTTCTAGTATATCAATAGGCAGGAATTGTTCATAATGGTTTTGTCTCATTATAAGAATTGTAAAGTAGCTGAAAGATGATGAAAGATTTAAATAACAGGACTGTGCATGTGTAAAATAATTATAGTTTTCTATTGCAAATACTCAGGAACTGCTTCGTTATTATATATTTCCTTAACATTTTTCTGAGCTTCCATTTTTCTTTTTCTTATAGGTTTTGTATCTCTCCAGACATTATGGAGGCTTATGGGTACAGTCAATTGCTTTATGACAATGCAAAATTTTTCTAGAACTCAATCTAGATGATGTTATGTTTCCTTACTAGACTCCTAGGCATAAAGTAAAAAAAGAACCACCACATATAGGAATATACTTGTAAAATATAGTCATTTATGAACATGTGTTAAAATGTATAGAAATGTATAGAAAAATGTAACTTTACTTCATTTGGTCGATTTTATCTTCTACTTTTTGGAAATATGACTCCTTTATTTTTTCTCTTTACTATTGATTGGATAGTTTTGTAGCTTATGATCACATTTTCTCCTAGTTTGCCTATCTGAGAGTTTTGCACTTAAGGTATAAGGACTCTCTACATACCAATGAGGTGTTAGTTCTATTGTTAAAGTATTAATTAGAGGTTGCTATTTCCTCTGGAGTCTTTTTTCAAATGAATCTAGATGTTTAGGAAAGCTATGAAGAAGGGAATTCAGAGTCAACAATTATGCTGCATGAAGGTGCTTCCTTTAATTTTCCAGTGCTCAGGAGATCTGCAACAATACATTGTTCAACAAGACTTTTGCCGATTTTCCAAATACCTTTATCATCATTTTCCATGCTGCCCGTGGGTCTCTGGGTGTTATTCCCAGGTAACAGACAACTAGAATACACCTCTGAAAAGTTCAGGGCTGCAAATTCATGAATAAAACTTGCTGTGAAAGCTTTATTTCGAATACTATCAAGAAACATCCAAGTTCCTAAGCTTTGTATGGAACTTGGTGGCGGGCATACTGCCTCCTTACCCGATTTGCCAAATACAAAGGAAAAATGCAACTAAACCAACATTACTCTGTTCCCCAGCTTGAGGTACAGATATTGGTATGAAAGATAATAAACTATGCCACTTCAAATTGTGCCACTTTGCCACAAATATTATTTTGAACTAAAAGCATTAAAAAATAGCCAGTACATAGGGGGTCTCTGACCTCCCTTTTTTTCTGAAAGCCTCCACCTGGGAGAGATCCTCCCAATAGAAGAAGGAATTTTATGTTCTTATCATCAAAGACAGGAAGTTGAGACAGAAAATTCTTTACAGACTCACTATTATTTATTTATTTATTTATTTATTTATTTATTTATTTATTTAATTTTTGTGTTTTTTGAGACAGGGTCTCCTTGTAGCTCCAGCTGGCCTGGAACTTGCTATGTAGACCAGGCTGGCCTTGAACTCACAGAAATCCGCCTACCTCTGTATCTCCAGTGCTGGGATTAAAGGCATTCACCCCGGCCCAGGCTCACTTTTTAAAAATAGATCTTGTCTTTCTTTAACTTACAAGTTCACTTTCCCACAATTGCTGTTATTTGTCCTGCTCAATACAAAGCATTTAGGTCTTGCCATGTCTTTGGGTCTTCACTTCTTTATGAGGGCTCCTGTGTCAAGTAGAACTTATATTACATAATTTATATTCTTTTCCTCTGGTTAATCTGTCTTCTATCAGTTTAATTTCCAGACCCAGCTGAAAAATGCTAAAGGTAGAGGTAAAATTTTGTATTGCCTACACTTATGTTTTCCCAATGGATGGTGATACACGCCTTTAATCCCAGCACTTGGGAGGCAGAGGCAGGTGGATCTCTATGAGTTCAAGGCCAGCCTGGTCTACATAGTGAGTTCCAGGACAGCTGGGGCTACAGGGAGACCCTGTCTCAAAAAGACAAAAAAAAAAAAAAAACCAAAACATTTTAGCTTATAAAAGAGTATATACTTATTACAGAGTATTTGAAAAAGGGCCATGGATTTCAAAATGAAAAAACATAGGTGACACTTATCAGCCTGACTTCCAAATTATTACCAGAACAAAGTACATTTAGACCAAGCACAAAATCAAGGAAATACAAAAAATAATTTAAGTATTTAAATTTGGAAAGAAACCTTTTCCTAGTCTTCAAGGAAGAAAGAAAGAAAGAAAGAAAAGAAAAGAAAGAAAGAAAGAAAGAAAGAAAGAGAAAAGCAAGAGTAATTCTGTTAGCAAGAGAAAATAGGACTCAGGAAACCTAGGAGGACCAAGGCAATGATCAAACCTAGAGGAACACCAGCGTGCTTGTGTATGATAATGATCATAGAACTCCAAGCAGTGGAGCTCTTTGATTGCAGTTGGCATCCTCATAAATTTCAAACTCCAAACGATTTTCCTTGATGAGCATTGTGGCAGCTAGTAGAACTGTGGCCTACATTCCATTCCTCCCTTCTGTGGAAGAGGAGCCTGATGTTCAGTTAAATGACATTTTGTTTCAGGAGAATTTGATAAGACAATAGAAATGCCTGCTTAGTAATCGAAGTTTAGATCACTCACATTTGAGCCTCAAATGCATGCATGTCTACTAGATTACAAAAGGAAGGGTGCAAGTCGCCTATTCTGACACACATCACTGGGCTCAGCAAAGCAGGGCAGCATTTAGTTAACAATTGCAGCTAAACCAGTATTAATCTATAAATAAAGACAAAAAAATAGCTGCATTGACAACAGCAGTTTAAGATAACAATGATGATACATAATTAAAATTGCATGATCCTAAAAGTATAGATTATGCCTATATGTATATCTTATTATACTTTTCTCTGTTAAAATGTGAGCTCTGAGATGAAAGTTCAGATGGACTCCCATTGTCAAAATCAGTACCTGGCACACGGGAAATGCTTCTTTATTTCTATTTATTTATTATTTTTATTTTATGTGTATGAATGTGTTGCCTGCATGTATGTAAGTGCACCCATGCTGTACAATGCCTGTAGAGGTCAGAAGAGGGCATTGGATCCCTAGGAACTGGAGTTACAAACAGTTGTTAGCTGCCATGTGGGAGCTAGGAACCAAACCCTGGTCCTCTGAAAGAGAAGCCAGTACTCCTTACTACTGAGCCACCTCTCCAGCCTAGGAAATACTTTGTAATGGTTGGTGAATGAATAAGTGTACTTTGTATTACTGCCAGCCACTTAGGATAATCCAACCTTCTCAGTAGGGACTGCTGCTATTATGCACCACTTATTAGTATTTAAAAATTAAGGTCTATGGAATTATTGATGTCCTATGAAGTTAAACCTTAAATTGTCAAAGGACTCTCACTCCTCATGTTGACTGTAAGCTTTATTTTGAAAATCAGAGATTGGAATGATATAGTCAACTACTGTGCCTTAAATCTTTACTGCTCAAAGTCTGATCCAGGAACCATCCGTCTGCACCAAGGGAGCTTCTTAGAAACGCAGCATTCAAGGCCTCACTCAGACCTTCTGCAGCAGAATCTACCTGTGAACAAGATCCCCAGGTCATGCATGGACACGCTGTGGTTTCCAAAGCTGCTTTAAGTACTGCAGTCAATGCCATAGTAATGGCCAACTCTGATCCTTGGAATTGCTCCCAGCCAATTCCAAACAGGTGAATATAGGCACCATGGGACCAGAACAGGTGGATGGGCCAGTGCATCAAGAACTATTTACTGGGCATCTCTTTGGTGTCAGTCAACAAAGCCACAATGCTACCAGCTTTCAGTGTATCTGTAGCTCTACAGTACAGAGTTTTTACCATTCATCACAGAGTGTTAGTGTTCAGAGGAACCTTTCAGATAACAATGTCCAAATCCTCTAGTTTGCCTACAAAGAATCCACAATTGTGTACAAATCTGAACAGAACTGTAATCCCGGTCTTCCCACTCACTTGATGTTTACGTTACATTTTGTTCTTTCTCAAGATATAAAACTTGAGAGCGATGCCTTTAGTCCTGTACATGGAGGACAGACATGTGAAGTGGAAGGCTTGTCACCAAAAGGCCTAAATACAAGTAGCACATGTCACTTGAGAGTGATTTTTTTTTTTTTTTACATGCACTTGCTATTGTGGATGAGGGAAGTGACATTGGAAGAGAGAGTCAAGATGCAGGTCAGACTCTGATGGAGGAGATCAATGGAAGGCAAGACATGCCAGGACCAAGCTTTTCCCCAGAGGCGCAACAGGTAAGGTCGTGTGTGAAGACAGCTATGCCTCCATTGGCCGGATATGAAACTAGACTAGACAGTGGCACTTGAGTTCTGTCATGGAGTTATATCCCTAAGCAAGGGCTAGAAAGTTGCTGAATTTGGAAATAGTCTGTAAATCCTTTTGATCTTCTTTTTATTCTTTCAAAGCCAAACTTTGTCTTACTTCTTTGGCTCATCGCTTGATAAGAAGACTTGCCGTTTTCTTCTATTTGTAATTTGTTTCTCCCTCCTAGTTGCTCTTTCACACATTTAAAAAAATTAAATGACACACATTTATTGCTGCACACAATTCATTACATACATTAAGCATAAAATTTCCTGTGGGGAATAATAAATGTGATTTATAAGTCACAAATTTGTGGGAAGTCTATTTCTTATTCTTTCTCTCTCTCTTTTTGAAAATCCTATCTAGTTTATTGGACTTACTAACAGAGCGTAAGGTGGGGGTTTATTTACAGAAGAGTGGGCACCCTGTATTTACGGCTGTGCTGGAAAGTCCACACTCAAATATATATTTTGTGACTTCCCGACAACTGCACAAAATGGCAAGAGAGGTGCCCCATGGCATTCTTGGCTTATATATCCTTAGCCCCTCCCCCACATGCAGCTAAGGTCGATTGATTGGGTGGGAGGGGTAACTGACTCCAACCTTGACTCCTTGACAAGTGTGGGAAGGACGTGTGACTATAGCTTGCTGGCATAGTGGTCAGAGGACACTTCCAGGCCACATTCCACCCGTTTCTCCGGCTCTTACATTCGTTCCACCAATGTCTTCTGAAAAGGTCCCTGAACCTTGGAGGGGGTGATAGGTGTGGGATGACCTGCCTCCTATTGTAGCAAGGCACTGATCTTTCAGATCTCTGCATTGTCTGTTTTTTATGTTGGCCCATTTCAGTGGGATTCCATCTACTATAAAAACACAAACAGTAAGAAGCAAGAGCACCTAAACAGTGGCTGCTATAATAACATAACCTATGGGTGTAAACGCAAATGTTTGAACAGTACTTTAGCAGGTGTATCACATCCATCTAACAAAACAATTGCAGTGGCTTCCCACTGGGGCCTATATTCTCCATTCTCCTTTGCCACAGGGGGTTGGCCTGGTCTACAGTACCAGATATGTGTTCCAACACTAGGAGAGGGCATTATATTCAATAAAAAATTTTCTGGTTGTACATACATTAGACACTGCCATTATTGCACCAGCAGGACCATCTTGTTTGGCTTGCTGATAGTGCAACACATGGGTCTGTCATTGAGCAGAATTATAGGGGATGATTCTCTCCCAGACATCTCCATATTGCCTTCTGGTTCCATGAAAGCCACCCATCCAATGGCCAAGAGTTTCCAAGCTTGATTTCTCCCTCTCCCACGATCACAACAGACAGTGTCTTCAGCAATAGGGTTTTTCGGTCTACTTCTGGTGTACAACCAACATTATAGGCAATGGCCTTTATTGTTTTGGGACCTCTAGGACCCCTCAGGCCAACAGCTCATAGGGGGCCAACCCATCTCTGGCACTGGGATTTTCATTTAATAACTGCATTGCTTCTGGACGGGCTTTCTGTGTGTCGGGAGAAAAATTTTCCCCCTTTGTTCCCATAGCTCTTTGTATAGTCCCCCTTCCCCACGCTCCTTTAACTACCTAATTTTTACATATTTCTCCCTTAGTAACACCTTTTTCCTACTATTCTCTCTTGGGTTCCTTCTTTCCCTTTACCTCCCTGGTTCCCTTCCTTATTCCTGGTTCCTGCAGTTACATCAGGATATGCACTCACTTATAAGGATTTGGTGCTAGGATCCACAAATAAGGGAGAACATATGTCTTTTGTTCTTCTGAGTCTGTGTTACTTCAGTTAGTGTAACAGTTTCTAGATCCATCCATTTACCTGAAAATTTCATTATTTCCTCTTTCTTTACTGCTGAGTAAAACTCCATTGTGTAAATGTAACACATTTTTCATTATCTACTCGTCTATTGGGGGCACTTAGTTTGCTTACATCTCTTAACTATTGTGAAAAGAGCAGGAACAAACATGGTTGTACAAGTGTCTCTACAATAGAATGAGTCCTTTTGGTATATGCCAAGGAGTGGTATAACTGGGTCATATAGTAGGTTCACTTTTAGTTTGTTAAGAGTCCTCCACAGTGCTTTCCATAGGGGTTGCACGAGTTTGCAATCCCACCAGCAGTGAATGAGTGTTCCCCTTTCTCCACATCCTGGCCAGCATTTGGTATCATTTGTTCCCTTGATCTTAGCCAGTCTGTTTCTCCTTGCTTTCCAGCTACTCTCACCTTTTTCTTCCTAATTCTCATTCTCTCTCTCCTTCCCCTCCTCCTTCTCTCCCTATCTCTTTCCTTATAATACAGTCTGTCCTTTATTATCCTGACTTTTCTCACTCACAGAATTCATGTTTAACACTTATAATCCATTATCTTACTCCAGAAACCCTGATATATTTATAAATATAGTTTGTTTGAATCTATGAAGTCGTTCTATTTGTATAGGTTGAAATCTATTGAAGTCATGAGTTTTCTAAAATTCAACTTACATGTCTAATGCCAAAAATAAAGTGAAGTATCCTACTTCTCTACAGACCACTTTGGGGCCTGTGTTCCTTACCCATCTCCTGTGAGCTCTTCCCATCATCTACCAGGTGCAAGTAGCCCATTATGAGCAGCTTACTGCTTTTCTCACAGCTATAGGGTGAAACTCTGGCAATGCCTGTGAAGTTCACAAGCATGCATATCTCAGGAATGCAAGGGCTACTGTCTTAGACTGCAACTTCTATGCTTGACAGAGGATGGTCTCACGAGAGGGAGCAAATATTTGTACTAAGTGGTGTGTAGATTAGAGACGGCTCTTTCCCCTCCTCACAAACCTTCACTTTGACTCCCCTGGATTTCACTTACTAGCAAAATAATGAAATGTAAAGAATCTGGATTTGAGGGCTTTGCTTTCTGGGAATTTTAGGTTAAGATAAGGCTATTGTCCTAGATGCTACTATAGACACTTAGGGTACAGGGAGCTGAGACTGCTGAAGTTTATTGCTCAAAGGTTCTTTTTGTGATTTTCAGTCACGAACATAGTTATATTCTTTGTGTCCATGTAAATATTCTAGTTTTAAGGGATTGTTTTTGTTTATGTCTGTGTGGATGTCCTTGTGTGGATGCATCCTATCCAGGGTGTTCCTTACCCAATCCCCCTTCAATGGTGTAGTGAAAATTGTGGGAGACTTCATGATTCAAATCTTGGTGTTGACATATGGTATTAATGGTTGGGTCAAGCCTTCAGCATTGATATGACTACAAAAGCTTATTCATTATATCTCATCATTTCCCCTACAAGTTTGCCTAGAAATATTTTAAAAAATTAAACTATTTTTTATATTATGTATATTAATGTATTGCCTGCATGTATGTAAGTACATCCATTTTGTGCAATTCTTGCGGAGGTCAGAAGAGGGTATCAGATACCCTGGAACTGAAATTAAGGAGGGTTGTTAGCTGCCATGTGGATGCTGGGAATCCAACCTCGGTCCTCTGCTAAAGTAGCCAGTGCCCTTAACAGTTAAGCCATCTCTCCAGCCCCAGAAATCTTAATAGAGCAGACTTTCTAGAAGATTTCTATTTCCTTTCTGACTAGCACATTTTTACTCTGAGAATGGCCTTTCACATTGTATTTTGATATATCTACTTTTACTTGTTTTTTGAGAATTTCATAGTATGGCATTTACACCATTTATACCCCTCTTTCTCCCACTCCAAATCTTCCCACATCCCCCCCCACTTCCTCTCAATTTCATGACCTCTTCTTTGATTATTATTGTTGTATACACATGTATTAGTGGTGCTTGTATGTATTTATATTTAGGGCTGAGCAGCTGAGACCTGAAAACCTATCAGGGAACTTGACCCTGGAGAAAACTGGTTTTCTCTCTCTCTCTCTTTGCAACCATTGATTACCTGTAGTTTATATAAAGGTGGGACTCTGAAATTTTTCCTGTCCACATTGGCATGTCAAATGGTGTCATTGTGCAGGTCTTGTTTAGGCAACCATACTGTTGAGATTTCATGAGTGCAGCTTCCCTGGATTCTTTGGCTCTTATAGCCTTTCTGCCCCATCTTCTCTGATGTTCTATGAGGCTGGGTGTAGAGTGATTACATTGGAGATGTACCGATTGGGCCTAGGCTCCACATGGTCACTTGCTCTTTGCATTTTGAGTAGTTCTCCAATGGTCTCTGCTAAAGAAATCAACGAGGTTGAGAAAATATTTAGATAGATAAATGCTAGATTAAATAATAAATATTTAGTACACTTAATGCATTGTTTAATTGAAGCATAGGGGCTTTGTAGTAAGGACAAACAGAAACCCAAATCAATGGGCTTCATAGAATAATGCCAAATACCTGGAAGAAACTGTTTAAAATAGTAAGTATGAACTTACTAATGGTTAACATGTTGATGAGGTTCATACTGTCATGGTGAATGGCTGGATCTTCCAGCTGGGGATTGGTCTTCAACACAAAGGCCTTTTGTGGCACACTTTATGAGTAAGTTTTTCTGGGAGCACATCATACTGTCACATTTTGTTTGGGTTGTAGTTATTTCTTTTTGAATTCTCATCCCAAACCTCAAGTCTCCCTTAACCATTAACTCTCTTTTCTTATGCTAAGGTTAAAATCCGATGTGTGTTCCTTTGAAGCTGTAAAACCTTCATAGAGTTATGATGACTATATCTGGGTGTTTGAATCTTAGAGTATGTTTTGAAAGAATTGGACTTACATTCAAGATTAAATCTTAAAATTAAATGTCATTTTAACCTTTTTCTTGAATACTTGCTGGTTTAGGTTTGACTATTTCTACTTTATTGACATTATAAGTTTTCCTTTAAGCATTGGAAATTGCCAAAGGAGCAACTACTTCCATTACTGAATACTTTGAAAATGTGTCAAAAGAAAGATAGTTATTTTCATTTCATTCATCATTTTAAAGTAGTCTGTGATGATGAAGAACAGGCGCCATTTTCGGTATTCCTGAATGAGACTGAATTTACATCTCTCCTTTGATCTCTAGGATGTTTTAAAAAATAACATCCCCATGTACCACTGCCAACTTTGTGTCCTTAAGCAAGAATCTTTCCTACATACTCCTTAGAAAATCTCTGGCTGAGCATGGCCAGTCATGTGGTGCTCTACATCAGTATTTCCCAGGGTTTTTATAGACCTGGGAAAGATGGCCATGGTCTAGATCATCATGAGAAAGCATGCCATGAAAGTACTGCTAAATTTCACTGAACTGTTTTGGTGCCCCTGGTGACTGACTGCTCCCTTAGTTGCGGATACCATCTAATCAGAGACAGAAGTCAAAGATAAGAGATCCCATGCAACCAGACTTCCTAAATTTGTTCTCAGGCAAACATAGCATCCTTAAACTAAATTATTGAATGGCTCATCTCTAGATAAAGCAGGCAACATTGCTTTCTTCTTTCTGGCTTCAGGCTGGTTGGTTTTGATGCCAGTTTTAAATTATGGCTCCTGTCAAAAAGCTCAATCACCTTGTGATCAGCTGTGCTTCTGCCTCAGAAAATGGCAGGCAACTCTGCTTATATGGGGAAAGATGGAATTGTGGTTGTCACCTCAGGATTTACTAATTAATAGAATTATTTTTGGCAGGAGTTTGGCTGATTTTTTTCATTTGTTGTGTGGCGTTATTCTTAGCTGAGCCCAGACTGGTTTCTTCATTTGATAGAAGGGTAGAGTCCCAGATTTTCAGTTTCTTAAACTGAGATAGAATTTATAGTTTGATTCCAAGAAGCATGCTTTGTTGTTATTTTATTTTTTTCTTTCTAGGAATTATAAAAAGGAAATGTAAATAAAAATAAAAATCTACATTGATTTTTAATACCATATGAACAGTTCCTACAGAAACATGCTAGTTTGGGAAAGAATTCCCAGCAACTCTCATTTTCCCTAACAGTTAAATGTTTGTACAATGCCAACCTCAGGCATACTTGTTTAAAACATCTCATTTTTAGGGGTTTCTAATCTTTTTAACAAAGAAGATGTGTTAGGTTTTCATAGCTGTGACAACATATGAGCAAAACAATTTAAAGGAGGAAGAGTCTCATGATTTTAGAGGCTTAAGCTCATCGTCAGACTGCTACATTGGTATAGGCTTGAGATAAGACAGAACATGACTAGATGGTGTGATAAAGCAAAGCTACTACTTCATGGAAGAAAAAAAAAACAAAAACAACAACAACAAAACAGAAATAAAGAATGAGGAAGAGTCTGGGCTCAAGATATACCTTTCAGAGCCATGCCCCTAATGACTTACTTCCTCTAAGTAGGCACCTCCTCTTAATAGCCCATTCAGTTATGAATTCATCAATGGGTTGACCCATTGATGAAGTTAGTGTCATCATTGTGTAACCACCTTGCAGTAATACCACTAGTTGTGAACAGAGACTTGGATACAGAAAGGTTGGAGGGCCTTTAGGAAATTTATGCTCATGGATAAGGTGTTGTTTTGAAATTTTTCTGTTGACTCCCTGTGCCCATGTGCCATTTTCTAATGACCTTCACACCTGTCAACCCTGTATCTAAGGTGAAGCTATGCCATCTTACCTACTTCTTTCCTGGGATAGGAGTTCTCATAAATAGCCCACTGGGTAGGAATTGAACCTACCTAGACCTGCCACAGCAAATTCTCATGCATTACCTTGGCCACACCTGCCTTTGTATTCTGGACTTGCCTGTGTCCTGCATGTGAGTTAAGCACTTGAACCTGTCTTTTCTGATTCTATTATATCAAATGTATATACTAGTCTGTAACCTAAACTCTTGTTGGGGACCATTGGAAGGGCTTTATCTCCTCTGCTCAGACTGAGTGTTAAGATTAGAAATATTGCCTCTTTCCATATTTTATTTTCCCTTTTCCCAAAGGAGATGAAGCAGACAATTCTTTGCTTCCCCTGCATTGTGATCAAGGAACAGGTTCCTCTTCCACTTCAGCTCTAAGTAGTGAGCATGCCTGGATTTGACCAAGGTCCAGGCAGATGGTCCTGGCAGTGACTAGGGTAAGAGATTCAAAACTTGCTCTTCAAATGTGCTCTGATTTCCTCAGGCAGCTCTGAAAGTGTATGGATTCTAATATCTGGGTTCACTGTAACACTAGGAGACCACTACAGGCTCCAGTGGGTGTGATGTGTTACATTGTAGCTTTTATAATCAGGGAGCTATGTCTTAGAGTTTGTAGAAGACCTTTGCAGGTTTGCAAAAATAATTCTACTTCCTATGTGGCTTACATATTTGAATGTATACAATTTCCAGATGCTTGGAGGTGTAAATGATGAACCTTAGGACCCTATTCCCAGTTGCTCATCGGAGCTAAGCCCTGACATCAGGCCTCAATTGTTTCTAGATGGATAAATTGGTATTGTAATGTTGATACCACATGGGAGTTTCTTTAGATCTTAGGTAAACAAGAAACCCAGAATCTTATGCTAGAAGGGATGTCAGAGTTCTGACTGATAGAATTGAAACACAGGAATGACTGAATTAGGTGTTTAAATTTTGACTTGTAAATGATAAAAATGAATGAGAGAACAAAGCTTGGACTTAAGGCCAATATATGATAGACTTTCCTATGCATTCCTCCTGAATTAAAAATATTTGGGCCAATGAAGGGAAGACTTGACTTACATCTCAGCCACAGACTGATAAACCATGGAATGTCTGCCCCTTCAGTGGGAAAAGAGAGGACTTGACTCAGGGACCTGTACCATGGGGACTGGAAGTATAAGGTATCTTGTCACACCCGCTGCTCAGTAGGTCAAAAGGCCAAGGACAGAGCAAAGGGTGTCTTGTTTCTGCTTCTTCTCCTTTGGGTTAGGTGTCACTCCAAGGGAAGGAACAAGGAAAGGCTTAGGAGAGAGACTAAGAGTGTTCCCTCTGAGGGGCTACAAGGGTCTCTCCCGTTTGTAGACTGAATCAGAAGTTCTCTCCGCTCTGTAGAGGCTGGGCATGTAGTCAGTGGAAGAGCACTTGGCTGGAACACTCAAAGCTCTGAGTTCAATTTCTAGAACTCTAAGAAAAAGCTTCTCTCCATTCAGTGGAAATATGAGGACTAGTGGAAACACATCTATGAAAATAACATTTAAAAACATTTAAAGTCAGGCATGGTGACTTACTCTTACTATACCATCATTCTGGAATTCTAGGCCACCCTTGGCTACAAGGGAGACTTGCATGAAGTTGCAAGGCAGGTGTGAAGATGCTATAGTGACTGGTGCTGGATGTTCAGCACTGCGGCTGCCTACATGTGTCTTTCTGAGCTGCTAGCTTACTTTGCTGTTGCGGGACACCACAGACTTGCAGCAGTTCCAGCTCCTGCTGGGTCCCCTTTTCAACTTCTCTAAGATGTGGGCCAGTGTGTTGAAGCTGCAAAATAAAAGTGCCAACTTCTCTCTCAGCCCAACTTGGATAGAGTTTGGAGGCAGTTAAAGACAGACTCAAGATCTAGGTTTTCCTCTTGCATTCCACTTTGCCCTTGAGAACTCCATTTTGCTTTTGTACACTCCTGACTGTTCCTGCTCTCATCTACTTGTGTCTAGCTGTCCTTTCTGACTACCAGCAGGATGATCTATAAGTCCTGTAGGCCCACCACTGAATATGAAGTGTAATGTGTATTCCCTACCACAATCCCTTATGCAGCATCATTCATAATAGTTTGACTTAAGCCCTGAATGGTCCTGAACTGGTACTGGAGGAACCTACAGAGTGGGCTTTCTGATTTGGTTCTGATGTCTGGAATAGATTCTTGCATCAGAAACACTTAAAATTGTGACAATTCAGGCAAGAGAGATAGCTCCAATTGTAAACTGTCTTAAAAACATGAGGCTCTGCGTTCTAGCCCTAGAACTCACAGGAAAATTGGCAAGCATAGTGGCATGTGCTTCTAGTCCCAGTACCTGGAAGGCAGAGACAGGATCCCTGGGGTCACTGGCCAGCCAGTCTATCCTACCTGGGTAGTTTCTTGTCTCAAAACTAAGGTGACAGAGCCTGAGGAATGACACCTAGGTTTGTCCTCTGGTCTCTACATGCATGTGCATGTGCACATAACCCCCATCCCCATACAGTCCTCATATGAACACACACACACACACACACACGAGCATAACAACCCTATTCAACTGGCCAAAGAGACACCGGTAAACCATGGACTGCTGTGGTAAAATAGTTACTTGAATTTTATTTGTAACCTGTCTATAGAATGGAAAACTCTGGATAGCTAAATAACAGCTGTCGAATAATATTTTTAGTGTCAATAAGAAACGTAAAGGGTTTAATTTGTTTCTCTTAGTGCAACATGAAACCTAGGGAAAGGAAATATGTTTCAGGCTTTATATTCCTAGCTCAAAGCATAGGTAAAGACCCCAAACTATATCAGCAATACCCTAAGAAAATGTTCTGATTTTCATAGCACACAGGACCAAACCCAGTTTAAAGTGATAAAAGGATTAATTACAGAGTAGATGTGATTATAAACCTTTCCAGATATCTAAATTAAAGTTAGGGAGAGAGTCAGGCTTTGATACTTGGATGGGGACATGTAGGAAGATTCTACTCAAGTTGAGAAACTTACACTCATAAATTTTACTGTTCCTACTGTGTTAACAGACATTAACCCTTTCTCTCCTGTCTGATGAAGCCAGAACTCCTTGCCAAAAGAAGCCATAATGACTTTGAAGTCATTCTTAGTCTTCCTTATTATTTATGTCTACCACAGCTTGTTTCCTGACTGATAATAAAATTCAATCCCTTCTAGCTCCAGACAACAAAATACAAAATATGATCAGAATACATTGTATAAGCCAGGCATGGTGGTACATGCTTTTAATCCCAGCATGTGGGAGGCAGAGGCAGGCAGATCTCTGTGAGATTCAGGCCAGCCTGGTCTACTTAGCAATTTTTAGGCTAGCTGGGTCAATAGGGAGACTCTGTCTCAAAAACAAAACAGACAAAAAACTCAAGACAGGGGCTGGAGAGATGGCTCAGTGGTGAAGAACACTGGTTGTTCTTGCAGAAGACCCGAGTTCAAATCCCAGCACCCATATGGCAGCCAACAACTGTCCGTAACTCCACTTCCAGCAGATCCAGTAGCCTCTTCTGTCTTCTGTGGGCATTGCACGACATAGGTGCAATTATCTACATGTAGGCAATACACCCATACACATAAAAAAAAAAACCTCAAGGCAACCAACCAACAAACAAAAAATACACTATGTAAAACTTAAAAAAAAAAAATCCCAAGGCTTCTCATTAAAAGGAATGATGACTTACAGGATTGTTTTATTAACATATTGGTCATACCTTAATTTTTTTGTATTTCTTTTTTGTGAATGTATATTTTCTATTGAATTTTTGTGCATTTCATACAAAATATCTTAATCCTTATACCCCTCCCCCGTCTGAACCCCCCATACCCCTCCCACTGAATTTCATGCATTCTGTCATATATGTCAAGACCTATTGGTCAAGGTTTTTACTCAGATGCCCCTCAGTGCAAATTTATCCACTGGGGGTCTATCATCCTATCTAGAGTCACTCCCTTAAAGAACACCAGCTCTCCATCACCCAGTTGTAATAAGCTACCAATAGTTCTTTGTCTAAGGTTGGGGCCTGCTGCCCATTTCCCCAGTTCTATGCTGGGTTTTTGTCTGCTTGAGTTTGCATGGGTCTTGTGCATGCTGACACCATTGCTGTAGATTCATATGAGCAAGTTCCTAGAGGCCTGGAAGAAAGGCATTATGAAGGGGGAAATGGAGTTACTGTAACTGGGGAGGGAGGGGAGAAGGTTAAACATGAAGATAGAGAGGAGAGATGAATCAGGCTTAGATGGTGTGAAAAACCGGATGGAAATATATTAGCTCAAAAGCCTACTGAAAAATACACATACAGTATCTGAACATGAGTGCCTGTGTGTACCTGAAGAAAGACAGTGCCAGACAGGAGAAACCTCCCTTTTGAGTTGTTGGTCAGGGTAGTCCAAGAGACTTTCTAAATAACACAGGCTATTGCCACAGTCCTTGATTACCTCCAAAAACTTGAAGGTAAGACCCTGCTGCTGAAGACTGGACACCCTTCGGACACGGGACTTGGAGCAATGGTGCTAGAACAGACACGGACTCCTCCTCCCTGAAGACCAGCTCTCATAGTTCTAAAGGACACGACGCAAACTACTAGGGAAGAAAATTAATCCATGCTTCAACTCCAGCTTTAAAGACTAATAACCACAACAATGAGCTGCATAGCAAACTATAGCTTAATTACTTTTATGCATATTATATTCAATATCTTGTTAGTTGAACAGGATGACATGTTGATAAGCCAGAAAATAAAGAAAAAATTAAGAAAGAAAAAGAGAAAAAAGAGACCTCTGAGGAGACAAAAAGGTGCAAGTCACGTATTAAGGGAAAGAGAGCAAGAGGTTTTGTTTGTTTTGGCCAATTTATAGTATCAGAAACTGGGAAACAGTTACGGTAGAAGACAGCTTTTGTTAGTTTGGCAGGAATTTGTTGATATCAGTCAAGACTCTAGATTCCCTCTCTCAGCTCAAAACTTTGGCAGAGGCTTCAGTACCCCAGATCTAGATTGCATTGTTGGAAAAGATTCATTCACTGAGAGGAGAAACCCCAAATCACTTCTGTGTTCTATGAAGTGAGAGCTATTATGGTAGGAAAGACTACATGGGTGCCACAAAGATCTCTCTCTCTCTCTCTCTCTCTCTCTCTCTCTCTCTCTCTCTCCTCTCCCTCTCAAATTGGTTAAATCAGCAGTACTACTGCACCCTCAGAATGATGGCAGAGATTACTGTCACTAAGTTTGAAAAATTCGAGTGGCGATTTTTACTGTGTCTATTTGCTGTTTGGTTTGTGACTAAGACAGATGGATCTTGGAGAATGATGGCTGATTATTGTAAACTTAATAAGATGTTGATTCAAATTATAGTTGCTATTCCAGATGTTGCTTCAATTCTGAGCAAATCAACACATGTCCTGAGCACCTGGAAGACAGCTATTGATCTGTTGAATGCCTGTTAGTAAAACTGTCAGAACAGGTTCCTTTCAACTTGCAGAACTATCAAGGCGCAAAAGCTTCTCCATTATGATGGGGTTATGTCCTGACATGATACAAATATCTTAAGTCTAAAATGTATTTACACCTGCAGACCATTATAGCTTCACAACACAGTGCACCCTGAGTATTGGTTATTTACTTTGTGGCTGACAGGGAGCTGTGGCTCATTACTGACTTTAAAGGAATAGTGTATATTGAAAATCTAGGGAAAGAACCAAATTTAGACTTTGAATTATGGTTTTTACTGAACACATAATTGTTTTTGTACCACTTTAAAGTCTAAAAATTATAATCAAGCTACTATAACTCAGGTATCATCTGTCTTACATCTGGGCCATATCAACCCTCCAGGCCTAACTCAGATGTACTCCATAGGGACCTCAATCATTGCTCCTTTCTCCAGGATACCATGATTATCTCCTACATTAATGATATGCTGGTAGGATCTGGTGAGCAGGTGCTATTAATTGCTCTAAAAATTTTGTAGGGGCATACATGTAACAGAAGATGAGGAATAACCCCCCCAAAATTTAAGAGTGCTGCATGATCTAGCAGATCTGATGGTGTTTGAAGAATCTCTCTGTTGTAGGAAGGGATGCTGGGAGTTTGGGCAAGGCCTCTTATAGGAACTGACTATGCAAATTACTACATTGTGGAGCTGAGGTGTGACGTCCTCTGAAGACATCTACTTTTCTCTTGAAAAATAGTTGCTGGCTTGTCTCTGCACACTATCAGATACGGAACGTCTAATCATGGACCACCAAATTGCTTTGAGACCCGCACTGCCAGTTGTGTACTGAATGCTTTCTGACCCAACAAATCATAAAGTTTGACATGGACATCAGCACTCCATCAAATGAAAATGTTGCATTTGGAACTGGGCTCAAGAAAGTTCAACAGGTACAATTAATTTTCATGGATAATGAATTCAAACTCCCATGGTGTTCATTCCTGGTGCACAGCCTTATCGCTCTCAACTTTCACCCATAATAAAAACTAATGAAAAGTTTGATTATGTATGATGTTCCAGCTATACTCAAAGTGATTCAGGCAATACTAAAGATCCACCATGGAATGCCCCTAAAGGACAGTAGTAGGAAATCATCCCAGACAGTGGAGTTTTGAGCAGCACACACAGTTCTTCAATATGGTCAGAAAAAGAGATAGTCAAAAGGTTATCAGCACCGATTCAGGCCAATGCCATCTGATTTCCAAGAATTATCAGGGAATTGGAAGCAACAGAATGGAAACATCAGGGACAACGACATCTAGGGAAGAGGCATGTGGGCAGATCTCTATAAATGTGCAGACTGTGAAGATACTTGTGATCTTAATCTAGCAACTGAAGTGCCCTCCTTTTGCTGGTTATATTTCTGGAAGCATATTAAAAGGGTTGTTGCCTTCTCCCTATCCTACTTGCCATTTTCTTCTCATTTTTCACTCTGATTATGTTTAAAATCCAAATCTTCTTTTAAATTTAAAAATTTTACCTGTTTTGCATGCATGCATGCATGCATGCATGAAAGTGCACCTGTGTCCTGTAGTACCTGTGGAGGCCAGAAGAGGGCATCAGAGCTCCTGGAACGGGAGTGATGGATGGTTGTTGGCTGCTATGTGGTTGTTGGGAACTGATCCTAGGTCCTTTTCAAGAGCAGCCAATGCTCTTAACCACTGAACCATCTCTCCAGCCCTCAAACCTGCTTTTTACACTGATATTCTTTTTTTTTTTTTTTTTCTGGAAAAAAACTTCCTGAAATAGAATGGTCCATAATGTCCTGTCCAAGATATAATCATTCCACTGGGAGTTTTCTCTACTTCAACTCAAGTAGTTGGTATAGATACTAAACTATGAAGGAACTATTCTTTTGTCTATTTATAAAGTGCACTTTTCCTGACTACTGGATTTTAAACAAGGAGTTTAAAATTATACTCAGATCAAAAGCAATTAATTTAAAACCAACTAAATCACAAAGTAGGGATGATTCCAGATGCCTGTGGCAAAGTGAGTTGAGCCTACTCCATTAAAACTTCATTTTTATTCCTTCCCAAATAATTCATCAGTTTTATAGCTATAGCCTTGGTTAACAAATGCCTTTTTCTTGACAAATAAATTTTAAAGATAATTTAGCCAGCTGTGCATGGTGGCACACGCCTGTAGTCCCAGCACTTGAGAGGCAAAGGCAGGCAGATCTCTGTGAGTTCAAGGCCAGCCTGGTCTACATAGTGCATTCCAGGACAGCTGGGGCTACACGGAGACCCTGCTTCAAAAAGACAAAAAATAATAATAATTTAGCCAAGAATTTTTCTTTCCATCTATGCCTATCTTTAGATTGTGGACACAGGGGTCTTGTCCTCTGAGATCCCTAAAGAATTAGGGTTACCAGTGTCACTTCAACTTCCTGAAAGACCCTCTATTCAATCCAGGAGTGGCTGTCTAAACATACAAGAACATATTTCTCCTTACCAAGTCTTATATTCTAGAAAAACCCAGCTTGATGCCCCAAATGAACCTTTTTTTTCCTAAACACAGACTGGGAACTGTGTCTTAAGTTATCAGGCAAAGCTGTAATTAATAGTAACACTAAACTGTGGAGTCATGCCAATTAAATGCCATCACCCTAAGGTACCCAGATACAGAAGGCACTAAGATGCTGGGCTCTCAGTAGTTCTTTGCCATCTAAATACTGCTTCCTCTAACTGGGCATAACTTTTCCAGGCTTAAATGCCTCATGTTGGACCTGGGGTGCTAATCACCTTAAGCAACACTGTTTTATGGGTTCTTAATAAACCCAACCCAGCAAAAGAAAATGGAATTCCCTTTGCAGCGGAGTAGCCTTGTTGGCTTGATAGCACCTGGTAAACAGTAGCAAATGATCAAGTTTAGGTGTATTTGGAATGAGGCCTTTTATTTCCTCCCAATCTAGGTTCTTCTTCCACCTGCAGGGAGAGATGTTTTTGGAGAGCACACATAGTTCCCAGCCAACCGTACAGTTTGGCATGGTTGATTCATAGCTCAGTAACAGAGGCCAGCGACAAGAAAGAATGGCCTTTTAGTGTTCTGCCATCCCCACACCAGATAGCACAATAAATACATATCAGATTATTTTCAGTCTTCCCATACAGATTTGTTTTATTCAAATGAAGAGGAAAGAGTAAAGGGACTAAAACAGTTTAGAAATACTCACTCGAATACTGTTCTTTCAGTTCCATACAAATTTGAAAACACTAGGTTCCGGTGTTTGCCCAACAGAGTCCATTTGGGAGGAAGACAGGGCTTCAGTGCTGACAAAGCACTGATGTTGTGGGTAGATATAAAATATATTAGAAAACTATTTTCAAAACTTCAAAAGCCCCGTTTTATCTGTTGAATTCCTTTGTAAATAGTCAACAGATTAACCTTTTTTGTTTGTTTATTATAAAGCAGGATAGGGTATTTCTCTTCCCTGGTTCCCTTGCGCCCAGAGTCTTGAAAATGGAATAGCTGGGCTTAGACGGAAAAAGTGCAGCTTTCAAGGTATGCTAGCATATTGAGGAGCAAGAGTGTCTTCATTTATTGTGTCTACTTGCTCTGGTCACATCAAACAGTATTGTCTATATACCTTTCTTAGAAAGCTATGGAGCATAAACTGCTGCATCACTGTCATGGTATGGATGAATATGCAGTCTTCAGGAGGTAGCTCCTTTGTCAACAAAGGTTTCCTGAACAGTTTATCCCTTATACCATATGTTGTTGAGGTAAACTGGGAACATAGTGATAGGCTTTGCATTTTCCTTACCTTTTGTTATAATTTGATTGGTGAGTGTATTGCAAAGGTCTATGTGTCAAAGCTTTGGTCCTCAAGGTACTGCTGTAGAGAGGTACTGGACCTTTCAGAAAGGAAGCCTAATAGAGGATTGTGAGGTTGTTGGGAGTATGATCTCGAAGGTGATTGTGGAATGTTGACCCATCCCCTCTCTCTTTTTCTTTGTTTTTCAGATGCTAAGTGGGTTTGTTGTTCCAAGTATTTTCCCACTACTGTTATCTGTCACTCCCAGAAGAACGGGTCCACCAAATTTTGACTAGAACTTCCAGAACAGTGAGCTTAATAAATCGTTTATAAGTTTGTTAAGGTATTTTGAAATTATACCATGAAATATGCTAATAATTAAGAGTATCAAGTAATTAACCATGTTATATCTTTAAAATATAATTTTATAAATTTATATAAATTTTGGTTGATAAATATAGTAAGAGATCTTTTAAAAAATACCTTGTTAGGGGCTGGAGAGATGCCTCAGCAGTTAAGAACACTGGTTGTTCTTGCAGAACACCTGGGTTTGAATCCCAGCACCCACATGGCAACTAACAACTATCCATAACTCCAATCCCAGGGGATCTGACAGCTTCTTCTGACCTCTACGAGCCTTGCACAGCATGGGTGCACTTACCTACATGCAGGCAATACATGCATACACATAAAATAAAAAAAAATAAATAAAATTAAAAAAATACCTTGTTATACTTGTCTATAAATATAAGGATCCATATTTTGTACATAGTAAGAAATTACATTTGTCTAGGAATGTAACAGTCTTAGGTTTCTCTGTGATCTAGGACCTCTCCAGCCATGTGTATTTGGCTATATTCACAGTACCACACACAAGTTCCCTCCCATTGAGTAGGCTTTAGGTCCAATTAGGTACCTGTTGATTACCCCAAGATGAAAGTGCCACTACTGCCCCAATATAGTTTCCTGTGCCTGCCATTGTTGTGGTTATTAGACCTTAAAGCTGGAGTTGGAGCATTGATTGATAGTCTCCCTTAGCAGCTTGCATTTGGTTCTCCAAAACTATGAGAGGTAACCTTCAGGGAGGTGTTTTCCAGGTCAGTTCTAGCTCCATTTCTCCAAGTCCTGTGTCCAAAGTATGTCCTATCTTCAGCAAATAAAGTCTTAATTTTATGTTTCAGGAGGCCATGGCTGTAGCAATAGCCTGTGTAATTTTGGGAGTCTCTTGGATCACCCTGGCCAACAACTTGAAGGGAGGTTTCTCCTGTCTGGCACTGTTTCTTGTATATAGCCTTCAGCTATACACATGGACTCATGTAAAGATATTGTATATATAATTTTTCAGTAGACTTTTGAGCTACTACATTTCCCTTTGGTTTTTCATACCAGCTAAGTATTATTTATCTCTCTTCTCTCTCTTTGTATCTAACCCTCACTCCTCCCTCCCCAGTTACCAGTCATCAAAGAAGCTTCTTTACAGCAGATGGAGACTATTAGAGTTCCACAACTGGTCACACAAAGAGATTAAGTGTCTGTGAGATGCCTAACCCTAAGTAACACATCTACAATGGAACCTCTACACCTAAGGCTCACAGAACAGAGAAACAAGGGGTAGAGAGAACACTAATGCATCTCTCAACTTTCATCAATGAAGCTCCCTCATGCAACAGAGAGAAATGAACTCGAAAGGCCACAAATGGCCGAAGCATAGAAAATAAGAGTCCGCAGATTATGGGTCCCTGGACAAGAGTCCTATGTTATACTTTGCCCACCCAGGGGTCAGAGACCATTGTGAAAGAGGAGGTGGAAAGATTGTGAGAGCCAAGGAGTAGGTGTATGATCTTATGGAAACAGTCTTACAGGCTCCTGGGACCTTGCTCATATCAACCTATAGCAATGGTTTCAGCATGCACAAGGCCCATGAAAACTCAAGCAGACAAAATCCCAGCATAGAAATGTGGAAATAGGTAGTAGGCCCCAACCTTAGCCAAAGGACTATTGGCAGCTGATTACTATTGGGTGAAGGAGAGTTGGTCTTTAAGAGAGTGAGTCTAGATAGGCTGACTAGACCCCAGTGGATGAACTTGCACTGAGGGACATCTGGGTATACTAACTTGACTTGATAGGCCTTAACATATATGACAGAATGCATGAAATTCAGTGGGACAGGATATGGGGGGGGGTCTGGAGAGAAGGTATAAAGATGATTGAGATGTTTTGTATACAATGCACAAAAATTCAATAAAAATTACCTGTCAGTCTACATATATGGTGACAATATAGACCAGATTGCATCTCTCCTCTGTATTTTGTCACTAACAGAAGAACCAAAAATACTTTCCACATTAATATGTCATTAGTACATGGCATTTATCAGAGTAAGTCAAAATTAAATGCTCATTGGTCATGCAAAAAAGGTGGTATCCTGACAAACAGTGCTAGATGGCTGAGAGTAGGTTCAGTGGTAACAACTCTTATTTCTGGGACAGCTAAGCAACATCTGGTTCCAAGTAAGTTCCAGGTAATATTATCAGTGTCCCATTTCTCTTCAGATATAATGAAATGTGGGAAAGATAGCTGACAGCAGCTTTAGGCTTACAGGTGCAGCTCCTCATTCCAACAAGCAACCATCCACTTCATCTTAGTGAGAGCTCTGCTCTAGCTTGGCTCATATGTATGTGACTGAACCAATTGCCCTGGTTGATGCTGAGTGTGACACTTGGTCAGTCTTAGGTCTTGAGTCCACCCCTAAGGCAAGGAAAGTCTGGAGACTCTCAGCCTTTGATTCAACCAAATGGAATGAGGACAAACTTATTCTATAGATAAAGGATGAAGGGGAAAAAGATACTGAAAGGTAGCAACTGAGAAGTGCCCGGGGCCATGACTCCAGCATAGGGCTTCCAATCTACTGACACTTGAAATAGCAAGATTCTTTTTCTGACCAGTAGCAGTGCACTGATGAGTGTTGGAAAGAATTCGAAGGCTGAAGAAAATGCCATAATTTGTGACATCTGCCAGATTCTGTGTTATAAATATACCAACCTGGCCAAATTCAATTTGCCAATCGCACATCAGTAGACGTGAAGCTAGGAAGGGATGCACAGTAAGCCACACATCACTGCATGGTGTTTCTACCACACAGATATGATACCTACATACCTCTAGAGCATGGGACATAGACGATACTGAGATAATTAGGATGTGATAAGAACTGAGTGTGTTTCCCATTTGCTTTTGTATGATGTATGAAATTATATATCATATACTTTTAAATAATGGTTCTAAAAAATTGGCTTTCAGTGCCCAGTTTCTCTGATTTCAAACCCACAATCTTCAGTCACTTCTTGCTTTAGGAAATTTGTACATCTACCTGTCTGGTTGGACACAGGTAGTTTAGATTTTCCAAGTTCTATATTTGATGGCACCAAATGCTTTTCCTTCTTTTCTATTTTTAAATGCTGAGTTGTTTTCTTAACTCACACTTTTTTTGGTTATCAATATGGTTAGCTTTACTGGAAGATAAGAGAAACTTGCTTATTATTTATTTTCTTTTAGATAACCTTTAGAAAAATCCATAAAACGTATTTCCAGAGAAGGAAGATCAAACAAATACTGAATCCCATTAAATGAATAAAATATAACTTTAGAAGAACAACCAGAAAAGAATAAAGTCACATTACCAGTTTAAAAAAACAAGAATTCCGTGTAGATAGAGTGATAAAATAAAAATCAAAGCAGCATGCTGTGGAACCACAATTGGAGGAAAGGACACCCATAAATTTAAAGACTTGCAAACAAGCAACTCCTGTCCTTTTTCCAAGCAAGAGGCTCAAAGAGACCAGGAAGACTTCATTTTTTTATTTTGATCTACCTCTGAGATATCATGTTCTGCAAATCTTTGCAGCCCAAATAGATAGGCTGAAAGTGCTCAGAGAAGGTGAAGCAGGTACTGAGAAAGAAGAGCTCTTAGCACAAAGTAAGTTATTTTTAATTAATGTGTGTTTGAACCAAGAGTGTGTAAGGAAGCTAAAGTGAGGATGAGATCTCACTGGTCTAGAGGAGAAGTCTCTTCTTTAACCTTTACATCTACACAATTTGCAAATTGTGCCAGTCATTTTCATGGATAACCCAGAAAGTATAGGGCTTCTCCCTGTCCAAAACTAATATTCTCTTTAGGGAGAAAAATCATAAAGTAGCATATCATTTTGGAATACAAGCGCTATTATCTATAACATTTGTTCTCTTTGCAATAGAATAAATCCACAGTCAACAGAAAAGTTTGCATTTAATTAATTTTCACAGGGTAGTATTTGGCCCAATTTTCTTCAAAGTTGAGTTTGGCTTCCCCTAATGGTCATTTATAGCTGCTCAATGTGTAGCTTGGGAAATGGTGATGAAGTTATAAAGATAGCTTAGTGAAATCATCCAAGACAGGAAGAAATCAGGAGGTGGTTCATGAATTAGAAAATGCTTTTCAAAAGCAGGTACCTTCTGAACAGTGGGTAACAATGACAACCCCAAGAAACAAGCTGCCCACTTCTCACAAGAAAAAACTGGATTGATGTGGTCTAAAGCAGTCCTCTGCTTCAAAAGCATGTGAAATAGATACTTCTCATTTCTGGAATTCCCTCAATATGTATTGAAAAATCCAATAGCTTATTGGGTCTTAATTCTAGACTGCAAGACACCTGTGGGAAATGGAGTATTGCAAAGAGGAAAAGGTGATTGTTTTTAAGGCCAAAAATTCAACTTTATGCACCCTCGGATCCTCATTCAGAAGTTTCTGGATGGAAGTGATCTTTTCTTTCTGAGCTGTGTGATGAAATGTTGGACGATTCTTCTGAAGTCTGCAGATGTCAGTTCTGGAAGCACAGAGAAGCTGAGGAACTTGTGCTGTGGGAGTTATACACTCCTGTGGGCTCAGAGTGGAACTTAGTAGTCTCTGGCTGTCAAAAGAGTGCAGGCAGGAGAGAGCCAAGGAAGAAGTGGAGTCACATTCTGAAAGAGTGCAAGGCTGCCATTTGATAAAGGGACTCATTTTCTGAATTCAAAGTCAACGATGATGGGATGATGGTCTGAGTAGAGTGGAGGTAGTGAGGAAACAAGCTATGAGGGAGTGTGCAGGGTTGGGGGGTACCTCAGATGAACTCCTGAATGCTGGTATTGTTAAACTTTCAAATGTTTTGCTTGTTTGGAAGAATTTAATATCCTGTCACACTATGCATTTGGTTTACATTTCTTCCATAACAAATAAAGTCAAATATCATTTCAAATATTTTTATCTATCATAGACTTGAACAAGGTTTGGAAGAAAAATGAAACTAGAACCTTTCACTATTTCATATCCAAAGTTAACTTTAGATATTTCAAATATTTAAACATAAAGAACGAGGGCTGTGACTGGTACTCAGTGGTAGAATGTCTGCTTAGGATACAGGAGGCCTGAAGTTTGGTCCCTCGCATTGCAAAACAAACAAACAGAAAACTAAAATTTGCTGGTGAGGTGGCTCAGGAGGTAAAGACACTTTCTGTCAAACCTGGTGACCCAAGTTCGATTCTTGGGCCATGCATGGTAGAAGGAAAGAACCAACTCCCACAAGTTGTCCTTTGTTCTCTACATGCACTATGTGGCATGCATAGTTCCTCCCCCACCTCCAACACACACAGTATGTACACACACAAAATAAATAAATGAATCTAAATATATATTAATAATTTGACTATACAAAAGTTTAATTCATCAAAAGACATGTTCAAGACAGCAAAAAGCTAAGAAATGACTGGTAAACTCTATAACATATACCTTTGATAAAAGATTAGTGGTAAGACCAGCCAAATGACTCAGTAGATGAAAGCACTTGTTGTAAAGGTCTGAATTTCATCCCTGAAACTCACATACACACACCATACAAACACACCAGGCATACATACCATACACACACACTATATACATACACTATATACATATACATTACACACATATGCATACCACACACACACACAAAATGAATAAAATTTTAAGAATTAAAATGTATTAGTGCCGTTAGAGAGAGAGAGAGAGAGAGAGAGAGAGAGAGAGAGAGAATGCCTATCTACTATAAAAAAACAAGAGGGAATCAAATTAGTCCAAAAACCTAAGAAAAATTACACACCCAGTATCTCTACATGAGGTCATGTTCATAACTGAAGGCTACATAACAAGAAACAGTGCCAGACAGGAGAAAGCTTCCTTTGAGTTGTTGGCCAGGATAGTCCAAGAGACTCCCAAAATTACACAGGCTATTACCACAGCCCTTGATTGCCTCCCAGAACTTGAAGGTAAGACTCTATTGCTGAAGAAAAGACATATTTCAGATACAGGATTTGGAACAATGGAGCTGGAAGTGACTTAGAAGCCACCTCCCTGAAACTTTGGAGAACACTACACAAGCTGCTAAGGGAAAATATCAACTGATGGTCCAACTCCAGCTTTAAGGCCTAATAACCACAACAATGACCAGCATAGCAAATGACATTGGTACAGTTTTTAATCTTGAAGGTAGTCAACAGCTACCTAATTGGACTTAAAGCCCACTCAATGGGAGGAAACTCATGTGTTTGGTACTGTCAACATAACCAAATCCACATGGCCAGAGAGGTCATAGATCTTAGAGAAAACCTAGACAAATGTAATTTCTTACTGTGTATAAAATATGGATCCTTATATTTTCACACAAGTATCCCAGTCACCACTCATCAAAGAAGCTTCTTTTGCAACAGATGGAGATTATTACAGAGTTCCACAACTGGTTATACACAGAGAATATTTGTGAATTGCCCATGCCTAAATGGCACATCTACAATGCAATCTCTACACCCAAGGTTCATGGAAAATAGAACAATGGATAAAGAGAACACTAATGCATCTCTCAATTCTCATCAATGAAACTCCCTCATATAACACAGGGATAGAAACACAAAAGGTCACAAATGGTCAAAGTGTAGAGAATAAGAGTTTGCAGAGGATATGTCCCTGGACAAGATCCCTGTATTAAACTCCACCCGCCCAGGGCTCAGGGACTGTTTTGGAAGTGGGAGCAGAAAGATTTTAAGAGCCAGGGAGGAGGTGCATGACCATATGGAAATAGAGTCCTACAGACTCCTGGGATCGTGCTCATATGAACCTACAGTAGTGGTGTCAGCACACATAAGACCCATGCAATCTCAAGCAGACAAAATCCCCAGCACAGGACTGTGGAAATGTCCCAATCTTTCTCGAATTAGTGGCAGCTGATGACTGCTGTGTGAGGAAGAGCTGATCTTCTTAAAGGGAGGAACTCTACATAGGCTGACTAGGCCTCAGTGGACGAGCTTGCACTGAAGAATGCCTAGGGACACTAACTTCACATGATAGGCCTTAACACAAATGACAGAATTCATGAATTCCAGTGGGGTGGGGGCTATGGAAGTTTGCCAGTGGGGAATCTGGCATAAAGATGGTTAAGATGTTCTGTATGAAATATACAAATATTCAATAAAAATTTTTTAAAAATAAGAAAAAAATTAGTGCCAAATTATATATATATATATATATATATATACACATACATACATATCCATGTCTTAATGGTTAAAAAAGACATTAAAATGTCAGTAGGAAGAAAATACATGGAGATATATTCTCAACTGTAAAGTGCTATTTTACATTAACAGAGGACTATATAAGCATTGTGGCACATTATTCAATGGGTTATTATTCCTCCATAAAAATGAAGGAAATACTGAACTACAACATACCACAACACAGGTGAACCTTGGAAAACATATTGAATGAAAGAGCCAGGCACAAAGCGCTGCAGACTGTATGCTTTGAGTAATAAATCAAAATCCCAAACAGACAAATCTATGAAGATAGAGAGTAGATAGTAGTCCCTATGGTTTCAATGTATTTATTTTAGAAACCATGTTGAAATTTAATCCTTATTGTTGTGCTACTAAGATGTAGGGCCTTTTCAGGCATGATTAAGTAACGAGAGCGCTGGTCTTCCAAACAGATCAGTGCCTTATAAAGGTCCATTTCCCCTTTCCATTTCCTCTACCATTTGAACACTCAACAGAAAGGCTTCAAAGAGGTACATAATGCTGAAGTCTTCATCTGAAAATAAATCTCTATTACTTATAAATTATCTAGTCTACGGTATATTGTGACATACAATGGACTAAGATTGGTTCTCAGGGGCTGGTTGAGGGAAGGTAGGTTGTGACGACTAGTGGATATGGAGCTTCTTCAGGATTAGATGGTATCAACAGCTGAACCACTTTGTGGGTTTACTGAACACCACTGAATTATGCAATTTCAACTGGTGGATTTGAGGTGGGTGAATAACATCTTGATTTTTTAAAAAGGAAAAGAAAGTTATTGTGAGTACTGAATGAGACAATTCGTGTAAATGCTCAGCATGTTTCCTGGCACTTAATAATCATACACAAAAAGTGGTAGGAGTTGGAATATGGCTGTTCCTTTTTCTTTTGTTTCACTTTCCCCATAGCTATAAATATTTCTCTCCAGCAGGTATGTAATTTGACATAGAACTCACATAGTGTTCTCCCTGACAAGACTTTCAAAGCTAGGATTAAAAGAATTGTGATAGCTGTCCATGTAAATAATAGCTACCATTTATTGAGGCCTGCTAGAGACTAATCCTAGTGCTAGACATTTTGTAACATTTGTCTTGTTAAATCCTGGAACAATATTATGTGCTACCTGTATATTACTGTAGAGAAAACTGGTTTTTTTAAACTTCTGAATTAAGCAACCAGCTGATCTGAGAATAAAATTAAGAACTTTTATTAAACCTTAAACTCTATTTTTTTCTGTAATCCCACACTATGCAAAGGCATAGTTTAGTGAGGGGGAAATGTCAAAGAATGTCATGAAACAATTTAATCTTCCAGTTGTATGTTCATACCACTTAAGAATAAAACTCCAGTGTAGAACAGGATCTGCTTATCTCATAAATCAACTGCTGCTGCTGCTGCTGGTAGTTTGCTCCTGAAATTCTCCAAACTGTCTTTCATATACAACATAAAATATGGATTAACATAGCATAGAAGAACCAAATTAGTCATTTAAATGTCAATTCTGTGAATGTCATTTTAATCAAAGCATTTGCAATCCCCTTACATGATTCTCTACAGCATCTCTCATAATTAGTAAGAGCTCTGAGTCAGTGCTGTGGTGTTAGAAGACTTCATAATCAACTATATGCAACTGAAATGTCATCAATAAAAATAACAGACCATAAAATCATTGAGAAGTGTAGCCGCCTAGCAGCTTGACTTCTGAGAATAAACCACGGGGTTTTTATTTTTACCGCAGGCTTTATCTATTTGATCTACTGGCAAGCATTAGACTTTGAGCTCAGGCTGAAGACATCACAAGAAATGTTTCTTTGCTGAGATGCTTCTCATCGTGCTGTCAAATTTCCACGGATGGTTCCTTCTCAGGAGTATTGTGTTTGGGGCCAACAAGCGTTCAGAAGATGCCCCCAAAATGAAGCCACAGGCATCTAAAAGAAAACAAAGAGTCCCCTAACAGCTTTGGCAAATGGCCCTCTACGTATAGGAGCCAGTGTTTCAACGAGGAGAGCTCTTTCTCAAGTCTATTGGAAAACTGGAATACGCACACCATTTTAGAGTCCCCTGTGTGGAGAATCTGAGCTCTGGTGGTGCTGTCTGTGAGGTGGACCCTGTGGTATTTGCCTTCACGTGCAGTTTCCACCACTCAGGGTCATTGCTTCTCTCAGAGCAACTGAATCTTAAAGTTGTTTAGTAATTTGCTCAAAACTATGCAGCTAGCGGGTGGACCCTGTGGTATTTGCCTTCACGTGCAGTTTCCACCACTCAGCGCAACTGAATCTTAAAGTTGTTTAGTAATTTGCTCAAAACTATGCAGCTAGCAGGTGGTGGTCAAGATTAGAACTGATTTAAGATGATTCCCCCTAAACCTAGGCTACTTTCATAACACTACTACCTCTGAGAGAAATGTATAGGCTACAAAAGAATATCATGAACATAAGAATGATCTAGTTCTTTATAATGTGCTTTACATATTTATGTATGTATTTATTAATTATATAATGCATTGAGTCCATTTATTGGTGCTCGTATGTTCCTGTGTATATGGCTGCCCACTTATGATTAGATAAATCTCAGAGAGCTACACTTTGGCGAAAACTGAGTCTTCCTCCGTCAGCTTCCATTGATTCTCTGTAGCTCTTCATCCTGAGGTTGGATTTTGTGAGAGATCCCCCATCTGTCTTGGCATGTCAACTGTTTTTTTTTTTTCATTATGCAGATCTTCACGGTGATTTTTTTGTTTTGTTTTTTAACGTAGGCATTCCCTGTAGCCCCACCTGGCCTGAACTCTCTACAGACCAGGCTGGCTTCAATCTCACAGAGATTTGCCTGCCTCTGCCTCTCCAGTGCTGGGATTAAAGGGAAATGCAACCGTGCCTGCCTAACAAAGTGATGTTTTAAAGACATGTTCTGAAGAATCATTCTATTCTAAAATTAAAGATGCCTCTATTGATATAGTTTAACAACCTTCATTGTTATGGGGACATTTATTGCTTATTTTTTCTGTAGTTTCCAAGGAAAGCATCTAGCTTCTTTTTTCTACTTTGTTTCCATTCTTCTCCAAAGCAGGAAAGTGGGCATTGAAAAACTGTCAAGAACACCATGCCTGGTGGGCTGTTGTGAGGAGGCAGGTGCATTAAAAGATTAATGGAGGCTGAGGATGTAGCTCAGTGGTAAAGCACTTGCTTGTGTGATGCCCTCAGTTCAATTTCCAGCACTACACACACACACACACACACACACACACACACACACACGCACACACACTCACTCACACAGAATGGGCTCTAACTTCTCTTGCTTGCTCTGTTGATTCACTTGTTCTTAAATGCACTAGACCCTTGTGACTCCTACAATCTGTATGTGTTAATCAGACTTCCAGAAAAGCCACCTCATAGTGAGGCATATGGAAAGAAGATAGGGTAGAAGAAGCAAACCTTATATTCTCGAGCTTTGGGGCAACCAGTTTAATTCAGTGGTAATGTAGTTTGTAGGGTACCAAGCAGCTCCATCTGGGGCTTGGGCTTAAGCCATGTTTCTGACACAGTCCATGAAAAGTTCTTTGCGATGTATGAATAGCAACTTGGTAATTTGATCTCCATTCTGCTTTGGTCTATATCTATTTATTAATAATAATATCTATATCTTATTTTTCAAATGACTTTGGGATCAACTGTCTTCCTTTCGTTCACAAGCTACCCTCATTCTTTCTATAAGGGCCTTTCTCTCAAAGTAAGCCTGAATCTTTCCCTTTTCTTGGCCCCAGTGTTGTTATCCTACATGAACATCCATTCTCTCCAGCCTGGATCGTGATTGCAACCTAACCTGTATGTTTCTGAGCCTTTTTAACCATCACTTCTGTGTGCAACACCCTAGAAAGCCTTGTCTTTTAACCAGGATTAAAGATAGTCATGAGGTCTGTCCCTTTTCCTTCATGACTAATCCCTTCCTGCTACTTCATTTTGCTTGTCAGTTTCAACCACAGGGGTTTCTTTGGTGCTCCTTGGACATACTAGGCCCATTCCTTCTCAAGTCTTGATCTTCTGATTCCTCTGCCTCTCTTTAGACATCTGTACACCTAACCCACCCTGTGCATACAATTGCGAATACTGTCTTCTTATAAGGGCTACCTGGAATCTCCTAAAAATCACAAATGTTTCCCACTCTCATTCTGACTGTTCTCTATAATTTTGGGGGAGGGGGGCAGTGCTGAGGTAGAACATAGGCCTCACACATGCTAATTAAGTGCTCTACCACTGAGCTATATACCATAATTTTATAAAATCATGATTTTTTATTTTTGCAGTACGTTTGTTTGGGTTTTTGAGACAGGGTTTCACGTAGCCGGTGCTGGCTCTAACCTCACCATAGAAAAGGTTGGGTTTGAACTCCTAATCTATCTGCTTCCAGCTCCCCAGTGCTGGAATTGCAGTAGTAAGCCACCAATCAGATGTCTATAACATATTTTTAATATAGATAATGTATTTATAATGCATATTGTTGGTCTCGTGTCTCTCCAATTGAAATATAAACTCTCTGTGGTTTTTGTTCATTGATGGAGTCCAAGTGCCTGGAATATATTTGTTGAATGAATGAACAAATGAATGAATGTAAAATTATACTTTCCTGTGCTTTTTCTACTGCTTTCCATTGTTGGTTGAAAACTAACCAAAATTTTTCTGAGCTCTCATTTTTATAAAGACATGCTAAAAATAGCAAGGAGTAGGCAGCACACAAAATATTCAGTTTTATTTAAGCACTTCCCTAGAGCAACTGACTCAGTAGATGTGTTATTGAAGGCAAATGTTTTGCATGATAAACAAATGTTTCCAACTTTTTAGATTGTAATAACAGGTTTGCTTCGCCTCACTGTGTGGCTTTAAGCCAATGCCATGTGTGTTAGGCCTTTGTTAGAACAGTACATTGCCTCATTTATTTACCTTGGTATTAGAGTACTGCTAGCTTCCATAACAGAGAGAGTCCAAAATAAGCTTAAGCGTGTTTCTTCTGTGACAGTTTAAAGGTGTTTCAGAGTGTCTGGAGCTCATCTTCAAATGTCACTTTCAGAGTGGCAGTGGCACTGTTTTCTGCATAAACTTGCTCATAGGCTTGCTTTAGCCATTATAATTTCAGCATGTCTCGTTGGTGAGACTTTATCTCATGGCTGTCCTAATGAATGCAGCAGAACCTGGACAGCCTTGCCTCACTATCACCCTGTTTATATGGAAGGTAACAACTTTTACTCTTTGCACTGATAGGTATTATTTGCTGAATTGCTTCATCATTTAAATTAATATACACTCAACTTTACCCTTCTAAATTACATAATTTAGTGTATTTTAGTATATTTAAAATGTTATACAACCATCATCATTAATTATTAAAACTTCTTATTACCAGAAGAGGAATACCTATTATTAGATACCCATTTCTGTCTCTCCAGACTTTGGAAATCAGTAATATAAATTTTTCCTCTCTATATATATGTTTATTGTAAACATTTTATGCAAAAAGAATCACATACCATGCAGCCCTTTGTGTATAACTTCTTTGAATTAGCCTAATGTTTCCAAGCCCCACCCATGTGTGTGTGCATGCCTCATTTCTTCCTATGTCAATATTCCATTATATTAATATATTTATTCACTTATAAATTGATGGTTATTTGAGTTTTATATTGGTTCCATATTTTGGATATCATGAATAATTCAGCATGAATAATTTGTGTACAGGTATTTCTATGGGTGCATGCTTGCATTCCTCTTAGCTCTATATCTAAGAGTGGAATTCCAAGACCATCTGCTAACTCAATGTCTAAATTTTTGAACAACTGTCAAATTTATTTTTCATAGCAACCACCATTGTACATGCCCACCGGTGATATATGAGGGGTCCAATTTCTTTACATCCTTGTCAACACTTGTTATTGTCTGTCTTTTGTATTCTGGGCATCATGTGGGCATGAATTAGTATCTTGTTGATTTGCATATGGTGACTAATGCTGTTATTATGCTTTTTGCCTTGTGCTTTACTTGCACTTACATCCTTCTTTAGACAATTTTTTTAAATTCTTTGCCATTTTAAATTGAGTCCTTGCATTTTTGTTTATTTATTTTTATTTTAAGCATATGTATGTTGCTGGCATGTATATAAGTGCACCTATGTGTGCCGTGCCCACAGAGGCCAGAGGGGGTGTTGGATCCCTTGGAGCTGGAGTTAGAGACAATCGTAAGCCATCATGTAGGTGTTGGGAATCAAACCCAGGTCCTCTGGAAGAGCACCCAGTGCTCTTAACTGCTGAGTCATCTCTCTAGCCCCATTAATTGAGTTTTTAAACTCAAATGAGTTTAAATTCTAATTGTTGAATTAGAATCTTCACATAAATCCTTATCAGATCCTTTTTTACATAATTGATAGTGACCATTGAGATGGCCTGATTTCTTTTTTTTGGGGGGGGGGTCTTTTTTGAGACAGGGTCTCCCTGTAGCCCCACCTGTCCTGGAACTCACTATGTAGATAAGGCTGGCCTTGAACTCACAGAGATCCGCCTGCCTCTGCCTCCCCAGTGCTGGGATTAAAGTCATGGGCCACCATTCCAAGCAAGATGGTCTGATTTTTACAGATGAAGAAAATGTGGTAGAGATATTATGTAACTTGTCCAAGATCACAGGATAGATTGTTTCTCATACTCCCTTATTGTTCGTTATGGGTCATGAGACTGTGTTCTACTAATGCATTTGTCTTAGTTTATTTTCTTGTTGCTATGATAATGTAATCCAACAAAAGCAACCTAAGGAGAAAGATTTATTCTAGATTACATTTAAGGATATATGGTAAGGAAGTCAAAGGACAGGAGCTTACAAGAGCTTAAAGCAGATGGTCACATTGTGTCAGTGATCAGGAAGAGTGATGAATGTATTCTGCTGCTTAGTTCTCTTTCTGCACTTGCACATTTCAGGATCCCATCTAGGGAAGAGCACCCATGTTGGGCAAGTCTTTGTACCTCAATCAAGATAATCCTCCACAGATGTGCCCAGAGGCCTATCTCCCGGGTGATTCTTGATTTTGTCAAATTGATAACACCAACCATCACAATTCCACCATTTGTCATCTTGACACCCAGCACATCACTTTTAATCAATGACCTTCCACCTCTTGTTCACATAGGCTTATAACCAAAATGTAATATAAAATATAAATAAAGTACAACTCTAAAAGTCCCTATAGTCTTTAACAAGTCCAACACCTTACACTCCCAGTCTCTTGGAGCTGGAGAGATGACTACTGCTCAGGAGTGTTTTTTGCTCTTCCAGAAGACAGAGTTCAGTTTCTAGCACCAATATCAGGCAGCTCACAACAGCCTGTAACTCTAGCTCTAAGGGGAGCCAATGACTTCTTCTGGCCTCTGTGGGTACCTGCATGCACATGCTCATACATGCACACGGATACACATGGACATAAATGAATAATAAAATACAAATATATTTTTAAAAGGTCTAGTCTCTTAATCGTGAGCCCTATAATTTTTTAAGTTACATGCTTCCAACATATAATGGTACAGAGTAAACATTCTGATTCCAAAGGGCGGGGGGAGAATTGGGACCTAGCAAAGAATAATAAGGCCAAAACAAGACCGAAATACAGCAGGGTAAATAAGAAGTCTTGCATCTCCATGTCCAGAATCTGGAACTTATGATGAGATTGACTGGTGTCCAAAGAGCTTGGGTAACCCCACCCCTCCAGCTCTAGCACCTGCAGCACACACAGCCTTTCTCTGGGGAAAGCTCCACTCCACTCTACCCCACTCTACAGCTCTCTTCGGTGACACCCCACAGTCCTGGTATCTCCAACAGCCTAGAGTCTACATTGCAATTTAGGCCTTATCTTCATAGTTTCATACAGTGATGCCTCAAGGTCTTATCACAGGAACTCTGACTCTGCCACTCATTGCCTGGTCTTCGTTATTCTCTGAATCTGTGGAGCAAGATTCTATGACCTTAATGTGGTACCTTCCATGCCTCTAAAATCATTTCCATGTGGACAACACTGCCAAGTTCTGCTGCCAGCTTTGGATGGAGCCTGGCTTACTAGGATACAGTCATATCAGCTTTGTGTGCTGACTCTAGGGAAACATTCTCCTAAGGTACTTACTTTTCAAGAGCAAGGACTCCTTACCCAACTTCATTCTGGAGCCAGGCTTTCTCTTTTCACATAAAGTTGCATCTTTACAAATTGAAGCCTTTGCTGGATGTGTTCTTACCATCATGGCATCTTTTCTACTGTCCCAGTGACAAGTGCTAGGTTTCTCTTTAGTACCACTGCACTGATCCCTTTAACAACTATAGCTCTTTTGTTGTCTATACTCTCCTTGTCTGAAACTGTAAGCTTGCTTACGTACGTTTCCTCCATCAAACAAATTAGTGTATTATCTTTAAATTCAAATTTGCTCAATGATATTTGGTCAAATATCACACAGATTGCTTCTAGATCAATTTCTGATAGAGTCCTTGGTCCCCTATGAAACCTCATGAATCAGGCCCCTACTCCCCACTGCCTGTGATTTTTCTCACTGTTCTTATCTTCCTAACTTCCACTAGCATGGCTCGTTACGCTCTGTTTACACCATTAAAGGGCTTTCCTAATCCAAAGTTCCAAACTCTTCCACATTCCTCTTTTAAATACAAAGAACCACATAGTCAAGTTTATCACAGCAACAGCCCCACTTCTTGATACCAATTTCCTGTTGCTATGATAAAATACTCTGACAAAAGAAACTTATGGGGAGAAAGGGTTTATTCTGGCTCACAGTTGAAGGGTACACTCCTTCATGACAAGGAAGTCAGGGTGGCAGGAGCTTAAAGCAGCAGGTCACATTGCATCCATAATCAGGAAGCAGGGAGTGATGAATACCCTACGCTACTTAGCTCCCTTTCTCCACTTGCACAGTCCAGGATCTCAGCCAGGGAATAGCTCTACTGGGTAGGTCTTTTCACCTCAATTAACACAAAATAATTTTCCACAGGTATGCCCACAGGCCCATCTCCCAGGGGATTCTAGAGTCTTTCAAGTTGACAATTAATAGTAATCATCATAGCAGCAAGGGTTGTGGCAAAGGAGGAAGGGCTGGGCCCACTGGCTCCACCCAACAACCTTCCCTATGTGGTTCATGTTCTTTCTTTATCCATTGCATTAAATGGTGATTGTTAGGCTTAACTGGAACCCAAGATGGAGTCAGTACTGACCAACAGCACGGCAACCACAACCCTTCTGGCAGCATTCTGGGAAACAGGAACTAAATCACCCTAGTTTCTCAGTAACTACCTGACTCCTGCTTTTAACAATACACCCTAATCATAACTGCAGTTTTCCATTGCAGTCAACTGAAAAACTGAAAAACACCTAACTGAAACTCCCGCGCAAGGCTCATGCTGTTAACCCATTCTGCTACAGTCTCACCACCTAATACCCACAAAAGAAAGAAATCCTACGAAAATCCTGCTGTGATGAGAAACTCCTGACCTCTTTCTCTCCTGTGAGGGTGGCCCAGCAGCTCCTACAGCCCATAAATTTCTCCTTTTCTCACCTCAGAGTGTTCTCTTGAGTCCCTGGTCTTTTTCCAAACCTAACAGCTGGTGCTGAAACCTGGGCTCAAACCAAGGACATTGTTGTTTGTGGGATTCATCCTTATTTCTCTCCTCAACGTGTTTGTCTCCTCCTTGTGCCTGGTGATTTGATATTCTTGCTACAGACAAAAAAGACTCCTCACCTCCACCTTTTGACCCATCTCTGGCTGTGCCTATTCTACTTCCTTAATCTTCCGTGTTCTGGATATTTGCACATAGTCCTGTCATAAAAGGGAATATTTTTACACATAAGCTGTATATCTTTGCTTCCTCAGCAAACAAACTAGCCGGACCTGCAGAGAGGGTAAGGAGTGGGGAAGATGTCCTTCATGTAATTGTCCTTATCACCTTTCCCAGCCCAGGTATGGCATTTCACCCTGGCAACTCAGGCCTGCCCAAAGAGATAATCACAAGGTTTGATACTTTCAGTATTAATGATCCCTGGGACCAAAAATGGGCAGATGGAGTAGGAGGGGTGGCATGTTTATGGTACTCTGGAGACTCAACAACAAGAGGAGAAATCAAGATGTTTTTAGGTCACTCCATACAGTTCCCTGCACTCCCCAAAATAACTTCATTCAAACAATCCATAGAACAGAAGCATGACCATCTCCAACATAGCCTACATAATCTCTCTCTTACTACCACACCATGGATTTCTATCCTTAACTCTACACTTCTCTTCCGTAACCAATATAACACAACCAACCATACTACCTGCTTTCTCTGTGTGCTCCCCTGACAACCCTTGATCATAGCTGTTCCTCTCTTTACCTCCCACTCTCAGCCCTTCCAGCTCATGGGACCCCTTATCCTCCATGGCAATCTTCATTTCCCCCTAAGAGCATGCTGACTGCTGGCATCTCTCTATGCTGGCCTGAATCTTGTGTGTGTGTGTGTGTGTGTGTGTGTGTGTGTGTGTGTCTCTGTGTGCTCCCCTGACAACCCTTGATCATAGCTGTTCCTCTCTTTACCTCCCACTCTCAGCCCTTCCAGCTCATGGGACCCCTTATCCTCCATGGCAATCTTCATTTCCCCCTAAGAGCATGCTGACTGCTGGCATCTCTCTATGCTGGCCTGAATCTTGTGTGTGTGTGTGTGTGTGTGTGTGTGTGTGTGTGTGTGTATTTGATACAGAACATCCCAAACAATCTTATTAATCTTTATACCTGCATCCTGAATGGCACCCTCCCATAGCCTCCCCCCACCCTCACTGGAGCCCATATACTCTGTCAACCCTGTTACTGTCCATTGTGTTATCAATGCCCCTAGGCATTACATAGTGCTAACCCATCTGCTGAATCTAGTCAGCCTATCTAGAATTCCTTGTTTTAGGAAGATCAGCTGTTCCTTGCCAATATTCCTTTAGATAAGATTAGGGTCTGCTGTTCATTTTCCCAGTTCTATACTGGGTTACTGTCTGGGAGTCTCTTGGGCCACCCTGGCCAATAACTCAAAGAAAGGTATCTCCTGTCTGTCATTGCATCTTGATATGTAGCCTTTAACTATACACAGGGACTTGTAAAGAATTATACTGATCATTTTAATCTTTGGTTATATTTTCCTTTTGGGTGTTTAAGAACAGACAGTTGGCCCAGATAAACCAATTTATTTTTACTCTTAAGGTCATTTGAGGATCTGTTATTCAGGGGTCACATGGGCTTGGGAGAAGCACTAGCTCCTTTCTTTTACCAGTTCCATCTATGTGAAGATAAGTCAAAGGTCCTGCTCTACCATGGCTGGCTTCACTTGGAAGCACGGAGGAAATGTTTCCTCTGTGTTGACCCTCCTCTTTTTAGACTGGACACTTGTTCAAGTCCATCTGATGGAGTCTCCATGGACTCCTTGATCAAGAGGACAAGTGACTCACCAAAGTTACAGGACATTTTGAGAGATGCTCCATAGTCCCCTGGAACTTAGTCGACCTTGGAGGGCAAAGAACAAAAACTGTCCCTCTGACCAGATTAGTATAGTCCTCAAAGTATGGCTTTTAAACATCTAATAAAGTTAGTTCCACCAGTCTGGTACTTTAATTACCATGTGCTATGTAGATAAAGCTTGAGAAAAAACCAAATGTTCTCTGATAAACCTTGACTAGACATATATTATGTTCCTTGAGCTAGTTGTGTACATAATTTGTCAGTAGGTAGTTGGACTAATATGGTTCCCTCTGGTTTTTAAAAAACTAGCTAGGCATTATTTGTCTCTCGCATTGTCTAACCCTTCCACCTTGGGTTTCCCCATTTTTCCCATTTCTCCCTTATTAACAACCCTTTTTTATGGTCTCTCCTTTCTTGAGCTCCTTCTTTACCTTTATCCCCAAGGTTCCTTGAATAACCCTTTCTCCCCCCTCCCCTTAAACTAACCCCATTTTCACACATATCTCCCTTATTTAGATGTTTCCTACTGTTCTTCTCTTTCAGGTTCTTTCTTTTCCTTTACCTCCCTGGTTCATTTCATTATCCTGGTTTCTGTAATTATGTCTGGATACATACTCATAAGGATTTGGTGCTAGGATCCACATATGAGGGATTTGTTTTTCTGAGACTCTGTTACTTCACTTAGTATAACAGTTTCTAGTTCCATCCATTTACCTGCAAATTTTATTTCATCTTTCTTTACAGCTGAGTAGAACTCCACTGTATAAACGAACCACATTTTCATTATCCACACGTCAGTTGAGGAAGGACATTTAGTTTACCTCCATCTCTTAGCTATTGTGAAAAGAGCAGCAACAAACATGGATGTGCAAGTGTCTCTGCAATAGGATGATTTAGTTGGGTATTTCCTTCCTATGCCAAGGAGTGGTATAGCTGTGTCAAATTGTAGGTTAATTTGTAATTTTTTAAGAGTTCTCCACACTGCTTTCCATAGGGGTTGAACAAGTTTGCAGCCCCACCAGCAGTGGATGAGTGTTCCCCTTTCCCCACATCTTCTTCAACATTTGCTATCATTTGTTCTCTTGATCTTAGCCAGTCTGACTGGGGTAAGATGAGCTCTTAAAGTGATTTTATTTTGCATTTCCTTAATTGCTAATGATGTTGAACACCTTTTAAGATGCTTCTTACCCATCTTTATTTCTTCTTTTGAGAACTCTCTGTTCAGCTCCTTAGCCCATCTTTTAATTGGGCTACTTCCTTTCTTGAGTTTTTGTTTTTTGAGTTTGTTGTATATTCTGTATGTTAAACTTCTGTCAGATGTGTTGCTGGTGAAGATTTTCTCCCACTCTGTGGGTTTTTCTCTTCACTTCCTTGGTTGCTTCTTTTGATGTTCAGAGCTTTTTAGAGGTTCCATTTATTGATTCTTGACCATGTCTCCTGAGCAATAGAAGTCCAGTTTAGAAAATCCTTTCCTACACCTATATCTTGTAGGTTTTTGCCAATGTTTTCTTCTAACAGTTTCAGAGTTTGAGGCTTCACATTGAGGTCTTTGATCCATTTGGAGCTGATTTTTGTGCAGGGTGAAAGATAGGGGTTTAGTTTCTTTCTTCTACAGGTGGAGATCCAGTTTTGCCAGCACCATTTGCTGAACATGCTGTTTTTCCTCCAGTGAATGTTCTTGGCCCCTTTGTGAAATATCAGGTGGCTGAAATTTCATGTACTCATATTTGGGTCTTCAATTTTGTTCCATTGATCTATGGGTCTATTTTTGTGCCATGTTGTTTTTATGACTATAGCTCCGTAGTAATGTTTAAAATCTGGTATAGTAATCCCCTTAGCATTGCTCTTGGTGTTCAGGGTTGCTTTGGCTATCTGAGGTCTTCTGTGCTTCCATATGAATCTTAGGATTTTTTCCAATTCCATGAAGAATGTCATGGGGATTTTGATTGGCATTACATTTAATCTAAAAATGGCTTTTGGTAGGATGGTCATTTTCATAATACTAATTCTTCCAATTCATAAATATGGACGGTCCTTCCATCTTCTGATGTCTTCCTCATCTCTTTCTTTAGATATTTAAAAATTTCGTTGTAGAGGTCTTTAATATCTTTGGTCAGGTTTATTCTGATATATTTTATTTAATTTTTTTGAGATGATTGTGAAAGGGAATGTTTCCATGTCCTCTTTTTCTGATTGCTTATTACTGGTATATAGAAAGGCTACAGACTTTTGTAGATTAATTTTGTACCCTGCCACTTTACTGAAAGTGTTACTCAGTTCTAGGAGTTTTCTGGTGGAATTTTTGAGATCTCTTAGGTATAGTATCATATTGTGTACAAAAGGGGATATTTTGACCTCTTCTTTTCCAATTAGTGTTCTTTGATTTCCTTCTCTTGTCTTAGTGTTTTAGCAAGAGTTTCAAGCACTGTATTGAAAGGGAGTGAAGATAGTGGACATCCTTGTCTGGCTCCTGATTTTGGTTCACGATTTCAATGGGAATGCTTCCAGGTTTTTTCCATTTAGAATAATGTTGGCTGTGGGTTTGTTGTATATGGCTTAAATTATGTTGAGGTATGTTCCCTCCAGTCCAATTCTCTCTAGGACTTTGAACATAAATGCATGTTGAATTTTGTCAAAGGCCTTCTCTGCATCTATTGAGAGATGATCATGTGGTTCTTGTCTTTCAGTCCATTTATACAATTCATGAAGGTTATTGACTTATGTGTATTGAACCATCCCTGTGTCTCTGGAATAAAGCCAACTTGATCATGGTAGATGATCCTTTTGATGTGTGCCTGTATGATGTTTGCAAGTATTTTCTTGAGAATTCTTGCATCTATGGTAATTATGTTTATGGTCTATAGTTCTCTTTTTTGGTTGAAACTTTACCTGGTATGGGTATCAGAGTGATGTTGGCTTCATAGAAGGAATTTGGAAGTTCTCCCTCCATTTCTATATTTTTGAATAAATTAAGTAGTATTGGATCTAGATCTTCTTTAAATGTCTGGTAGAATTCTGCTGTAAATCCACCTGCTCCTGGATTTTTTTCAGTTGAGAGGTTTTGTATTGCTGTTTCAATTTCCTTATGTGTCATTGATTCTTTGTACTGTTTTCTTTGTTCCTGTTTCATTAATTTCTGCTCTGATTTTTGTTATTTCTTCTTGATTGCTGGGCTTGGTTTTCATTTGTTGTTGCTTTTCAAGTGTCTTTAGTTGCAATGTTAAGTCATTTATTTGTGTTTTTTCTGAGTTTTTAATGTAAGCACTTAGAGCTATAAACTTCTCTCTAAGGACTGCTTTTAACGTGTCCCAGAGGTTTGTTGTGTTGTATTGACCTTTTCATTTAGTTCCTGGAATACTTTTATTTCTTTCTTAATTTCTCCTTTGACCCATTCATCATTAAGGAGTGTGCTGCTAATCTCCATGTGTTCATGTAGTTACTAGGCTTTCTTCTGGTGCTGATTTTAAGCTTTATTGCATTGTGGTCTGATAGAATTTATGGAATTATTTCAATCTTTTTGTATTTATTGTAGCTTGTTTTGTGCTCCAATATGTGGTCAATTTTGGAGAAAGTTCCATGGGACACTTGAATAGAAAGTATGTTATTTGGTGCTTGGCTGGAATATTCAGTAGATGTCTGTTAGGTCTATTTGATGTATGGTATTGTTAAATTCAGATGTCTCTCTGTTGATTCTCTGTCCTGTTGACCTATCTAATGGAGACAATGGGGTATTGAAGTCCCCTACTATTAATAAGTTGGGATTAATCTGGGTCTTAAAGTCCTGTAGTATTGTTTTTATGAAGCTGGGTCCACTAGAGTTTGGTGACTATATGTTCATGATTGTAATATCTTCTTTGTTTATTGTTCCTTTGATCAGAATGAAGTGGCCCTCTTTATCTCTTCTGATTAGTTTTAGTTTCAAGTCTATTTTGTCAGATATTAAAATTGCAATACCTGCTCTTTTCTTAGTACCATTTGCTTGGAATATTTTTTCCCATCCTTTCACTCTAAGGTAGTTCCTGTCCTTGAAAGTGAAATGGGTTTCTTGGAGACAACAAAAAGATGGGTTTTGTTTCTTAATCCATTCAACTAGTCTGTTTCTTTTGACTGGGCAGTTCAGTCCATTGATATTTAAAGTTATTAATGAAAAATGTGTATTGATTCCTGTTGTTTTGATTTCTGTTTGCATTTTTGGTGTGACTGTCCATTTACACAGTTATACCTTCATTAAGTTTCTTTCTGTTATACCTTGGGTATAGTCATTCATTTCTTCAGCTCTTTGCATTGCTTCAAGAACTCTCTGAAGGGTTTGTTTTGTAGACATGAATTCTTTCAACCTATTTATGTCATGGAAGATTTTTCTTTCCTCTGACTATAATAGACATTTTGGCTGGGTAAAGTAATCTGGGTTGGCATCTGTGGTCATTTAGAACTGGGAATACTTTGGTTCAGGCTCTTCTGGCTTTCATAGTTTGTGTTGATAAGTCAGCTGTAATTCTGATGGGTTTTCCTTTATTTGTGACTTATAGTTTTTCTTTTGCTGCTTTCAGTATTCTCTCTTTGTTCTATACATTTAGCGTTTTGACTATGATGTGCTGTGGAGAGTTTCTTTTCTTTTCTTTTCTTTTTTCTCTTCTTACACTTTTATTAAATAAAATCCTGTTCAACCCTCTGTCCATTTGCTAACAAAACAATTCCACAATCTCATTATTTTCTTTCTTTCTTTTTTCTTCTTTGATTGATTTATTTTTTTAATGGGGCTTTTTGCTACTCTAACATTCCCCCCTCTGAAGAGGTAACCCTAAAATCTTTTAAGGATTAAATAAAAGCTCCTAAATATTTTTGACATTTTTGACCTTTGGAACAGACTATGTTGCTAAGAGGCCCAAGGACATTGTGAGTTTTAGCCAAGAAACTATCTACTTTACTTTGGGGTCTTTTTCCCCAACTGCCTAGCCAATTCCTACCTCCTATTCTTATCACACCATCCTCTGAAGAGGTTACCCAAATTGCCAATAGGAAATAAGGACACACATTGCTCTGGCTTGTTCTATGTTGAACAGGGATGCAGGTGAGGCATTTGGAGTACCCCTTCAGTGGGTCTATCTAAAAGACTCCTGGAGAGGGTAGATTTGGACCTCCATTGATGTAGCTTCTCTGATCTCAGCAGACTGTCAGAGAGTGCTGAGTTCTGGCCTCCCTCTGGCATAGGGGCTGAGAACGCAGGGGTCTGCCTGAGAATGCCTGGATCCTACTTCTACATGGATAAGGAAGCCTGAGTGTACCTGAATGGAACCTGAGTTGGGCTTCTGTGGGTACTCCTGAATAGCTGATCTGATCAGTTTCCTCCAAATTAAACCTGAGAGAACCTGAGCCCTGTACCAACCAGCTTTACATAATCAATAAAGAAAGGATCTAGGCACCTGGATAATACAAACAGAAACACACTTCAACTTAATTCTCATATCAGAATCATAAACAACAAAAGAAATTCGCATGCCAAAATCACAAAGAAAGAATAATAAAATGGAAAGCCAAAACACTATATCCCCACCAAACTCCACCAATCCTGTACAACGAGAACCCCCTAGAGATAACCAGGACACTGAATTTAAAAGAACAATAATAAAAATGATCAAGGAATTCAAGAATTTAGAGAACACATGAACAAACAAATCAAAGAGCTAAAAGAAGATAAGGATAAACTTCTGAATGAATTCACAAAAGAGATAGAAACATTGAAGAAAACTAAGGCAGAACTGAAGAAGGAAGTGCAAAACTCAATAAGCCAACTTGAAACAACAGGAGAAAGCGTCACTGCTAGAATGAATGAAATGGAAAAGAGAATATCAACAGTGGAGGATAAAGTTGAAGAACTGGACCACTCAAGTAAAGATTATAGAAAATTGTAAAAAACCCAGGAATGTAATATGTAAGAGATGTGGGATACCATAAAAAGACCAAATCTACAGATCATGAGAATAGAGGAAGGAGAAGACCTTCAGGTTAATGGTGTTGACCAGATCTTAACCAGGATTGTAGAAGAGACTTTCCTGAAATTAAGGAAAGGCATCCCCATACAAATACAGGAAACACACAGAACACCAAATAGACAGGATCAGAAAAGAAACTCCCCACCACATATCATAGTAAAAACACTCAATGTACAGAACAAAGAGAGAATACTAAAAGCAGCAAAAGAAAAACACATCACATACAAAGGAAAGCCCATCAGAATTACAGCTGACATCAATGCAAACTGAAAGCTAGAAGAGCCTGGACCAAGGTATTTCCAGTTCTACATGACAATAGATGCCAGCCCAGAATATTTTACCAAGCAAAATTGTCTATAATAGTTGAGGGGGAAAGAAAAATCTTCTATGACATGAATAGCCTGAAAGAATACACATCCACAAAACCAGCCCTTCAAAGAATACTTGAAGCAATACAGAGAGCAGAGAGAAACAACTATACCCCGGGGGGCAATGAAAGAAAATAAATAAAGGTATAATCTAGGAAACACAAATTTAGACTGAGAATATAAACAGCAATCAAAATGATGGCAACCAATACACATCTTTCAGTAATAACCTTAAATATCAATGGACTGAACTCCCCAGACAAAAGATACAGGCTAAGTGAATGGATTAAGAAACAAAATCCATCTCTTTGCTGTCTTCAAGAAACCGATCTCACTTTCAAGGACAGGCACTACCTTAAGGTAAAAGGATGGAAAAGAATTCTTTTATCATGTTTATAACTGTTCTTTTGAAGTTCATGTCCTGTGTTATCTCTAGGGGTTTCTCACTGTATTCCTCTATAGGACTGTTGGTACTTGGTGGTACATTATTTGGGTTTTTCATGTTACTATATTTTCGCTGTGACTGACATGTGGATTTCTTTTGTAGTTTCTGATTCTTATGTGAGACTCAAGTCTTTCTTTGTTGAGTCTAGGTCTGCTTCTTTTTGTAAACTTTATGTGCCTTTGTGGTTAACTTATTGGGCCTGAAGAGCTGGTTGGTCTAGGCTTCAGGTTCCTGCCTTTGATTTTATATTGGGAGGGCCAGATGGCATTCATCCTGCTGCTCAAGAGCTCCCACAGAGGCCCAAGTTAGATGAGGATCAGATGCTCTCAGGCTTTCTCCTAAGGTCTGGATCCCTCCATGAAAGATCCTGGTCTCAGGAAATTGGGGACTGGGCTAGTCTGGGACCAGGGCCTGTCTCAGACATGCAAAGGCAAGGTGGGGGAGGGAACAGGCTCCAAGGGCTCCTGGGGCTAAACCTAGGAACTCAGTTGGTCTGGGTGCAAAGTTTCAGGAAGCAGTGGGGAGCCTGGGCAAAGAGGGCGGTCCAGAGGTCTAGGGTGCCAAGAGAAGAAATGGGCCAGTGCCAATGCTAGGAGGAGAGATGGGGTGGGGGAACTGGGAGGGTGAATGAGGCTGGGAGAGTCAAGGTCAGTGGGCATGCAGCCGAACTTACCCAGGAAGAAAGCTGGCCCCAGGAAGCTAGTGGCTGTGCCACCCAGAAATGCAAAGATGGCCTGAATCTTTTAAAAACTCTGTAATCTCAAAAATAACACCCTTCCAGCTAGAACTTACTTCTTGTGTGACTCAACTCTATATACCTATATTTCTCCTAGCTGACACCCTAGCCCTTCTGTTCCAGTTACCCTAATACCCAACCTTACTTTCTATGCAGAAGGTGAAGTAACACTCTTTTTATTACCCCAGCATCATTTACAAAAAAAGGGTCATCTTCCTACTGGTCATGGTGGGAGTCAGTCTTGCAGCCTCCATAGTGGCTCCAGGAATGGCCACTGGAGGATTAGGACATAGTCTTATCTCACCATCAGCTTCCTGAAGACCTAAATGCTGCATTCACAGAGTCAGCTAAAGCCCTCAACCTACTGCAATGACAACTCACCTCTCTGGCATTTGTTGTTCTTCACACGTGATGGGCCTTGGACCTCATTACAGCAGGAAAAGGGGGAACCTGTCTTTTCCTAGACAAAGAATGCTGCTACTAGGTAAACCAGTCAGGATAAGAACTAGAGATAAACACCTCCAAAACCTAGCCAATCGACTCAAAATGGGAATAACTTCCTCTTTTAGCTCCTGGGATGTCTTTGGATCCATTTGGCCCTGGCTCCTATACTAGTGTGCCCCTAACAGGAATTTTTATCCTTTTCCTTTTAGCCCCTTGTCCCCTGAAATGTGTATAAAACCAAGTGAGTCAACTCACACACCAAAACTTTAAATCAACTTTTACTAACTTGTCTACCTTCTATCCCTTACTAACCCCTAGCTACCTCAGAGATGACTCCCCAGGCTTCAGGGGGTCCAGCTGACAACTGAATTCAGCATCCCTTGAGAGATTTACAAATGACCCCACCCAGCAGGAAGCAGCTACGGAAGCAAAGCTCTGCCCCTTATCCCTAACAAAAAGCTGGAATGTTAGATCAAACTGGGCCCCAAGATGGAGGAGTCATGACTTACCAACAATATGGCAACCACAACCCAGAGGGCAACATTCCAGGAAACAGGAACTAAATCACCCTAATTTCTTAGTAACTACCTGCGTCCTGCTTTTAACATATACCCTAATCATAACTGCATTTAGGTGAAAAACACCTAAATGAAACAAACCCCTGCCAATATACATGCTATTGAGTCACCTCCTTGACCCCATTCTTATACAGCCTCATCACCTCCTACCCACAAAAGAAAGAACTCCTATAAAATCCAACCTGATGTGACAAGAAACTGCTCATATCTCTCTCTCTCTCTCTCTCTCTCTCTCTCTCTCTCTCTCTCTCTCCTGTGAGAGTAGCCCCGCCGTATATAACCCCCTATACATCTCTCTTTTTTGTCTCTGAGAGTGCTCTCTTGTGCTCCTTGTTTTTTCT
>NW_008340785.1:3709231-3716654 GCF_000622305.1 Nannospalax galili
AGTAGCCCAGCAGCTTATAAACCCCAATAAACGTCTCTTTTTCTTGCCTCAGAGTGATCTCTTGTGGTCCTGGTCTTTTCTTGAACCTAACAGTGATGTCTAGGAAAATCACAGGCATGGGTTCCTGAAAAGCTGTGGGGTAGCAGAATGTGGAGGGATAGCATATCACTTACTGAGAACCTGCCCTAGATAGAAAAGGAAACAGGAAATGAATTTGTTCTTTGACTCAGTGACACTTTAAGACGTACCTGTTATTTCAACTTAGCTTTCCCTCATTATTACAGCTCACACTGCCATTTGATTAAACAGTTGCAATGCTAAAAGGTTCAAGGTATGTGTGTATATGTGTGTGTATGTGTGTGTATGTAATGTGTTTTTTTTTTGTGTGTGTGTGTGTGTGTGTGTGTGTGTGTGTTTGTGCACGTGCATGTGTGCCATGGTATATGGGAAGAGGTCAAAGAATAACCTCGGGTGTCAGTCCCGGCCTTCCACCTTAAGACAGAGTCTTTAACTTTCTAATTGGATTTAAGGTCTGCTTCAAAAGATAGTGCCCATATCTGACATTGATATCAGGCTTAGGAACCTGAAGGCAGACAGATCACAGGGAATAGGGGAAAGCCTAATATTAGTTTTCTGGTAAATGGCAAATAGTTACAGTATTAAACTGACTCCTAATGATTTATTGTTATGCCCATATGCATCTGGTAAATAGACATAGTATTAAACTGACTCCTAATGATTTATTGTTATGCCCATAATGCATCAACTCTCACCAAAGAGGCTTCCTTATGCAGCAGATGGTGATTAACACAGAAACCCACAACTGGTCAATGTGCAGAAAACAAGAGGCTGCAGAGTGCTTATCCCTGAATAGGAGACCTGTATCAAACTTCTGCCTCCCAAGGCTCAGGGATCATTGTGGAACAGGGGCAGAAAGACTGTAGGAGCCAGTGGTGGTGAATGACTACCAGGAAACAGAGGTTTTCAGACAACTTGTCAGTTACTTATATGAACTCACAACAATAGTGACAATATGCACAAGTCCTACATAAGCTCAAGCCAGACAAAATCCCAGCATAGCTGTAGGGACATAAGGGAGTAAGAAATACCAGCAGTACTTGAACTATTGGCTACCAAAGCTTTCTAGAAGGAGAAGAGTGAGCTATTTCAAGGGCATAACTCTTGGTAGGTTGATCAAACTTCAGTTGATGGACCCACACTGAAGGACATTTCGGGGCACAAATTAGACTCTACATATGTATATATATATATGCCTATATATGTGTAGCTAATAGAGTACATTAAATTAGATGGGGACTAGTAAGAGTAGGTACAGATAGGGGAGGAGATCTAGATATGATCGAAATATATTGTATGAAAATCGCAAAAATTCAATTAAAAAAGAGGAAAAAAAATCAAAACAAAAAACCAGGGTCTTTCGTTGCCCATTGCCATGCATGTCAGGCTCCCTGGCTTGCAAGTTTCCAAATTTTCTCCCGTCTCAACCTTCCATATCACTGTAGGACTACTGGGTTTACAGATAGGCACTACTGCTTCCAGCACTATGGGGGTTCTAAGATGTAAACTCAAGTGCTCACGTTTGTACAGCAAGCTCTTTACCCACAAGCTCTTTACCCCATGGCAGCATCTCCCCAGCCCTGTGGGTTTTTGTTGTTGGAGTTGCTGTTGTTTGTTTCATTTTGGAGACTGGATCTCAAGCAGCCCTGGCTAGCCTTGAATTAACTACATATCCTCAGTTTACCTTGAATTCCTGATCCTCTTGCCTCTACCTCCCAAGGGCTAGACTTGCAGGTATGCACCACCATGCCTGGTTCTTAATTCTACCTTTTGGTGTTACTGAGTCAAAATATTTTTTATTGAAAATTCTAAATATATATTCTAGTTCTTCCCTTTGGAGTAACAAGAGTAAATTTAGTGCTCCTTAGAATAATTCTTCAAAGATTTGACCATAGCAACCAAATTGTCCTGCCTTCGGAGTTTTCCATAAGTGTCTGGTTGTCTTTGTTTTGTTTTGAGACAAGGTTTCCCTATGTGGCCAAGGCTAACCTAAAGTTCCCAGTCCTCCTGCAGCGGCCTCCTGAGTGCTGGACTACTGGTGTACACCACCATTCCTGGCAACGGTTGTGTTTCACAAGCACACAATAAAGCTCTAGAGCTAATAGCTGCCTCTTTCCTAAAGTGGGCTACACTCTGTAGCATTTACTATCATTTTTCCTCTGCTATGGCTTTGCGTGTGTGTGTCTATGTGCATGTGCATGTTGTATTTGCTAGGATACATGTGTGTATATGTGAACATGTGTGTTGAAGCCAGTAGATGTTGGTGTCTTTCCTTGATCACTTTCCACCTTTATTGGTTTCATAGTTTCTCATTGAAGCTAAAGCTCAGTGATTCAAGTAGGCTGGCTGGCCAGTGAGTTCAGGGGTCTGCTTAGCTGCCTCTCCACAAGGTTTGGGTTACAGGCTCAAGCCACTGTGCTCAGCTCAGCTTTTTACATGGATTCTGGGGACCCAAACTCAGGTCTTCATGCTTTAGAAACAGGTAGTTTACTGGCTGAGGTATTTCTCCAGCCCTATTGTGGCTTTTAAAGTCAGGGTAAGTAGAGCCCTGGAAGCAATTTTCCTCAGAGAATTTTCACTCAGTTATCCCCCCAATTTTTGTTTTAACCTTGCTATCCAAACTGACCCAGAAAAAATCTGATAAAATGGACATATTTGGGGTCACAGACTCTAAGCTGTTTTTATATTACTACCACACTCTTGAAGAGACAAAAAGGGGACTAAGAAGGTGTACACACCCGACCCAGGGGACTGAGTAGAAACACAGTTTTATGAAGCTCTGTGTAGAGGGAGGTACAGGATTGACCATGAGGCTAGGGGCTGGGAAAGTCCCAGTTACTCTTTGTATGAAGGCATTTAGTGAATTCCTTTTCTGTAGCTTTTTGAGTAGCACTATAGGGAGCCATGCTACTTAGCAGAACCCATTTTACCTGGCAGACCACTCCCTGCTTTCCATTTGCCAAAGCAGCTTCAACCCAAGACTTTCCCAGTTCAGCACAGTTGCGGTATACCCAGCTAGTCACATTTCCTTATTATATGATATGATTTTCAATGTGATCTGCTCCAAATGTATCCCCCGACAGGAAGTCAGCCTAGGAATATTATCATCTTCTTGTTTCTTATCCTGAAATGATGTCACTCAAGTATATTGATGACTTCAGGTTCGTAAGATACAAAAGTGCAGGTTGGCTTTCTGTCCAAAAAGATAACCTTAACTTGAGAGGTGGGCAAGTGGACTGAAGTGCCCTGGTTCCTAAAAATAGACAAAGTTGTTTTGTGTTGACACTGTGGAGATTGCAGTCAGTCAAATAGATTGAACTGTCAATGCAAGTTACCTTGAGACTCCAAGGAAATAGATGAGATGTGGAGTAAGATGTGAAAAGAGTGAGCTATGTTCATTTCCACATGGACTCACCTGCCGAACTGTCCTGGAAGCCATCAGCTGAACCTGTTAAACTGGAAACGCTGTATGATCTCTGACTCTGGGAAGTCTCTCCGCTCATTTTGTCCATCTTCCTTTCCTGTGAACTCACTCCATTCGGCTTGTTTTAACATGTTTTTCTTCTGACTAGTTACTTTCTTGTCAGGATGCCCCAAAAGGCACATCAGTGCTGATGACAGAAGCTTCTCTGTTCACCATAACTACCTGGCTGGCTCCAAACAAGAAGGCAATCTTCTGAGAATGTGGTCATCTGTGTTCTGGAATGGCCTCTCCTACTTCCATTATAGACCATACAATTTTTAAATTTTATTTTGATTTTATTTTACAGGGTTGCATAAAGCTTTTTTTTTTTTTTTTTTTTTTTTTTTTTTTTTTTTTTTCAGTTTTTGTTTTTAGAGACAGGGTTTCCCTGAATCCTCAGCTGGTCTTCAACTCACTATGTGGACCAGGCTGCCTTGATCTGCCTGACTCTGCCTCCTGAGTGGTGGGAGACATGCATCACCATGCCTGGCATATAAAACTATTTTTAATACAACTTTTTATGTACACATATGCACACACATACATACACTGTAAGAGAAAAGCTAGAATATACATCCTAACAAAAACCTGGAACTAAGATCAAAAGCAAAAGGTAGTCACTGATCATTGCCACGCATTATAGCTTGAGTCTGAACTGTACCCCACAGGCTCATGAGTTTGAACAATTGGTCCCCAGCTAGTGGCAGTGTTTAGGGATGTTGTCAATTAACTGATTAAATACTATTTCCTGAAAAAGTAGGCCTAGTTCTCTTATTATTCATGTTCTTATGGGTATTTCTGAGAAGGCTAGGTTCATTACGGGAGCATGACAGTGATGATACACAATCTCTTGGGTCAATCAACACATCCAAGATCAGGAAGCTATGATGGTTATTGGAGTGTGAAGTGATAACACAGAGGCAACCAGGCTCATGAGAAGCACGCAAACTTCTTACAAAACCTTCAAAGAAGCAAAAAGGTCAAGGGTATTCTGTCACCTTTTTCTAATTCTCTACTGTAAGGCTTGGAGATGATCTTTCATAGAACCCAGGAGCAGGGAAGCACACTAGCCTTGTTAGATTTTAGAGTACAGAGCACAGGAACAGGAGACGAGGAAAGAGACCAAGTCTGATAAGGCTGTTTGTTTGCACAATGGAGGCTGTGCACAGAGTGAAAGGAGGCTTAGGGTATTATAGGGCCTCTAGGAAGCTGCAAAGGGAAGTTTGGAAGCAGCTGTAGGGGGTGGTCTGGAGAAAGCTATTGAAGGAAATTTGTTCCCGTCAGGGGGAAGTCTGCTCCTGATTCAGAACTGGGTGCTCTTAGGGTAGAGGTCCATGTCATGCCAGTTTTCTTCAAGCCTCATCTAATATAAAATGGATATAAAATGATCATTTTTTGGATTTATTTATTTTTATTTTATGTGTATGAGTGTTATACCTGCATGTATGTAAGTGCACCTGTGCCATGCAATGCCTGCAGAGGCCAGAAGAGAGCGTTGGATCCATTGGAACTGGAGTTATAGTCAGTTGTTTGTTGCCATATGCTGGGATTTGAGCCTAGTCATCTGCAAGAGCAGTCAGTGCTCTTAACCGCTGAGCCATAAAATGGTCATTTTCAAGGATGAACATTGAGCTCCCAGGGGTTTAACTTATTGGAAGACTGTGGCCATCAGGTTCTGCTCACATTGACTCTCACCTAACCATGGCATTTTCTTACATCATATAGGTGCATTTTTCCTTAATCCAATTTACTTTTATTCTGGAGACAAATACTTTAATCTTTCAGTTCCTCTTAAACATACTTAAATTTTTGAGGGAGTCATATTTTTTTCTTTTGAACCTTTCAGGCTTATGAAGCCTGGAATTCACGCTTGCTGATCTTTCAAATCAAAGTTGCCAAACTTTTTTCCTCACATCAACTTCATCTTTCATATTTCCTCCAGAAAAGTGTTTTTCTATAAAAACAGGATTTATAAAAAATCCAAGACACTAACTTATTTGTTTATTATTGGTGTGTGTGTGTGTGTGTGTGTGTGTGTGTGTGTGTGTGTGTGTGTGTAAGACAAAGTGTATGGCATGGTGCATGTGTGAAGGTCAGAGAACAACGTGGGGTCAGTTCTCTCCATCTAGTTTTTTTTGTTTGAGACAAAGTCTCACTATGCAGCCCCAGATGGCCTGGAACTCGGAACTCACTATGTAGACCAGGCTGGTCTCCATCTCACAGAGATCTGCCTGCCTCTGCCTTCCAAATGCTGGGATTAAAGGTGTGCACCACCACACTTGGCTTCCATCCACTTTTATGGGGGTTCTGGGAATGGAGCTTAAGCCATCAGGCTTGTACAGCAAGTACCTTTACCTGTTGAGCCCCCTGAAATCCACATTACCAGCCCCCTGAAATCCAAAATATTCAAAAAATATTTGTTTATTTCTTTTACCTGCACAATCTTGTGGTTGACAATTTAAAAAAATGAAGCACAGAGGAGCATAGCAATCAGCTGTAATAACATTAGCTGAAGATATTAACTGCTAGTTTTACTATAGACTTGATCAGCCAAGTCAGCCAGCCCATACCGAGGCATCAGACCTTCCTGTCTTAGATAAGTGATGACATTGGCAGCTGAGTTCCAGAGTAAGGAGAGAAGTAGTGTAAGTGTTCATCAAAGTATGATGGGGAATTGATTATTGTTGTCCAGAATATAATGGAAAATGCTCCAACATATTTTAAATTTTTAAGATTTTTTTAAAGCAAAAGATCAAGTGGAAAAGATAGAAAATGGATGAGTTGCAAGGGGAGTAAAATGGAGAGGTCATATGCTGTAAAGATGTGAGGTGATTGTTGAACTCAAAGTTGGATTAATTCACCATCAAATATTATTCAGTAACAAAAAGAATGAAATCCCTAGGGCTGGGGAGCAAGCTCAGCCAGTAAAGTGCTTGCCATGCAAACATGAGGACCCAAGTTCAATCCCTAGAACCCACATAAAAAATCTTGTAATGGTGGCACACTTTTGATCCCAGTGCTGGGGAGGCAGAGACTGACAGGTCTTCAGGGCTTACTGGCCAGTGAGTCTCAGGCCAATAAGAGGCCCTGTATGAAAAAAGAAAGCAGGTGATGCCCAAGGTATGACAAACAAGATTGATCTCTGGCCTTTACAGACATGCACACACATGTACATGTACACTAACATGAACATGCACCCATGTGTGCATGTATGTATGCACATACACAGAGTTGTATTAATTGCTGTGACATAACCATCCATTATCTTTCCAAACACTTTAGTAAAATTTTTTTCATATCTAAAGATCCTGGGTTAGGTATTTTGTTTGGTGACTAAATCCACAGCTGATTTTGCACAGTATAGACTAGGCTCTTTATATGCTGGCCAATGATGCCATCAACGAATCATCCTAGCTAAAAAGCCACTCCAACAAAGAAGCAGCCATGTCAATCTAGTACCCTCAGAAATTAGGTCTCTTTTAGCAAGGGTATTGAGCTTTCCATAAACTGTAGAGTTGAGATCTTTGAGCTAAATCTTAAGGCACAAGAAGAGGCTGTCTGACATATGGAATATTTAAAATAAGGTATCATCTATCTATCTATCTATCTATCTATCTATCCTATCTATCATCTATCTATCTATCTATCTATCTATCTATCTATCTATCTATCTGTCTATCTGTCTATCATCTATATCTTCTATCTGTCTATCTATCTATCTATGTATATATCTTTGTATCTATCTACCATCTCTCTATCATCTATATCATCAGTCATCCATTTATGTATCTTGTACGCATCTGACATCGATCTAACTTTCTATTTATCACCTCTATGACCTATGTTCTATACATCCATCCATTCATCCATCCATCCATTTGT
>NW_008340785.1:3716844-3720237 GCF_000622305.1 Nannospalax galili
TATCTATCTATCTATCTATCATCTATCTATCGTGCCCCACTATGTTTGTAGGGTCTTTTTATTTTTACCTGTAAACTAGTTCTTTACACCCTTACTTCTCTTCAAAAAACAAAACAGCTAAGTCAAAATTCCACCTTGCACAAGAGTATACAAACTGCTTAGCTGTTTTCTCAAGGTCGAGAGGCAGGAAGGAATAAACAGGAAAGAGTGACAACAAGCTCCCACACACTAAAAGAAGCAGTGAAAGCCACCTGGGAAGGCTTTTCATTCTTTGCAAAAAATCACTTCCACATCCATCATTCTATATGTTCTTCCTGCAGTCTCTATGATCACAAGTCCAACCCATTGTTAGGTGGGTTGTTATATACAAGGTGGGTCACACCACACAACTTAATTCATGGGCAGGGCAAATGCCAAAATCAATCAATGACAAATGGGTCTCAAGGAGCAAAAATTAAGGGAATGTCCTTTTTGTTGTTGTTTTCTAGTGGTGCTAAGGATTCAACTCATGGCCTTGTACATGCTAGGCAAGTACTCTACCACTGAGATATATACCCAGCTAAATATGTAGCCCAGGCTGTCCTCAAATTTATGATCCTCTTGCCTACACTTCTTCAGCATATCCTATTGGTGTTACTACCATAACTTTCAGAATATCCTCCTTTATAACTCTGATCCCTCCCACCAACAGTGCTAACATTCATACATGTATACATACATCATACTAAAAATTTTAGCTTTCATTGTCAAATATATATATATGTAAAATGAACATGCTGTTTCTATCCTTTCTAAAGGTTTCTTAAACCTTAGCACTTTGTTCAAAGATGATAGGCATCCAAAAACATTCCATACTTTGAAATATCTTAAGGAAAAACATGTCCTTTTTGACCCTTGAAGACTATAACTGCATAGAAATCACACCATTTCAGGCCTAACTTAAGTGGAAAAAGAAGTGATAGGATCTGCGGCGTGTATCCATCAGTGTTCTCTGTACAGGCCATTATGCCCGTCTGCCAAATAAGATGGATGGCTCTGGGTGGAAACATCACTCCATGTCAGTGTCTAGGAAGGAGTAACAGATCACTAGCCTTTCTGAGTTAAAGCTTGCCTCTGATTCTGTGCCTCTCAGTCAAAAGCAAAGCCCTTGTACATTGAGTCTGGTCTTTTGCTACCCAGGCCCTGCAGTAGCTGGCTCAATTTGGGAGCATCAGGGAAATGAGGAGGGACACACTTTCAAGCTGACATCACTTGGCACCTGTCTCTCATTCCCTGATGGCAAGGTACTTTCTCTACTGCCGGGAGTTCAACTGCATCTCAGCAAAGCAGAGCAGGGCCCCATGCAGCTCCTACATGCATCCTCACTCACCTGCTCTGCGTTCCTTCTTCCTTTAGGGGGTAACAGAGTGATGCAGCACATTCCACCTTGTGCACCTGCGTCACACCTTAGATTTTCTCTGTATCTCAGCTCTTTGTAGCATCTTCTCCTACATACTACCCAACTTATGGATCCCACAATGAGCTCTCCTCTTTCCTGCCCTGGGATATTTGTGCCACCCTTTATCACCTGAAATGATTGTATCACTGCCCTTGGGTATGTAGAGAGCTTTTACTCAGTATTCAAGACACTTCTCTAACATGGTCTCTGCCCTTCCTGGGTGTAGTTAATTATACCTGCATCTGTGTTTTCCTTAGCATCTCAGCTTGCCTTTGCAGCATTTATAGTGTTAAAAGTGTTTGTTATCTTCTGTATATTCTAGATTTAGCCACAGAACAAGGACCATCCTCTTTTTTATACCCTCAGAACTTGTGAAAGTGTCTGGTGCCAAACAAATAAGAAGTGGTTAAAATCAAGAAAACAGAATAGTTACTAGCACTCTGTGAAATGCTGTCTTATAGTCTGTCAGGGTGGTGAGCTATAATTAAGCCTTTCACTTCAAAGTCCAACTTAGAAAATCTTCAGCACTTCTGCTGAACTCCACATTCCCAGACCCATCTGTGCATATTTATATCGCTCTTGAATGTCTTACAGAGTTTGAGGCACAGCATGTCCCAGCACCCTTATCTTTCTTATTTTCCCCTTTGCAGTTAATAATAACTTTATTCTTTTAGTTGCAAAAGCTTAATATTTTACCACTATCTCGGACCCATTTCTCTTATATTTGTATCTACTGCATTTAGTAAATCCTGTTGGCTCTTCCTCCAAAATACCAGTAATCACAACTACCACCTTGATCCACCCTACCATGCCTGTATTTTTTTAGAACAGCCTTCTAACTGATTTGCCTGCTTCCACCCTTGCCTGCTCCCCACCCCTGCCTCATGGTCTATTTTTAACACAGCACCTGGACTGGTCTTAGCTTTTCTCTTCTCAAAAGTCTCCACTGAGTGTTTTGTTCCTTCCCTGACCTTCCTCAGCACCTAAGTAGGAATTCACTATTTGCTGAATGAATGAGGACAATATTTAAGTGTTAGTATGCAAAAAACCCCAACAAATACATAACCAAGAAATTGCAATGATATTGGTTTCCTAATGAGGTATGATACATGAAAGTGCCACTTTTATATATAATCATGCTTTTAATATCACCAAAACAATTTAAAAAATTTAGTCTAGCACTAAACTAACCACAAAATAACCATTAGGCCCTGGCTGATCACATGACTTAACAGCTGTTTTCTTTTTTTTTATCATTATTTTTTAAATTTTTAATAACTATGTGATTAGAAGAAGCATTTGACTATAGCTTTAACATATTCAGTAACACACTCCAGAGCAAGAGTACTTCTCTTTCACAAGTGGGTACAAGTTTCTAGGCTCACAGTTTTAGTTAATACAGCTATACAATATTGAACTCAGTATAAGCCCTGTAAGGCATAAAATTGAATGAGTTTTTAACCTTTAAAAAAGATCTCCATTTCATTCTAAAATATACTGTTTCTTAAAGACTCATTGTTTTTGCTACTAACACTAAGACATAGGTGCATGCCTCTCTAATCTGTATGTATCTAGTTATTACTAGTCATCTATAAAGTCATTGGGTAGATTTCAATGGTATTATCACATCTACTAATTGGCATGACATAAATTTCCATGCTTCCTCCTCAAATATAATACATTTTAAAAAATTTGTTGACTTTGTGTGTGTGTGTGTATCATACAGAACATCCCAAACCATCTTATTCAACTATACACCCACTTCCCAGATGGCACCCTCCCATAGACTCCCTCCCCCCACTAGAGCCCTTATACTCTGATATCCCTGTTACTGTCTGCTGTGTTGTCGTCACCCCTAGCCATTCCCCATTACTTGCCATTCTGGTGAATCTAGTCAGCCTATCAAGATGTCTTTGTTTTAGGAGGGTCAGCTGTTCCTCATCTAGCAGCAATCA
>NW_008340785.1:3720983-3736461 GCF_000622305.1 Nannospalax galili
AAACATTGTTTATCTCTTGCATTGTCTAACCCCTCCATCATGGTTTCCCCAGTTAAGGTGTCCCCATTTCCCCCTTTCTCCCTTAATAATACCCTTCTCTTTGGTCCTACCTCTCTTGAGCTCCTTCTTTCCCTTTATCCCCTAGGTTCCTTGTATACCTTTCCCTCCCCCCTCCCTTAAACTAACCCAATTTTTATCCATATCTCCCTTATTAAGGCCTGTTTCTTACTGTTCTTCTCTTTCAGGTTCTTTCTTTTCCTTTACCCCCCTGTTTCCTTTCTATTACCCTGGTTCCTGTAGTGATGTCTGGATACATACTCACTTATCAGGGTTTGGTTCTAAGATCCACATATGAGAGAGAACATATGTTGATTTTTTTGCCAAGTCTGTGTTACTTAACTTAGTATAACAGTTTCTAGTTCCATCCATTTACCTGAAAATGCCATTATTTCATCTTTGTTTACTGCTGAATACAACTCCATTGGGTAAATGTACCACTCACTATGTAGATCAGACTAACCTTGAACTCACAGAAATCTCCCTGCCTCTGCCTCCCGAGTGCTGGGATTAAAGGTGTGTGTGTGTGCCTAGCAGGAATTGGATTTTTTGACTCAGCATAATTCTCAGAAGACTTGTCCAAGTTTTCATATGTATCGTTAGTTGACTGTGTGTGTGTGTGTGTGTGTGTGTGTGTGTGTGTGTGTGCACAAGTTTGCAATCCCACCAGCAGTGAATGAGTGTTCCCCTTTCTCCACACCCTCACCAGCATTTGGTATCATTTGTTCTCTTGATCCTAGCCAGTCTGATTGGGGTAAGGTGATACCTTAGGGTGGTTTTAATTTACATTTTCCTAATTTCTAACGATGTTGAACACTTTTTGAGATATTTCTTAGCAATCTTTATCTCTTCTTTGAGAACTCCCTGTTTAGATCTTTTAACTGTGCCCATCTTTTAATTGTGTCATTTGGTTTCTTGGTTCTTTGTTTTTTTGAGCTTATTATATATTCTGGATACTAAACCTCTGTCAGATGAGTTGCTGGTGAAGATTTTCTCCCATTCTGTGGGTTTTCTCTTCACTTCCTTGGTTGCTTCTTTTGATGTATAGAAGCTTTTCAGTTTAATGAGGTCCCATTTGTTGATTCTTGACCTTGTTTCCTGAGCAATAGATGTCCGATTTAGAAAATCCGTTCCTACCTATATCTTATAGGTTATTGCCAATGTTTTCTTCTAACAGTTTCAGAGTTTCAGGCTTTACATTGAGGTCTTTAATTCATTTAAAATTGACTTTTGCGCAGGGTGAAAGATAAGGGTTAATTTCATTCTTCTACAGGTGGAAATCCAGTTTTTCCAGCACCATTTGCTGAACATGCTGTCCTTCCTCCAGCTGAAATTGCATTTACTCATATTTGGATCTTCTCTTTTGTTCCATTGATCTATGGGTCTATTTTTGTGCCAGTATGATGTTGTTTTTTTAAGACTATAGCTCTGTAATACAGCTTAAAATCGGGTATGGAAATCCCCCCAGCATTGCTCTTAGTACTCAGTGTTGTTTTGGATATTCGAGGTCTTTTCTGCTTCCATATGAATCAGGATGTTTTTTTCCAATTCTGTGAAAAATGTCATGGGGATTTGGATTGGCATTGCATTGAATCTATAAATGACTTTTGGTAGGATGGTCATTTTCACAATATTAATTCTTCCAATCCATGATCATGGAAGTTCTTTCCATCTGCTGGTGTCTTTCTCAGTCTCTTTCTTTAACAATTTTAAATTTTCATTGTACATCTCTTAGATATCATCTGCAAAAAGGGATAATTTAATCTCTTCTTTTCCAATTATTACTCCTTTAATTTCCTTCTCTTGTCTTACTGCTCTTGCAAGAGTTTCAAGCACTATGTTAAATAGAAGTGGAGATAGTGGACAGCCTTGTCTGGTTCCTGATTTAAATGGGAATGCTTCCAGTTTTTCTCCATTTAGAATGACGTTGGCTGTGGGTTTGTTATATATGGCTTTAATTTTGTTGAGGTATGTTCCCTCCAGTCCAATTCTCTCTAGGACTTTGAACATAAATGCATGTTGAATTTTTTCAAAGGCCTGCTTTGCGTGTATTGAGATGACCATGTAGTTCTTGTCTTTGAGCCCATTTATATGATTTACGATGTTTATTGACTTACGTATATTGAACCATCCCTGCATCTCTGGGATAAAGCCGACTTGATCATGGTGGATGATCTTCTTGATGTGTGTCTGTATGCAGTTTGCAAGTATCTTGAGATTTTTTGCATCTTTGTTCATTAGGGATATAGGTCTATACTTTTCTTTTTTGGTTGTATCTTTACCTGGCTTTGGTATTAGGGTGATGTTGGCTTCATAGAAGGAATTTGGAAGTTCTCCCTCCACTTCTATTTTTTTTGAATAAATTAAGTAGTATTGGATGTAGACCTTCTTTAAATATCCGATAGAATTCTGTTGTAAATCCATCTGGTCCTGAGCTGTTTTTAGTGGGGAGATTTTGTATTACTGTTTCAATTTCTTTTTGTGATATGGGTCTGTTTAAGCTGTTAATCTCTTCTTGGTTTAGTTTTGGTGGTTCCCATGCCTTTAGATATGCATCCATTTCTTTTAGGTTTTCAAATTTAGTAGCATATAGGGTTTTTAAAAATTTTCTTTTTATTTTTTTTTTTTTTTTTTTTGTCTAGGTAGGACTTAGTTTTAGTTTTTCTTTTCTTTTGTTTTTAAAAAAATGTCATGTGTTTGAGTGTTTTGTCTGAATGTATGTATGTGCACCACATGCATGCAGTGCCCATGGAGGGCAGAAGAGGGCATCAAATCACCTGAAACTGGAGCTTTTTTTATTATTTTCTTTGTTTCAATTTCATTAATTTCTGCCCTGATTTTTGTTATTTCTTCTTGTCTGCTGGGTTTGGATTTCGTTTGCTGTTGACTTTTCAACTTTGTGGGTTGCAACGTTAAGTCATTTATTTGTGTTCTTTCTGATTTTTTGATGTAGGCACTTAGAACTATAAACTTCCCATCACTTTCAGCGTGTCCCAGAGGTTTTCCTTTTCATTTAGTTCCAGGAATACTTTTATTTTTTTCTTAATTTCTCTTTTGACCCATTCATCATTCAGGAGTGTGTTGTTTAATTTCCATGTGTTCATGTAATGATTAGGGCTTCTTCTGGTGCTCATTGTAAGCTTTATTGCATTGTGGTCTGTTTGACTGCATGGAATTATTTCAATCTTTTTGTATTTGTTGAGGTTTGTTTTGTGCCCCAGTATATGGCCGATTTTGAAGAAGTTTCCATGCTGTGCTGAGTAGATAGTATGTCCTTTCGTGCTTGGGTGGAATATTCGGTAGATGTCAGTTAAGTCCATTTGATACATGGTATTGTTTAATTCAGATGTCTCTCTGTTAACTCTCTACCCTGTTGACCTATCTAACAGGAGGGATTGAAGTTGCATACTGTTAATGAGTTTGGATTAATCTGGGTCTTAAAGTCCTGTAATATTATTTTTATGAAGTTGGGTGCACCAGAGTTTGGTGAATATACATTCATGATTGTAATATCTTCTTTGTTTATTGTTCCTTTGATCAGAATGAAGTGGTCCTCTTTATCTCTTCTGATCAGTTTGAGTTTAAAGTCTATTTTGTCCAATATTAGAATTGCCACACCTGTTTTTTTCTTAGTACCACTTGCTTGGTATGTTTTTTTCCATCCTTAACTTTAAGATAGTGTCTGTTCTTGAAAGTGAGATGTGTTTCTTGCAGACAACAAAAAGATGGGTTTTGTTTCTTAATCCATTCATATAGTCTGTGTCTTTTGACTGGGGAGTTTCCATTAATATTTAAAGTTATTAATGAAAGATGAGTATTGATTCCTGTCATTTTTATTTCTGTTTACATTTGTGATATAGCTGTACTTTTCCACAGTTATACCTTCATTGAATTTCTTTCCACACCCCCTTGTGTATAGTCATTCCTTTCTTCAGCTCTTTGCATTGCTTCCAGAACTCTCTGAAGGGCTGGTTTTGTGGACATAGATTCCTTCAGCCTATTTATGTCGTGGAAATTTTTTCTTACCCCTTCAACTGTAATAGACATTTTGGCTGGGTATAGTAATCTGGGTTGGCATCTGTGGTCATTTAAAAGTGGGAATGCTTTGGTCCAGGCTCTTCTGGCTTTCATAGTTTGCACTGAAAAGTCAGCTGTAATCCTAATGGGTTTTCCTTTATATGTGATTTGTTGTTTTTCTTTTCGCAGGTATTGTCTCTTTGTTTTGTACATTTTGTGTTTTAACTATGATGTGGTCTGGAGAGTTTCTTTTCTGGTCCTGTCTGTTTGGTGTTCTATATGCTTCTTGTATTTGTATGGGCATGTCTTTCTTTAATTTTGGGAAATTTTCTTCCCTGATTCTGTTGAAGATCTGGTCCATGCCATTATCTTGGGATTCTTCTCCTTCCTGTATGCCTATGATTTGTAAATTTGGTCTTTTTATGGTGTCACACTATTCCTGCATATTCCACTCTTGTGATTTCTTAAATTTTTTCATAATCTTTCCTTGAGTGATCTAATTCGTCCACTTTATCTTTCAGTCTTGCTACTCTGTTTTCCATTTCATTCATCCTATTGGTGAGGCTTTCTCCTGTCATTTCTAATTGGCATTCTGAGTGTTTCACTTCCTTTATCATTTCAGCCTGAGTATTCTTCAATATTTCTAGCTCTTTTCTGAATTCATTCAGAAGTTTATCCCTATCTTCCTTCAGTTCTTTGATTTGTTTGTGTGTTCTTTAAATTCACTGAATACTTTCATCATGTTTATAATTATTCTTTTGAGTTCCATGTCTTGCATTATCTCTAGGGGGTTCTCATTGTACTCCTCTAGAGGACTATTGGCATTTGGTGGGGATATGTTATTTTGGTTTTTCATGTTATTTTTTCTCTGTGATTTTGACATGTGAATTTCTTTTGTAGTTTCTGATTCTTGTGTAAGACTCAAGCCTTCAAGTTTATGTCTGCTTCTTTTTATGAACTTTATGTGTCTTTGTGGTTTACTTTTTGGGCATGAAAAGCTGGTTTGTCTCAGCTTCCAGTTCTCTCTTTTGATTTCATATTGGAATGGCCAGATTGTTTTTGTCTTCAGGAGTTCCCATAGAGGCCCAAGTCAGATGAGGATCAGATGCTCTCAGGTTTTCTTGTAAGTTCTGGATCCCTCCAGGAAGGATTTTGGCCTCAGGAATTTGGGGGTTGGACTGGCCTGGGAGCTGGGCCCAGGAAAGATGCTGGTCTAGGGCAGCTAGTGGCCATGCCACCCAGAGATGCAAAGGAAGCTGGGGGCGGGAAGCAGCGTCAAGGGCCCCTTGGGGCTGCACTGAGGAGCTGGGTTGGTCTGGATGCAAAGGACCAGGGAAAGGAAAGGCCAGCCCAGGCATTCAGGAAAGAGGCTGGAGGGTTGTGCAGACCGAGGAAAGCAGAGGGAGGTGTGTGCGGGGCCAGGCCCAGAAGCAGTGCTCCTGGGTACCAGAGAAGGAACTGAGTTGCTCTTTGTGCAATGGATCAGGAGCAGTGGTGGTTCCCCAGGTGCCTGGGGCGCCAAGACAAGGAATGGGAGAGGACCCAGGCTAGGAGGCAAGACCAGAGCTCTGAGGCGATGGGAGGGTGAATGAGGCTGGGGGAGTCAAGGCGCAGAGGGCAAGATGGACTTACCCCGGAGTGAGAGGCCTGCCAGTCAGAGCAATAGCTGTTTTCTTTAGCTTTGAACGTAGGGAATTGAACTCACAGATATTTCTTCCATTCTCTCTTGCAATTCAAAATGCCCATGATATGTATGTGTGTGCGTGTGTGTGTGTGTGTGTGTGTGTGTGTGTGTATGCATGCAAACTCTCTTAAAATGTAGACTGGACTTGCTTTTCTGGAATAGATTTTCATTGGATCTTGTTTTTATTGTGTAAGCTAATTTTGTAGAGAACTTGGGTAGGGACCCTTAGAGAAGAATTCAGTCTTGGCAGGGTGAGGCAAAACAGGGGCTCCAGAAGAGAGAGGACCAGGCTCCTGGGCTGAATGGTTTAGAGAAGGAACACACAAGATACAGTATCCTCTGCTGCCAACCTTTGCTTTTTGTTCTCCCCTTGAGACTCCAGCCAGGGAGACTGAGTGAAATGCCCTTGACTTTGGAGTCCCACCAGGGAATGAATTTCGTAGTGCAGCTCATTCACACTATTTGAAAGATTATGTTTGTACAAAAAAAAAAGCTTCTTCACGCTGAGGTTATCTGCAGCACTTTTTCCCCAAGGAATATTTAGAGAAGAAGCTAACATAAAGTGAAGTCATGGGTATCAACTTGAAGAGCTTTTTGAGCAATTACATGAAGATGCTCACCCAGCCTTTGGGTAGAAAATTATAAAAACAAAATATGAAAATAATTATAAAAACGTCACCCTTTAGTCTTTTAGAACTACATTGAATTTATTTTTCAAAATATTTACATTATAGTTTTTAGGTGCAACACTTTATAACCTGCAATTACTTGTGTGTGACGTTTAAATTCTTCATTTAAGAATAGGGAAATTGGATGCTTCTGTAATTTGAAACTTTAATACTTTTACTTCTCACTTATAATCAGAAAATAGCAAACAGAGTATTAAATTTCTCAGCTCCAGCCCAGCCACAAAACTCCATCACACACTGGTCAGAACAATTTTCCAACTCATTGACAACATTCTCCACTTTCTGCTGAGCAATTTTGCAAATTGCTTTCATCCTCCTGGCCCCAAACAATGGACCTTCAATGAGTAAACAAACATTTGCTGCCTGCTATATCATGCTGAAATCCATAGTTAATAGAATTCCAACGTTCACTAGAGCTTGTAAAGACTAGATCTAGATAGAATCATTTATAGAATTCTTGATATATTTGATGACTAATGTAACACATAATGATGGTTGTAAAATAGTCAAGGATTACAGAAATGTTACTGAAAAATTCTCTATTCCTACCCCAACCCCAGGCTCACACACGGGAATAACTAGTTATCAGTTCAGAATCTTAAAAATGTCTATTCACAAAACATATATACTCATATAATATGTAGTATAGAAAATATGACTCTTTCCTTCCTCCTTCCTAATTTCAGCCCTTTCCCCCCTTTTTCTTTTTTCTTCACCCCCAAATGAGATCCTATTTCATTTATTATAGTAGAAATCCTTTTGTTCATAGATTATATCTCAGAGAGATCCTTTCTTAATAGCACACACATTTGTCCCGTTTAAAAATGGCCTCTAGGTATTCCAGAACATGAATGTGGGATAATTTATTTAGCTTTTTGTTGTTTGTGCACTTAGGTTGTTATCAGTTTTTCAAGGTCAGCAGTAATGAGAAGAAAAGAAAGAATAAGGCAGGGGTTAAGGAACAGGAAGAAGATGAGAGTCAGTCTATGACATTATACAATTTAAGAACAGTTTACAACATACTTAGGGTGTGTTTTGTCAGCCTTTGATAGCTGAGAGCTGGGCTTAGGCTACCACACTTCAGATAGTATGCTGGCAAGCCCACTTACAGTCTGAAGGTCACTGATGTCCAGCAGCTACCTCCCACATATGGGCAAAAAGGTCAGAAAACCTACAAATACCATCTTCATTAGAACATATGAAAGACTGAACTTCTGAGCTTATACGTGAGAGGTTCCTGGGTTAGTCTGCACCTCAGCATGTCCTCCAACATCACCACTGGAATTGTAAAAAGGCCTGAGATCTCATCCTGCCTCGAGTCTCCCTCTAAGGCTTGAGGTCAGTTCATTTTTCCCATGCTTCTCATCTTTGTCACTTAGGCACAGCCCCAAATGTAAGATACACGTGAACCTCTGTCTTTTGTTCTGCCTCTCATGTTACCCTTCCGTGGTTACAACCCCTCCAGCCCTGTCCACCAGGGTTATGGAATCTACATGAGTTGAAATCAGTCTCCACGTACTCCTTTTCATGATGAACCAGTTTCTTCTACTTCTTCCTGTATCCATCTGAAGAAAGTGCCATTAGTCTCACAGATTCTTCAGGGCAGTGGGGAGCTACTTGTTTCTCTATTTTCATCCTTGCCAGTTCTGGTCTTAGGTCTGAGGAAGAAAGAGAAGAGGTGACAGGACAGTTGGCATTCCAAATATTGTCCTCTCATGATCCCTGTCATTTGGGCTGTAGCATTCCTTGCTCTTTCTAGTCAATCTTACTTTCTAAACTTTGAGTCTTTCCTTCAAATCTATGGAGAACGCATCACGACCTTCCTGTCTTTCTGAGCCTCACCTTTGCCTTGAAAGACCTGACTTGCAATATAAATACCGAATGATGACATTGGTTACTGGCTCTTGAGCTCCTGAAGTTCAGGTTATTGTCACTCCGTTCTCTCATTTTCAAAGCGCCACACTTGCGCTCACTTTTCCACCCAGAAGAACTCCCTCCAAGATCTCAAGTTCCTTCCCTGCACTCTGCCTTCTTTTCCTCTCCTCTAGGTCTCTTGTGCCTTCGTCCTCCTCATGATCCTCTTGTATTCTAAGGCCAGAGCAGGTGCCTCAGCATGCAGTCGTTCACTTTAGATGGCTCTCCCATGGTCACTGGCATCCCCCGACCAGCTTCATTCCACTTACTCTCTGGTTTTCAGCAGTCTGCCCTTTGGTTTCCTTTGCTCACTTCTTGGGGCTCTATCTTCCTACAGCAGCTTCATTTCCTAGGTCCGGGTTCTTCAGAGGATATTCCCAAATTCTCTTACAACATTTTATGTCCTGAGCACTGAAATCAAAGTAGGATAAATCAACTTTGGCAACTGCAATTTTCAAATATAGTAATGCTGCTATAAATAGAGCATTCACGGATGGGAATTATGATAATACTTCATAGTTTACGCATAGGGCTTTTATTGTTATTCATAAAGAGGTTTTTTTATCCTGAGGTTGTTTACTCTTTCTGCTAGTTCTAGGAAGCAGCACTCTTCCCTTTTTCTAAATGGGAAACTGACATGGTGATAGTAAAGTGACTTATTGTTTATATATCTAGCTTAAGGCAGAAATTGTCATTAAAGCATAAAGTTCTGAGGTTTGAAACTTATACTTTATTTTTTTGTTGGCATTAAAGAAAACTAAGTGTATCCCACAGGGAAAAATGGCTACCTAGCAAGGTCTGAACGAAAAGCTAAGGTTTCATGACCCAGAAAACTGTCCTTGGGAATAATATGCAAGGAACGTCATGATTTTCCAATATCCTTGAACCATCCTGAAGTTTAAGCAAGGGCACAATTAGCAAAATACCAACTCTAATTTTAGAAGGCACAAAGGAACAGGGAGAGATGTGAGGTTTAATCAAAAGTGCTATCGTTTGGGGATGTTAATAAGCCAGTTATCAGGCCCCTGGCAGGTCTGGTACATTTGACCTCATTATCTGGGGAGCCATATAATGTTGGATCTAGGCTGCTGGTCACCAGGCAGATGATTCAGAGCCATGACTGCTGAAAGCCGGTTGGAAAGAGAATTCCAGGATTCAAGAGGAGCCAAGAAACCCTTCCACACACTCTCTAAATAGCATGCGATAACAACTTCCATCAAACAGAACACCACCTGGTTTTTCTCTGACCCATTAAGTTTGGGTGCTTAGAGACAGACTGTAGTAAATGACGTATCAAGAAACATAGTATTTATTCTGCTTTTAGACTTTTTTTTTTTAAATAAAAAAAGTAGGTGTCTTTAGAGAGCCTGTTTGCAAGGTGAATATTGTTACAAAAGTGGAAGGTGGAGATAAAAGACATTTAACCACCTGAAGGAGAACTCTAATCAGGACTGAACAAGAGGACATGCAATCATTTCTTTATGCCTGACCATGATGACTCCAAGAAGAGCTCTTTGGGACACAGACCTAATCAGTCAGAGGACTCCAGATGGCTTTACGCACAGACTCTCCACTGTTGAGAGATTTAATCACAACTTTCTGGAAAACCTTACTGCCAGCCGTTTTGAGCAATATATGACAAATATTAATCCTGGAATTTTAGATCCAGGCTTAGAAAGCCCTTGGCCTTCCTCCAGCTCTGAGAAGCCCACACCCAGAACAGAGAGGAAGCTTAGAAAAGAATGGATGGTTCTTTTGTCATCCTGGTGGTTTGTATAAGTATGTTCTGGGGTACTTCTACTCTCCCTGGTTTCTAAGGGTGTCCCTAGCTGGGCCTTGGGAAACAGCCCCTTTCCAGAACATTTTCACTTGAGGTAGGAATGCCTCAGGGAGTGCTGAGAATCAGTGCAGCCTTGGGAGGCCAGCATGGAATTGATGGTGGAGGCTCTCAATGTAGTGCTCACTTCTGTGGCTGTCCACCTGGTACTGACATGCCTTTAATACTGAAGGGAACCGTGTTTGGAGTTTACTCATTAGGCTCACTTCCTTTTAAGCCTTGATCAAGTAAAGCAATTTCATCTCCAAAGGCCTCCAAATTCCTTTGTCCTCATCTGTCTAAGAACGTCATTCCGAATGGGCGCTGTGTAGAAATTTCCTCTGGCTAAGACATGCTACCTTGGAGGAAAGCTCATTAAGACACAGGAGGTGTCTAAGGGGAGGTGAAACATTCCCCCCTCCCACATGGAAGCTTATTAAGTTCAGTAAATAAACAACTAGCTCCAGGAAGCCCTGAAACTGACCAGATTCAACAGGCCTCCAGCTACCACTGGCCAACACATATAAGCAGTAAAGTTGGCTGAGATACTCTCAGACCAGCCAAACAGCCTGGAAGGAGTAGAGATCAGCTGAGTTACCTGGAAGTAGAGCAAGGGAGTCGGCCAGGAAAGACAACTTTTTAGCCTGCTGTGCTGCCTTCAGGTTGTTCAGTGAGCTCCACATTTCCTGCTTTCAAGAGCTATCTTACCCATGCTGGGGTGGGTTTTTGATGCTGCAGCTGTCTTTGAGTCATTTCTGCTCCTGTAAGCAACCCCTCACCTGTACTGTAAGTGACCATAGTAAAACTCATTGATTCACTGAGTTGGACTTTGGTGGTATCTTTACTTTGGTCTGGGTGAGCAGACATTTGTTCATGTCTCCCTAGAAATACTGTAACACAACAGTACCTAAAGCTTCCCCCAAGGTTACACCTTCCTCCCAGAGGCTCAAATGCACACAGGGTACATTTACTGCTGCTCTATTTTCTCTGAGAGACAGCCCCCTGCACCTCTCTGAGATTCTGAAGCAGTCACAGACCAATCTTTATCTGTTTAGGAGTCCAGGACTGAATATTCAACACAGGACAGAACCCAGACTGCTCTACACAGAATGTTACCTTTTAACTTTCTATTCACAGAGGAAGCATATGGTAAAAAAATTAACTGACTGGAAATGTCTTTCCCTTTGCTTTGGTGTGTGGACACTCCATCCCTTTCTCCACATGTTCAGAGACAAAAGAGCAGGGGCTTGGCATGGAGAAGAACACTGGGGTTCTCCTTTGAGGGCTCCGTTTTATATTTCATACAATATTTATTCAATCAATGCAGTAGCCACCACAGCTGCAGGCCCCGGCAGACTCTGCCAACTGCAAGCTGGGTTAAAAGACCTCTTCCAGGACATCTATAAATGTGGCACTGATAGGGACTTTATAGTGGAAGTCCATAATGACTGCTTCCAGAACCACCTTCAGTGCCCCAGTGGAGGGCAGCAAAACGGAACTAAGCATAAGCTCTGAATGTTTTGGGCACTCACTGCACAGCCACTTCCTGATGCCAGCCTTATGAGAGGGCAGAGCTCACAGAACAGAGCCAAGTAGTGCATATGATACCAGGGTTTGAAGAAAAAAATAGAGGAATTGGGTCATTCAGCTAAGCTCAATGATAAATTTAAAAAATGCAACAACTTTGGGACACCACAAAAAGGCAGAGAAAATATTTTATAAAATCATAGAAGAAAACTCCCAAATCAAAGGAAAGAGAAACACATTCAGATACAAGAGGCACAGATAACACCAAACAGGACCAGAAAACAAACTCCCAATTTCATATTATAATTAAAACACTGAATGTATAGGATAAAGAAAATATACTGAAAGCTGCAAGAGAGAAGAACCAGATCACATATAAAGGCAGGCTCATCAAGATAACTGCTGACTTTTAATTAAAACCTTAAAAACAAGAAGGACTTGGAATCATGTATTTCAAATTCAGAAAAATCACAACTTTCAATTCATCCTAATTTACCCAGCAAAACTGTCATAATTAAATGTGAAAAAAAAAGCTTTCCATAATAAAAGCAGGCTAAAGATATTTCTGACCACTAAGCCAAGACTAAAGAGCATACTGGGGGGAACACTTCAAACTTAAGAGAAAGATAAGTATACTCCAGAGGCCACATCAGGAAAAAAAAAAAAGATACTAAGACGCTTATTAAGCAAAAGAGGACTAAGAAATCCCCAGACATGGAGCTGGAGAGATGGTTCAGCGATTAATAGCATTGGCTGCTCTTGCAGAGGACCCAGATTTGAATCCCAACACCGACATGGTGGCTGACAACCATCGTAACTCCAGTTCCAAGGGATCTGACACCCTTTTCTGACCTCTGCAGACATTGCATGAAACAGGTGCGCTTACACACATGCAAGCAATACACTCATAAAAATAAAAATAATAAAATATTAAAAAGGAAATCCCTAAACACTACAAAATCAACAACATGATAAGGATCAATATACACTTATCAATACTGACTCTGAATATTAATGGTCTCAGTTCCCCTCATCACAACACAGACTAGCAAATTGGATTACAAAACAGATTTCTTTATACTACCTTCAAAAAGTCCATTATCTGGGGATAGATAGATGGCCCAGGGTGTTAAGAGCACTGGCCGCTCTTGCAGAGGATCTGAGTTTGGTTCCTAGCATCCACATGGTGGCTAACAACTATCAGTAATCCCAGTTCCAGGGGATCTAATGCCCTCTTCTGATCTCTGCAGGCATTTCATACATATGGTGTGCTTACATAAATATAGGCAAAGCACTCATACATAGGATAAAAATAAAAATTAATTAATTAAAGAAAATCCCACAGCTCACCATCAGAGACAAGCATCATCTTCCCATGAAAGGGTGGAAAAAGGTATTCTGAACAAATGGAACCACTCACTTCATGACCAGGAAGCAGAAGCAAAAGAGGAGGTGGCCAGAGGCCCACACTCTCTCCCAAGGGCAGCTCCCAATGACCTAAATACAACTCTCAGGGCCTACCTCTGAACAGATCTACTACCTTCCAATAGCACTACCCCACCAGGTTTTTAACACATGGGCTTTGGGGGACATTCAGGATCTAAATTGTGACCCTTATTTTTCAAGGTGCATTAAACTAAGCCAACAAGCCTCTTGGGTTTTTGTTTTTAGGGAATGTTAGAATTTAGAGAGCGGGAAGGAAAATGGAGTTGGGAAAATAGACCAATGCCAGACCTTCGACAGGACAAGACTACATTTTATTTGAACATAGTAAGCGACGACCACCTTCCCTAAGATGGAGACAACTGTATTGTGTATGAGGAGAGGCAGTGATAACATAGTGTCTTGGGCATGAGGAAGCAGATTTGGATGTGGCTGAGGGGGTCTACCTGTCTAATTCTCTGGAGGCCTTTGCTCAAACAGGAGAGTCTCTACCAGTCCCAGAGGGAGATAAGGGTCTAAGGATCAGCTGCAATTTCAGAGATAGATTAGCAGCAATTTGGAGGTAGTTAAGGTTCATTAGTGGTTTCAGAGGACTTCTGTTTCTCTATCAGGCAGGGTCTTACAATGTAGCCTTGGTTGGCTGGGAACTCACTATGTAAACTGAACATGACTGGCTTCAAACAGAGATCCAACTGGCTCTGCCTTGCAAGTTCTGGGATTAAAGGTATGAACAACCATGCCTGGACAAGCCTCTTACAGTTTTGTTCTGGCTTTCATCTTGTCTGTGTGCTATACTGATTAAGCAACAGGGTTTGTTTCTTTTTATTTATGCTTTTCTCTGTGGTGCTTGGGATCAAGCCTAGGACCCATGCCTGCAAGGTACAAGCTTTACCACTAAGCTATATTCCCAGCCTGGGCTATATTCCTTGTTAGTAATTTCCTTTTGTTAATAAACAATTTGAAATTCAGATTTTGTTATATCTTCTTAAAAATTAAAAAAATTATTTAAATTATGTGTTTATATATGTCTGTGTGTATGTGCATGAGAGTACAGGTGCCCGTGGAGTTCAGAAGTGTCATATCCCCTGGAGCTATAGTTCCAGGCAGTTGTGCCCATCTGATGTGAGTGCTGGGAGCAGAACTCCAGTCCTTTGCAAGAACAGAAAGTGCTCTTAACCACTGAGCCATTTTTCCAGCCCCCAGATTTTGTCATCTCTGTTATTAGAATCTACACAGGTAGACAACAGGCTGCAAGTTTCATATACTTTTACATGTAACTAACTATCTGTCATGTCTTAAAAAAAACATGTAACTATCTTTCATGTCTTTAAAGACCTAGAGTGTGGAAATTAGGACACAATGCTTCATAAATGCCCATCATTAGTACCCTTTACATTGGTGAGAATCACCGGAGTCAATCTGGGTCATAAGCATACATTTACTCCACTCCATTCCAATACTTCCCAGATAGACTGGTTGTGAATTTCACAGGGCTCTTTACTCCAGAGTGACTCTCATGGTGTTCTAGTTACTTTTTCTGTTTCTGTGATAAAACGCTCTGACTAAAACCAGTTTGAGTAGGAAATGGTTTACTGCATCTTACACTTCCAAGTGACAGTCCATCCTTGAGGGAGGTCAGGCAAGAACTCAGGGCAGGAACCTGGAGACAGGGCCTGAAGCACAGATCACTGCAGGATGCTGCTTACTAGCTTACTCCTCTGACCTGTGCTTAGACTACTTTCTTTCACAACCCAGGGCCACCCGTCCAAGGATGACACCACTCACAGTGGACTGGGCTCTCCCACATCACTCAACAGTTGATCAAGAAAATGCTTCACAGACATGCCCACAGGCCAATCCAAAGAGGAAATTCCATAATTGAGGTTCCCTCTTTCTGGGTGTGTCAATTGACAACCAAAGCAAACTATGACACATGGCTATCTCACATTATCATCCACCTATCTTCTCTTTTGTACAAATTGAAAGTATCTCTTGAGTAAATACAATTAGTAGCAAAATGACTTGACATGGATTTTATTTCAGGAATCAAAACAAATAGTAAATTTCTTCTAATAAAGTCATTGCAAATTTTGACATTCATCAGCTATGTGGGTCCCAACTTTATTTCAGGTATTTGTTATTTAAAAATATTTTGTCCATGGTACTCACAGAAATTTTTAATTCTTTGTTTCAGTAATGTTGGTCTTTTATTCACATGCTTAGGTGCATAGGCATTTTTTTTGTATTTTTCCCATTTTCCTCTTGGGTTATTTGTTTCATGATTTATAGGAACTATATTGATAAAAAATATATATCAATGACTTTATTAGA
>NW_008340785.1:3736690-3742357 GCF_000622305.1 Nannospalax galili
ACTATATTGATAAAAAATATATATCAATGAAGCTGGGTGTGGTGGCGCACACCCGTAGTCCAAGCACTTGGGAGACAGAGGCAGGTAGATCTCTGTGAGTTCAAGGCCAGCCTGGTCTACATAGTGAGTTCCAGGACAGCTGGGGCTACAGGAAGACCTTGCTTCAAAAAGAAAAAAAAAAAATCAACAAACTGTCACTTGTTGTTATCTATCTTTGTGTTATTATATTTAAATTCTGTTTATGATATTTTTGTTTGTTTGTATGCTGTTGGGTTGGTCTTGAAGTCTCAGTCCTACTGCCTCAAACCTCCCAGGTACTGCTGTTGAAGGAGGGCACCTCCATGCCCTGTTCTTCATGGCTTTTTTTGCATGATAAAGTTATAATGATTTTTAAATTTTTGGGTAGTAAATTATCAATCTTTTTCCTTATGGTATGTTTTTGTTTAAGATCTTTGTTTCTTCACCTTGAGAAAACTGGAAATATCTACCTCTCCTCCCATTTTTTAAAATAAGTATTTTTGTATCCTTGAGATTTCATACAATGTATTTTGGTTATATTCAACCCAACTCTTCCTCCTAACTCCTCCCAGGTCCACTCCCCACTCCTTGCCTCCCAAAATCATGTTCTCTTTTTTTTTTTGAAATTTTGTGGCCCATTGACTCCAGTTTGTGTTGTCCATATACTTCTGGGTGTGAGGTCATCTACTAGAGTTTGATTAACCTACAGGAACAACATTTTAAAAGAAAATCAACTTTCCATCCCCCAGAAGCCATCAAATGCCCATAAGTCCTCAAAAGGGAGAAGCTTTGTCTTGTGCATGTGTTGTGCAAACATCACAGCTGCTGTAAGTTATGAGTGGCCCTGTCATGTCCAGAAGACACTGTTTTGTTTCAGTCTTTACCAATGTTTGGCTTACAGTCTTTCTATCTGTGGTGATTTGAATGAGAATGTCCCCTATAGGCTCCAAGTATTTGGATATTTTGTCCCCAGTTGGTGGCGCTGTTTTAGGAGGTCTTAGAAGGTGTGGCCATGCTGGAGGAAGCACATCATTGGACGTGGGCTTAGAGAGTACTTAAACCATGCTGGATTTCCAGGTGCTCTCTGCTTCCTGTGCCTGCTTGAGGATAAGAGAACTCCTCTTTCTGTTCCAGCCACCTCTTGCTCTCATGCCTCCCTGCCATGATGGACTCTGATCCCTCTGGAACTGCAAGGTCAAATAAACTTTTCTTTTTATAAGTTCCCTTGGTCACCGTGTTTTATCATAGCAAAAGATAAGTAACTAATACACCACCCCTCTTTTGCAATGGTCCCTGTGTCTGGGGGAGTGTGATATGATATGGCTGTCTCATTTGTGAGCTGAGCATGCCACAATTATTTATTCTTGGCACTTTGATCAGTTGTGAGTTTCTGCATTAACCACAATCCACTGCACAAAGAAATGTCTCTGATGAGGTATGAGAGCTGCACTAATCTATAGGCAGTGAGATAAAAGTTTAGAGGGCAGTTTGATGCTGTTTGGCAAAATAATAGTAGGTCTGTGAGCTACCCAGACATGGGTTCTTGGCCAAATTTACAGTATCAGGCATGTATTTCCTCCTGTGGAATGGGCCTTAAATCCAATTCGAAAACAGGTAGCTACTGTTGTGAGCCAGAAACCAAGCCATGCCATGAGGTTGAAGTTGAGATAAGAAGGATTTATTAATGGCAGGGCTGTCCCTGTACTCCAGGAGTGAATACAGAGAGCAGCCCTGAAGACCGCTTGTAAGAGCCTTTTATACATTCAGAAAGGTTGAAAAAGCAGGAATACAGAGAACCAATCATCATGGTTAACACACAAGTATACATTTGCATAAGTCAGTTAAAGTTCACAGTTGTTTTTCTCTTAAACAGGTCAGTTTCAGGAACTCACAGTCTCTATAGGGTGGGGGTAGTTTCAGGCAAACTGAAGGATAACTAGTCCAGGTCACGAGGAGTAACAAGATGGATGCCCTATAGTCAGGGGCCTGCTACATTCTCCACTCCTGTTTGGGAATAATCTACCATCCTTGTTTGGAGGTAATCATAGTGGCTCCATAATACCATCAGCTTTATTGAATTGAGCCTTTGATTGACAAACCTGACTAGAGTGTTTACTAAACAGGGCCCACAGGTCAGTGTGATTAGACTCAGGATTAAGGGGCCAGCTATTGCACTTGGGAGTGTGGTGAGCCAGAGGGACCAGGAGAACAAGATTCATACCAGTTTTGACCATGCAGTCGAGCCTTTTCCCTTTCTTGAAGCCTCTGTTTTACTAAGCTCAAACGTTCCCTAATTATTCCTGTATGATTAGCATAGAAGCAGCATTGCTCTCCCAAAGCCATAAAGAGACCTCCTTGCTGCACGTAAAGTAAATCTAGCCCTCTTCTATTTTGAAGGACTACTTCCAGAGAATTAAGGGATGTTGTCAGGTGACCTATTGATTTCTCTAATGCAGACAGATCTTGATCAATTTGCTTGCTCAGAAGCTTAAAGTTCTGGTCCTGGACTACGAGGGCTGCTGTCCCTATCCCTGCAGATCCTGTAATACCTACCCCAACTAAAAGGGAGACTAAAACAGTGGCCAGTCCCACATCTCGAGGTCATCGTGCTCTAGCTAGGAGCCCCAAATGCTCTCTGCCACCCTCCCCTGAATAGTAATAAACTTGAGGGAGAAGATCCACAAGGATACAAAGATCAGATGCTTCCACTAGGGTGAAGGGATTAATACAAGGGGAAAGTCCAGATTCATAAGCCGAACCAAGTGCCCTCATGAGGAACTAGGTAATAAGGGGATGTTCCTTCAGATAGGGTTTCTATGTGAAAGGTCTAGTTGCATTTGGCCTGGTCTGGGGAGTGGCCTATCACATAGGCCCCAGCATAAAGGCATAGCCCTTGTCCCTCCAGTCTTGCTAGCATTAGAGTTGGTTGGGACTTTTTGACTTTTGACTATTTGACGTTTCTTTATTTCAGACACACTAAGGTTTCTTATGTTGGTCTCCTCTTTTCCTAAGGAGGCCAATTTCCAATACCCACATAGTACGGAGGTCAGGGGGTCCAAGCATAACCAACTAATCCTGGGTTAAGCTAGGGCTGGTATAGCTAAGGAACCTGTATGTGTAATACAAGGACTTGAACAGTTCTGGGTACTTTAGGTGTGGAGTAGCCAGGGCCATTGCAGGCTGGGGCTTAGGAGTGGGATAAGTTGTACTTGGAACTGGCTCTCTTCTGATGTCAGGTTCTGGGTTCAGAACTCTACTGGGGCCAATAGGAAGAGATGGGGCAACTGGAACCTTAAACTTTTGGATAGTAAACTCAATTTCTGTATCTTCACCAGCAACCTATAACTGGAGACCCCAGGTTTTCCCTCTCTCCCAGTCCTTTTTCCCTTTTTGTTTAATTGTTAATACCATGGGGTTCTTATGATCTGTGGGATTGTCTATATCAAGGGCCCCCCTCTTTAGGGAGATACATTTATCCTTGTCTAGTGATACCCAACTCCCTAGGGTTTCCACAACTCCATTCTCCACAGTGCCATTGACTTGGGGCACCACATTTCACGGCTCCCACAGCTGGGCAGACACAGAATTGTTGTCCCTTTAAAACATTTCCAGAGGTGCTTGTTTTACACCATGAGCCCCCAAGGGAGAACAGTTCACAGAGGTCAAATTTTAAACATTAGGGTTTCAGGAATCTCATAGGAAGTAATGTTCCCTATGACCTGGCCATCAAAGGTTCAACTCAGGACCCAATGATATAGGGTTGGGGCATGGATACCACCCATCACAGAGAGGGTTTAGAGGGAGAGAGAACAATACTAGGATAGTCAAGAAGAGTCTTTTACCAACTTAAGCTTCAGGGGATTGTTGGTGGTCTTGAGGCTCCATGATCGAGGGATGTGATCTGGGTATGCTTCTTTGAGAGCGGTGTATCCAGTGACTGTGACCAGTCACCTTAACTGCAGATGGAGTGCTTAGCAAATCCAGATAAGGTACAGTCCAGCAAGCCTCAAACTCTGGAGTAGAGTGTTGACGTCGCACCCAGACCCAGTCTCTAGGTCCCAGGCTTTATTCTGTTGATCCCTGAGGTATAGCAGCTTCAGCTCACATTTCCCTGACAAAGTTGTGAATGGCAGGAAGTATATGCTGCAGCACCTGTAGGGACTTGAGAAGATTATGATTAGAAACCTCGGTCACATGTTCCAGTCCTAATTTGGTAATCAAGGGAGGGGGTCTTGTGTACATAATCTCAAATGGGGTAATCCCTTTCATATAAGGAGTGCATCTTCTTAACAGGGTAAAAGGAGGGAGACTTACCCAGTTTTCACCAGTGTCTGAAATTAGCTTAAAGTTTTCTTAAGGGTCCTGTTCATCCTTTCTACCTGTCCTGAACTCTGAAGATGATAAATAAAATGTAGTTTCCAGTCACTCTACAAGCTTTTTGCAATAGTTTTTGATATTTGAGCTATAAAAGCCAGGACATTATCAGACCCCAGACTGATAGGGATTTCAAATCTTGGTACCAGATCATTTAGTAATTTTTTAACTACTATCTGGGCTGTCTCTGTTTGGGTAGGAAAAGCCTCTGCCCACCCTGAGAAGGTGTCTACCAGAACCAGGAGGTAATGATAGCCATATCGCCCATCTGTCATCTCCATGAAGTCAAGTTCCCAAACTTCTCCCAGTGCTTGTCCTCTCAGTCTCTGTCTTGAAAATTGGAATGTTAAGGCAGGGTTAATTTGAGCACACACCTTACATCTTTCAATAATGTCCTTAGAGATTTTATTCAGGTTAGGGATGAAAAACTCTCTTTGTGCCAGCTCAGTGAGTTTGGTGGCTCCCAGGTGTGTAGAGTCATGAATCCTTTGTATCCAATCTCTTCCCAACACCTTTAGCAACATGGGTCTCCCATCATCCAACCAGAACCATCTTTGGGCATTTTGTTTAGCCTTTAAGCTCTTTGCTAGCTGAACTGCCTCCTTTGTAGAGACAGATTCCTCTGGGAGGAGGCAAGGGGGCAGTAGAGGCAGAATTCTGATTGGCACTACTTCTCCTTCTGCTGCTTCCTTGGCTGCATGGTCAGCAAAGGCGCTTCCTTTGGCTCATGGGGTGTCTGTCTTTTGATGGCCCTTACAGTGGACGATAGCTATGGCTTTGGACAGCCAAAGGCCTCTAGCAGTGCCAAGATTTCCTCCTGGTACTTACTTTCTTTGCCCACAGATGTTCACAGTCCTCTCTATAAAGAGCTCCATGGATATGAGCAGTGGCAAAGGCATACCAACTGTCTGTATAAATGTTAATGGTTTTTCCTTTTCCCTATCTTAGGCCTTGGGCGAGGGCTATTAACTCAGTCTTTTGGGCAGATGTTCCTTGACCAAGTGCTTGGACCCAGATAATAGAGTCTTGAGTCATTACCACTGCCCCAGCAAACCTAACACCTTTATTACATAACTGCTGCCATCTATATAGAGTTCAAGGTCTGCATTAGGCAGAGATTGGTCTCACAAGTCCTCCCTTAATCCCAAGAAGGTACTTACGATTGATTTCCAGGCAGCCATGGAGTAGAGTTTCAGGACTGTCATCAGGCAGCAGGATGGCAGGATTCAGGGCCTTGGTTCTCAGGAAGGTGATGTGAGGTGGATCCAGCAGCAG
>NW_008340785.1:3742416-3804160 GCF_000622305.1 Nannospalax galili
GGATCAAATTCTGATCACATGTATCTAAAAGAAATTCTTTAAGAAACCAGCAGTACTTCAGATATTCAGATATACATACATACATACATACATATATATATATGTATATACATGAGAATCTCATCTCAAAAAAGCTTACGTTTGGGTCCGTTCTTAAATTCTTTTATGAATGAGACTAAGAACCCTCTAGGGGACCCTCTTTCTCCCATCTCATATATATATGGCTGTGCTGAACAAAGCCATACACATTGATGCTGGACATAAGGACTTTCATTTATATTTTAATACGGTATTTCTGAGTTTCAGACTCAACAAGGATGGAAAACAGAATTATACATTTCATTTGCACTCAAAACTAACCATAGCCAGAAGTTACAGCATGATTAAAACAAGCTGATGCTTAAACAGTTTTCATTAAAAAGTAGAGTATAAGAAAACAGTTTTCATGAGTATGATACAATGACAGCTGTCTGCAGTTAACTCTTTCCCATAGTAGCATGCAGGAACTTAGAAAGGATGAGAGATAAAAGCACAAGAGCATGGCACACAGGGTCAGAGGAGCTGGCATGCCAGGTCTGCAGGGCTGGCGGTCTGTGACAGCAACAGCTCAGGCTCAGAGAGGTCCTTTGCTTCCTATTAGGAAAAGGTATGCATGTGGGGGGGGTGGGGACACAAGGAAATAAGCACAAAATCATATCATTGCCAAAGTCTAAGAAAACACACTGTAGCAAACAGTTATGAGCTAATTCTCAGAGATGTCTAGATGTTGTTCAGTGTATGCATAAAAGTAAATGCTAATTTTTACAAGACAAACATAATAATGTCTATAAGTAGTTATTCTGAACACATTGTAGTTGCCTCTTTTGTCTCAGGCTGTTCTGGAGGCAAGATGCTGGCTTAGGCCATCTTGGGGATCAGTTCTTACAAGGTACCCAAGAAGAAGCCATGTGCTACTGCATCTAACTCAGGTGTCCTCTAGCCAGAGAAACAAAATCACTGCTGCCATGCCACGTGACCATCTCTAGAAGCCTGGCAGAGCTCTTCCAGGTATCAGAGACCTCCATTCAAGCCAAACTAAGATTCCTGAAAAACATTTTCAGAACTATCATTTACATTTTAATACAGTAAATATTTCTAACTGGGTTTCAGATTTAATAAGTGATGGAAAACAGAATTATATATTTCATTTACACTCAAAGCTAACCCTAGCCAGAAGTTACAGTATGATTAAAACAAGCTAATGCTTAAACAGTTTTCATCAAAGACAATTCCATGAAATGAGAGGATAAAGAATGGTGTATTAAGAAGTACTTAGTCTTTTTTTTTTTTTTTTTTTTTTTTTTTTTTTTTTTTTTTTAAACTTGTTTTCCCTTTGAAACAAGAGTTCCCTTTGTCAAATATCATTTGGCTGAAATTGTGTGTACTCAAGTTTGGATAAGAAGTATTTAGTATTAATAAGGCACTACAGAATCAGTCTATTATTAAAGACCATTTAAGATTGACAGTACCAAAAGCACAGAGTATAAGAAAATAGTTTTCATGTGTATGATTCAATTACAGCTGTCTACAGTTAACTCTTTTCTATAGTAGCATGCAGGAACTTAGAAAGAGTTAGAGGTGAAAGCACAAGAGCACAGCACACAGAGTCAGAGGAACCAAATGCCGAGTCTGCAGAGCTGGTGGTCTGTGACAGCAACAGCTCAGGCTCAGAGTGGCTGTTTGTTTTCTTATGAGGAAAAGGTGTGTGTGTTGGGGAAACACTTAAGGAAATAAGCACAAAATTATATCACTGCCAGAGTCTAAATAGAAACTACAGTGAACAATTATGAGCCAATTCTCAGAGCTGTCTAGAGGTTGTTCAGTGTATGCATAAAAGTACATGGTAATTTTACAAGACAAACATAATAATGTCTATAAGTAGTTATTCTGAACACATTGTAGTTGTCTCTTTTTGTCTCAGGCTGTTCTAGAGGCAAGAGACTGGCTTAGGCCATCTTGGGGATCAGTTCTTACAAGGTACCCCAGAAGAAGCCATGTGCTACTGCATCTAACTCAGGTGTCCTCTAGCCAGAGAAACAAAATCACTGCTGCCATGCCACGTGACCATCTCTAGAAGCCTGGCAGAGCTCTTCCAGGTATCAGAGACCTCCATTCAAGCCAAACTAAGATTCCTGGTTTCAATCACTGATAGGAGTTTTAGGAATAGATAATATAAAGGCATTTCAATGTAGACTTAAACATGAGAACTAAAGGCAAGAGTTACTCCAAGGGAGAAAAGTATAGAGCCACATCGAAGCCGGCAGAGTTTCCGGGGATGGAAAGTACCCCTCCCCCAAACAGGCCACATCTGCCTGCATACAGAGCAGTGCTGCAGGAAACAGAGGGAAAAGGACAAGGCCAAAAGGATGAGACAGGGGGCAATAAAGAATCCATCTATTATTAAAGACCATTTAAGATGGACAATACCAAAAGCATAGAGTATAAGAAAATAGTTTTCATGAGTATGGTTTAATGACAGCTGTCTACAGTTAACCCTTTCCTATAGTAGCATGTAGAAACTTAGAAAGAATGAGTGGTGAGAGCACAAGAGCACAGCACACAGGCCAGGGGAACCAGCATGCCAAGTCTGCAGGGCTGGCAATTTTTAGGCCTTTAGAGGTCTGAAAGCATCACAAACTAGACCAAGAATGTTAAAACCAAAATACTTCCAAAGCTAGCAAACCAAAGAGATACCTTAAAACAAACACTATGAAAACAAACCCAGACCAAAAGGTTTATAACAAATAAGGTCCTTAAACAAGCAGCTCAGATACTGTTTTGTATAAACAACTAGCACTTAAAAGTTTTGTGAGACACTCAATAGACCTAGAGACATTGTCCAATAAATTTAAAGATATTTAGGGTACCCCAAAAAGGTGTGCGTGGGGGCAGGGGAGACACATAAGGAAATAAGCACAAAATCATATTGCTGCCAGAGTCTAAGAAGAGACACTGTAGCAAACAGTTATGAGCTAATTCTCAGAGATGTCTAGAGGTTGTTAATGTACTATCAAAATATCTTTTTTTAATAAATCACGTGTATTTTATTTAGGCATGCCAAAAATAAAGCAAAATAAAACCAATAATTTTGTGCACAATAAATGAATGAAAATAATAACTGAAGTGGCCAGTTTGTTTTGATGGAAACATATGAAGACAATGTTCACAGACACACATGACGGAATTACTTGAGATCTCAACATACAAGAAAACTTACAGACATACATGACATAAAACCACACAAACTAGGTGCACCCAAAACACTCAAGGAGTTTGATTAGGATGGCCCTTTGCATGTTAGGCACTCATCCTTTAAAGGTGGATCAGAGAACACGTCCTCCATAATCTCCTCATAGCTATGGGAAAGTTCTATCACCTCTTCTGGTAAGTATGAGGCTTGATTTTAAGGTTTAGTTAACCTCCATTCAGAATCAGGGATTCTGAATCCATTATGGCCTGATTTCAAGTCACTGGACTTCACAGAAAGCTTTTAATTTAGAGAGTTTTATCTTAATGCCATGATTTCCTGCATGGCCTAGTTTAAAGTTGTCCAGCCTCATCTGGAGGACAGTCTGGGTCTGACACTTGGACTGGAAGGAGCCGGTATGAAACTTTCTATGTGTCTAGGATGTATGTAATGTGTGCATAGGAGGGGGTGGAAGGTGTTAGTTTCCCTCATTCAGATGCCTTCCTGGCCAGCCACCTCTCTGTGACTTAAGAGTTCTTACTTTAGGACCACACGTATAATCCTTGTGCTCAGTCACCCAAGGGTGAGTGCCTGTTTAGGTTACGTGACTTCAGCAGAACCACAGGGCGAGGCCCAGTCAGATTCCGTGGCCTCACAGAGCCGTGGAACCATTATTTTCACTCTCACATTCATGCATACTCATTCAGAGTTTAAGTTCCCTAGTTAGTCCCAGTAAATTCCTGTTCTGACCCCGAAGCTTCCTGTATCTGGTTACCCTGGCTCTCAGAGGAGGTTAACATAATGGGGTGGTCTAGAAAGCTCCTCCTCATGGTCAGGGTTCTGGAGGATGGGATAAATCTTCTTGGGTGGTCGGGAAACTGGGAGAACCAGACTGGATTCCAGAGGAAGAGAGCTGGTAGAAGACTTGTCTCTTTTCTGGCACATAACTACCCAAAGGGGGAGGTTTTCTAGGATATCAACCCAGGTGGCAATATAAGGGCTCTGGTCTGGATGATGGTCATAGGAGATCCTGCCAACAGCATAAGCAAGTTAGATCAAAGGAGCCTTCAGGTGGCCAGTTGAGACCAGGAATCTGTCTAGTCCAGATCACAAAGGGTACAAAGTCTGGGGCCTTGGGCTTAAACCCCATGTCCCCAGCTCTCTTCCTGAAACCAGAAAAGTTAGTCAACATACATTCAAGGGGGGTAGAGAACACAGAAAACAGACTGTCCCATATGACAAACGATAAAGAAGCAGACCCAACAACAAAAAGACTTAGACACAAAAACAAAACCCAGACGTTGGGGTCCTCATGACCCCAACCAGATCAGTCTCAGGGATGTCTCCTCTGACAGCCAACTAGGGGGATTGGTGCTGCATCCAGCTGCCCACCTAGCACCAAGGTGCCAAACCAGAAACCATCCCAGACCAAATTGAGCTCAGAACCGAAAGCACTTTTTATTTTTCTTCTTACCTCCTGCAGCACAGCTGTCAACTTGGAAAATGGAAGGCCAGGGCCGACGAACGTCACTCGGAGGCCTTCCCCTGGTAGTTCCTACCTCTGAGTCACAGAGGTCTTGCTGGGGCCAGAAACCAAGCCACGCCATGAGGTCGAAATTGAGGTAAGAAGGATTTATTGGGGCTGGAGAGGTGGCTCAGCAGTTAAGAACACTGGTTGTTCTTGCAGAAGAGCCAGGTTCAAATCCTGGCACCCACATGGCAGCTAACAACTGTCTGTAACTCCAGTCCCAGGGGATCCGACAGCCTCTTCTGACCTCTGCGGGCATTGCACGACATGGGTGCACTTACATACATGCAGGCAATACACACATACACATAAAATAAAAATGATAAATAAAATTTTTTTAAAAAAAGGATTTATTAGCGACTGGGCTCTCCCTGTACTCTGGGAGTGACTACAGAGAACAGCCCTGAAGACAGTTTGTAAGAGCCTTTTTCACATTCAGAAAGGTTGCAAAAGCAGGAATACAGAGAACCAATCATCATGGTTAAAACACAAGTATACATTTGCATAAGTCAGTTAAAGTTCACAGTTGTTTTTCTCTTAAACAGGTCAGTTTCAGGAACTCACAGTCTCTATAGGGTAGGGGTAGTTTCAGGGAAACTGAAGAATAACTAGGCTAGGTCACGAGGAGTAACAAGATGGATGGCCTCTAGTCAGGAGCCTGCTACAGCTACCTCTATAAATTCATGCCACTATTGTACCCGTGGGCATATCTTGTTCTACCAGTCATTATCATAGTTCACAGGGTTCACAGCTAGGAAAGATTATTGACGTTTTCCTCCCCAGCAGCCTACATACCACTTTCCAGTACTAAGAGAGCTAACCAGCAGGGAGAAGCTACTTGGTCAGCACCAACTTGATCTCTCCATGTCCTGTGGCCAATATGAATAGTGTTCTCAGCAATAGACTCTTACCATCACATTCTGGCTGACAACCAAGAGCAATAGCAATACCTGTCATTTAAAAAAATTTTTACCTTCAGTTTTCAATTTAGGGAATTGTTTTATTTTATAGTGAAATGTTTTGTAGATCTTTTCATATAGGACTCGTAGGTATATAGTTAAGTTACAGCTCTAGTGCTTTATACGGTAAACAGCTATTGTGCATGGAGACTTTCATCCATACATGTATATAACATTTCAATTTTGCTGTTATAAAGGAAAGCTATTTGTGCACTTACTTGCTTAATAAGTTCTTTTATTTTCTTAGACAGAATAATTGTCTACCCATATAATTTATAACCAATTATGATGTCATATCTTTGTATTGAATCATTGTATGACTTATTTGTTTCCTATTTTATTCATATGAATTAAGATTTATAGAATAGGTTCAAATAATCATGATATTATGGAAGGAGTCCTGTCTCTACTTTTTCATTCTATACTAATGTTTTATGGTTATTTAAAATGTTGGCTATTTATTTATTTATTTACTTTGTAATTGTGAAGTCATAATTTTATTGCTTGTTGCCCTAACTTCTTTCAAAAACCAAGAGTGGATATTGGTTTTTAACTATTCAGTGTAAAATACCTGAAAAAAAAATCAAAACTGCATTTTCTCATATTTCACTTATTGATACAACTTATTAATGGATTTCTTAAATATTTATAGTTTTAAGATTTGTTTTAATTTTATATGTATGAGTATTTGCCTGCCTGTATTTATGCTCATCATATGGGTGCCTGGTGCCCGTGGAGGTTATAAGAGAGTGTCAGATCCTCTGGAGTTGTGGTTGTAAGCTGCCATGCGGGTGCGGGGAACCAAACTAGGGTGCTCTATAAGGACGGCAAGTGCTCTTAACTGCTAAGTGATCTCCTCAGTAGTAAATGTTTAATTTTAATGTTTATAAACATTTATATTTTAGATACATTTTGAAGTTATTTTTGTGATTTATTAAGATGTTTTGTGCTATCTTTATTACACGTGAAACAAGTTTACTTCTAGTATATGATCCTTCACTTAAACTCTAGATCAATCCCAGGGTTTAGAGTTCAGGATATGCTAGCCCTACCTACTATCTCTGGGGTAGATTTACATAATTTTTGTTGCCCTGTAATATGTGGTGTGAAAATTCATGATTCTGTGATGGTTCAAAAGAAGTTCTTTGTAAACTAATCACAGTATGGTGGCTTTGGAGGAATAATCCTTAAGAGCTTTTTTCTTTTTCTTTTTTGTCATTGATCAGTTCAGTTTTTCTATTTCTAGAAGTAGTATTGGTGATTGATATGTTCCAAGAAATATCTTACTTCATCAAGATACTGTAATGATTAGTATCAGAGTCTACTTATTCCGTGCGTATCATTATAAAAATCCATTGTTACAGGTTACATTGTCGTCATCTTCCTTTAATGAGCTTCCTTTTTTGTAAGCAAAAGAAAAATAGTCTTTATATTTTGTTATTAAAATCAAGTCATTTTTACCCAACTACTATATAATTTTCCTGATTTCATTTTTATTAAATTTTGTTTTTGCCTTTATATTTTTACCCTAGCACAATTAGATCCTGCCATTATAGTTTTAGGAATTTCTCAAGATATTTTGACTTGTGGATGCTTCTAAAAATTATGTTCTCTTGATAAAGGAAATCCTGGTAATTCTTTTGGAATCATTATGAATATGTGGGTTGATTCAAGGAGACTTGATATCTTCATAATCATGGTGACAGTGTGATTTTCACTTATTTACAAATAATTTTCCACAAAGAGCAATGTATGATTTTTACATTCTTCTTTTGTGTCTCTCAGGAGAGTTTACATTGTCCTTCTTATCAATTTTCTGTGTATACTCTTAATTTATTGCATTCATCTTTTTGTTCTCATAATTTTTGCTAATACATAAATGAAACTTCCTTATGATGGCTCTCAGTTTCCTGTTGTCAAACATTAATATCTGTCTTATATCTGGTCAGGTTATTAAATTCTCTTATTATTTCAGAAATGATTTTCTCTTAGGTTTTAAGGGTGGGATATAATTATATCATCAGAAAATAGTGGTTCATTTTCTTTTTATCTCTCTTATCTGCTATCATATATATTTTGCCTAATTCTACTAGGTCTCAACTTCTAGAACAATGTTAAATAAGTGGTAGAGAAAGTTAATGTATTCTTATTCCTGACTATAATGAGAACATTTCTAGTGTTTTCTTAGTTAACCTATTAATGTTTGTGGATTGAAGAAGGTATATTTTTAATTCATGAATATTTTAATAAGATGATCAAATGTTATTGTATTTTATTCACTGCCAATTTAATCTGCAAACCTGATGAACTTAAAGGGACTGGTTTGATTTCAGAGGATAGTTCGAAAGCCCCCCTTTTTTCCAGACGGGAAAAAGAACACATAAGTAGAAAAAGATATGAAATATGAACTACTCAGCTGAGGAAGAAGGTTTCTGCTTTATCTGGGACATAGACGTCTTATGTGATGTAGCCAAATGAACTGTCACTCTAGCCAAGGCCTTTTTTCATTTTAAGCTGCCTATTTAACAGCACTGTACAAACCATATCTACTCTGTCCCTCAGCCCTGCCTTGGGCAGATGATTATTGCTGACAGATGTATTTATTTGAATTTAAAGTTCATACTGCAGTCATTAGTCGATTCAAACCAGAGGATTCCTAACAGTAGTCATTCCTATAAACTTTGATCTTGTTATGGTCCAAATGGCTTCCAAGGTAAGTAAAACAGAATACACACTTTTTAGTGTTGCTGTTATACCTGTTTTATTTTGGTTGACCATTGTTTTTTGAATAGCCATTCTATATTTAGGGACATTTCTATTTTGTTCCTGTTTCCTTAATGTGGGAGTTAAAATTCAGTTTCCTGACTTTCTTGAATTAGGGCTCTGCCCATGAACCCACAACCCCATGCTTTCTTTCTATAGTAGCTTAGAGTAGAATTGCTTCCCAGTGGGAGTGATTGAGTAAATTAGTCAGGAGCAACTTGTAGAGGCATTGCAGTAGCATTCTTCATGCTGGGCTGCTATGCTCAGATTTGTGCCTGCTGCAAATCCAAGGTTCCTGGCTGCTTAGGACCAAGCCCCATTCCCTGTGTTTCCACAGGTTTTGAAAAGATACCCAGTAATCTCTAAGAGACTGCTTTTCTGCTTAGTTACAATGGACTCTGCTTTGCAACCAAGAACCAAATTTGCATCTTTACAGAAAGGGGAAAATCCTCAGTGGGCACAGTCCGTCAAAAACATAGAGTGGGCTGCTGGAGGTACTCCTGTCACTGTCAAACTCACTGCCCTTGCAGTGAACTAAATAAACTTTTCTTTCATTGAAAAAAAATGCAAATACATACACATGTCTCCTTGTGTGCATGCACACACACAACACACAGAGAGTGAAGATGAATTTTAAACTCTGACTACTTTTGCCTGTTATGTGCCTACACTCCTAGAATTCCTATTTGTACAGTACCTGAATACGTTTTAAAAAGAAAGAGGAAGGAAGGAAGGAAGGAAGGAAGGAAGGAAGGAAGGAAGGAAGGAAGGAAGGAAAGTTTAGTTGGCAAATCCTGTCTTTTTGGAACACAGGCCACTGTATAGTCTGTATATTTTTATATGATGTCAAGCATTAAGTTTAGTTGACTGTTTATAGTCATTAAACCTGCTTTTGTTTTGGCACACAGGCAACATAGCTCACAACTTAGAGAACATTGTAGAGTCCTAATATGTTTTTGTAACTGGTGAAGAATGAGTTTTATAAATGCTGATAAACAAAATTCATCTCCTTATAATTTGCTAACATGAACCTGTCTGCTCTGCAGTTGCTGAAGCCTCCTGTCTGAGATGTACCCTTCATGGCCTTCATCTGGGGTGGTAACTGCGGAGAAACCTGTGGACTGTGTGTCATAACAGCACACAGTTTCCAACATGCAATCCTCTCAGCATCTCTGTGTGACCAGGGGCCTTCCTTTATGTTTTTAAAGAAACACCCCGGAGAGCTTTTTACTCATGTAGTGACATTTTCATATGATAGCAGAGAACAGATCAACTAGGATTAGAATTCCCAAGGGCCTCCCAATTGGAAGATAAAAATTTTCTGTTGTTACGTAAAATGCTAACTTTAAGTAATTATTATAACCAAGCTTCTTGCTGGAAAGAAAAACAGCATGTGCACCACTTAGATTGGATGGGTCAGTAGAGGGAGGGGATCAGTCAGACTTTTTCCTAATAAGGAAGCACTTGTGCCATTTTGGTAAGCTGAACTGTGGCTCCATTGAAGATGAGTGATTCTGGGTGATATGGCCAAGCTGATGTGTGAGTACAAAGCAGAAGTCACATGAAAATAGAGCCTGCCCTCCTCTCCCTAATCTCCCTCCCACTTCCAGTCTCTGCACCATGTTAGTGTAGAGAGGTATTCCATCCTCCCTATTCCATCCTTTACATCGCTATTTGTGACTCAGTTCATCCTTGCCATGTAGCTAAGAGCGACTTTAGCTCTCTGTTCTGATAAGCATGAATTTGAGTTCTATGCATTCAGGCTTTCTCTGAACATTCAGAAAGCACATTTCTGCAGAAGTTTTTGAAAAACTATATCCCCTGTTTTTATATTTTATTATATTTTATTATTTTTATGTGTATGAGTGTATTGCCTGCATGTGTATAAGTGCACCCATATCGTGCAATGCCTGCAGAGGTCAGAAGAGGGTGTGAGATCCCCTAGAACTGGAGTTATGGACAGTTGTTAGCCACCATGTGGGTGCTGGGAATAGAACCTGTGTCCTCTGCAAGAGCAGTGAGTACTCTTAATCACTGAGGCATCTCTCCAGCCCCATCCTCTGTTTTTTTTTTTAATAACCATAAATGGCAAGTTATGGTCTTTAATTCATTTGTGTTCTAAAATTTCTGCCAGTCTACTTCTTCATAATTTTCTAAACATGAAAAATGAAAGGGTAATAATTTATTTACTACTAGGAGTGGAAAACATGTAAGACAAGCCAAACATTTTTCTTTTCTCTTAGTTAAATGATTTCTCTTCAGATGTTTATTTTAGTCTCCAATTATAAATGGCCAGAGAATGATTATGTGAACTTTTGACAAGAAACAGCACCATTTCAAATGTACATAACTGAAAGCTAAAGGACTCCAATTCATATAATCCATCTTTTACTTATTCAAATCACAACTTCACAGGATATGGCTAACAGCCAGAATGGGGCCTGTGAATCTGGTATATCAAGGTCATTTTATAATTTTTCAAATGTAAAATCCTTACCAAGCATTTGAGATGCTGGTTGAGCTGTGCTCCTTCCTTTGTTGATTTTCATTACAACCCACCTACTAGTTGCCCCCAAGCCCCAGCCCATGAAGAGGTAGCCACCACCCCCCGAGGTCACAAGGGCTCTCTATCCCTGACTGAGGGCCATTACTAAATCAGACCTCAGTCTTCACAGCTTTAGACAGACTCAATTTCCACTCACTTTTCCATTTTCCTCTGCCCTTTGATGTCTGAAGTTTGCTATTTACCTTCTGTATCCCTGGATAAGCAGAACCTCTTGCCTCTGAGGTTCGTTTAAAGCATGTGCCTAAGATGCAAACAGTCCCCAGCTCCTGTAAATGCTGCCAACTCGAGACAGGCTTCGCATCTATAATTTCATTTTGCTTGTCACGGGCTTGGCTTAGGCCCTTGTCATTTCTCACCTGGATAGATGATCACAGAGCCTGCACAGAGTGGACCTCCTCCTCCAGAATAACTGCTGCTTCTTATTGTTCTCAGAGCATTCCTTCATTTCCAAAGCATGCTCAGATGCCTTGAGGGAACTTTTATGACTATAAGGCTAAAATATGAACTAAATAGGAAGAAAAGGAAGGAGAGAAGGAAAGAGGGGGAGAGAGAGAGAGAGAGAGAGAGAGAGAGAGAGAGAGAGAGAGAGAGAGACGCTGATACCCAGTGTGTGTACATAAAATTTTTGAGGTATTATTTTTTCTTGCTGTGGTGCCTCCTGCATATGTATAACACATCATTATGTATGCCTTTTTGCCCTCCTGGACCTCTTCAGTCATGTCACTATATTCCCACTTATTTCGCACATCTCCTTCCTTCCTTCCCTTTGGTTACCTATATTTGGGCTTTATGGCTTGCTCAGTATCAGCCATCTCAAGCCTCATGATTCTGCATAAGGAGCACCTCCCTTGGGTCCCTTTATCAAAATATTCATGGCTTTTTTGTGTACATTAACTAAAAAAACTTTAAAATTTTTATGTGAATTGCATGCAATATATTTTTATCATATTTAGATCCCTTCAGGTATTTAAACTCACTACCAAATTTCTGTACTTGTATATATATGACATTTTAAATAAAATACACACAGAGAGAAGAAAAAAAGTCATCAAATCAAAAAGATAAAAAATAAATGAAGGAGCTGCAAACCAATCAGGAAACAAAATAAAATGGCAGCAGTAAGTCATTACTTATCAATAATTACTTTGAATGTTGATGTATCAAATTCTCCAATCAAAATACTAAGTGGATTAAAAAATAAGGTCTAACTATATGCCCCCTGTAATAGTCAACTCTAAGCAACCATATACTTCCTGCTGAGATCAAAGAACAAACGGCCTGAAAATGAAGAGTTTGATGAGATCCCCAAAAAGTGGTAACTAGAAGACAGCAGCAGTTACACCAAATCAAGTGTCCTTAAAGTCAAAGGTTGTCACAAGAAATGAGAAGGTCTGCATTTAATTGTCGGGTGTAGCAATCATACATAGATAAGCACCAGAACTTGGACACCTAAATATATAAAATAAATGCTAAACTTTAAAAAGAAAAGAAAAGAAGGTCCTGGGCATAATAATCAAATAAAGAATTAACTACAAATCGACTGGGAAGCATTCCCTCTGCTTCTTTGTTTTGAATTTTAGAAAATTGAATTTTTTTTCTTAAATGTGGTAGAATATACCATGAATAATTTGGCCCAGTACTTTCAGTTTTAGAAGGGTATCATTTATTGATTAAGCTTAATTAATATATATGGACTTATTCAGATCATCTATTCTTTCTTGTGTGACTTTAAGTGGATTGTGTCTCTCAGAGAATCGATCCATTTCACCTAGGATGTTACTTAAATTTTTTTTTGAATTTTTGTGTATTTCATACAAAGCATCTTAATTGACTTTATACCCTTCTTCATTGGCACCCAACCATGGTCCCTCCAATGGAATGGATACATTCTGTCATTTGTCTTAATGCTTATCATGTCAAGTTAGTGTTCCCAGACATTCTATAGTGCAAGTTTATCCACTGAGGCCTAGTCTGCCTATCTAGAGACCCTCCCATTAAGAAGATCAGCTCTTCCTCACCCAGCAGTCATCAGCTGCCAACAATTCTTCAACTAAGATTTGGGCCTGCTGTCCATTGTCTATTCTTTGCTGGGTTTGTGTCTGCTTGAGTTTGCATGGGTCTTGTGCATGCTGTCACCATTGCTGTAGGTTCACATGAGAAGGGTCCCAGGAGCCTGTAGGACTCAATTTCCACATGGTCATGCACCTCCTCCCTGGCTCTTACAATCTTTCTGCACGCCCCCTCACCACCAGAATGGTCCCATGAGCCCTAGGTGGGTGAATTTTAATGAGTCCTGTCCAAGGACCCACAATTTGTAAGCTCTTACTCTACATTTCAGCAATTTGTGACCTTTTGTGTTCCTAGCCCTCTGTTGCATGAGAGAGCTTCATTGATGAGGATTGAAAAATGCATTAGTGCTCTCTTTATCCCTGTTCTATGTTCTGTGAGCCTTAGGTGTAGATGTTGCATTGTATATGTGCCACTTAAGTTTGGGAAATTCCTAAGCAATATCTGTGTATGAGCAGTTATGGAATTATGTAATAATTTCCATCTGTTGAAAAAGAAGCTTCTTTGATGGGTGGTGACTGGGATACTTGTTCGTAATTTAAGGATCCATATTTTGCATACAGTAAGAAATTACATTTGTATAGGGATGTGATAGCCTTGGGGTTTTCTCTAAGATCTATGACCTCTCCAGCTGTGTATATTTGGTTATGTTTATAGAACCACACGAATTTTCTCCCATTGAGTGGGCTTCAACTTCAATTAGGTAGCTGTTGATTATCCCCAAGATAAAAGCATCACTACTGCACCAATATCATTTGCTGTGCTGATCATTGAAGCTGGGGTTGGACCATTGATTGCTGTTCTCCCTTGACAGGTTGCATAGTGCTCTCCAAAGCTATGAGAGCTAGCTTTCAGGAGAGGTGGCTTCCAGGTCAGTTCCAGCTCTATTGCTTCAAATCCTGTGTCCAAAATATGTCCTGTCTTCAGCAATAGGGTCTTACCTTCAAGTTCTGGGAGGCAATCAAGGGCTGTGGCAATAGCCTTTTGGGACTCTCTTGGACTATCCAGGCCAACAACTCAAAGGAGGGTTTCTCCTGTCTGGTACTGTTTCTTGTTATGTAGTCTTCAGCTGTATACATGGACTCATATAGAGATATTGTTTGTGTAATTTTTCAGTAGGTTTTTGGACTAATATGATTCCTTCTGTTTTTTTTTTGTGTGTGTGTGTGGTTTTGAGACAGAGTTTCCTTGTAGCCCCAGCTGTCCTGGAACTCACTATATAGACCAGGCTGGCCTCAAACTCACAAAGATCCGCCTGCCTCTGCCTCCCAAGTGCTGGGATTAAAGGTTTGTGCCACCACGCCCAGTTCCTTCTGTTTTTTTTTACAAGCGAGGCATTATTTATCTCTCCTCTCTCCCTATCTAACACTCCCTCCGTGCCCTCCCCTTTAAAGTATCCCCATTTTCCTCATTTCTCCCTTGACAATTCCTGTCTGCTATGGTCCCATCTCTCTTGAGCCCCTTCTCCCCTTTTACCCCCATAGTTCCTTGTATAACCCTCTCTTTCCCCTTCCCATTTAAACACCCCCATTTTACACATTTCTCTAGTAGTAGTACCTGTCTCCTACTGTTCTTCTCTCAGGCTCCTTCTTTCCCTTTTCCTCCCTGGTTGCTTTCCATTTTCCTGGTTCTTGTAGTTTCCAGGATATATACCCACATATAAGGATTTGGTGCTAGGATCTACAAATGAGGGAAAACAGACTGTTTGTTTTTCTGAGTCTGTGTTACTCCACTTAGCATAACAGTTTCAAGTTCCATCCATTTACCTGAAAATTTCATAATTTTATGTTTATCAATGAATACAACTCCATTGTGTAATTGTACCACATTTTCATTATCCACTGGTCAGTTGAGGAGCACTTAGGTTGCTTCCATCTCTTAGCTATTTTGAAAAGAGCAGCAACACACATGGATGTACAAGTATCTCTGCAATAGGATGAGTCCTTTGGGTATATGCCAAGGAGTGGTATAACTGAGTCATATGGTAGGTTCATTTTTAGATTTTTATGAGTTCTCTAAACTGCCTTCCATAGGGGTTGCAATCCCACTAGCAGTGAATGAGCATCCCCTTTCCCCACATCCTCTCCTGAATTTGATATCATTTGTGCTCTTGATCTTAGCCAGTCTGACTTGGGTAAGATGAAATCTTAAGATGGTTTTAACTTGCAATTCCTAATTACTAATGATGTTAAACATTTTTAAAGATGTTTCTTAGCCATCTTTATTTCTTCTTTTGAGAACTGTCTGTTCAGATCTTTAACCAATCTTTAATTGGGTCACTTGTTTTCTTCAGTCTTCATTTTTCAAGTTCTTTATATATTCTGGATGTTAAACCTTTGTCAGATGTTTTCTATTGTTCTGCATCCTGGGTTATCTGTAGGGATTTCTCATTGTAGAACTCTTCTATAGAACTGGTAGTGTTTGGTGGGAACATATTATTTTGGTTTTCCATGTTATTATTTTTCCGTTGTGATTTTAGCATGTGGATTTCTTTTGTTATTTGTGATTCCTGTGTGAAACTCAAGCCTTGCTTTGTTGAGTTGAAATTTGCTTTGGTTTATATTATTAATGTGTCTTGGTTGTCTTATTGGGTTTGGGTTTGTGAAGCTGGTTGGTCTAGACTTCAGGTTCTTTCTTTTGATTTTATATTGGAGGGAACAGATGGCTTCAGTCTACCTACTTAGGAGTTCCCACAGAGGCCCAAGTTAGGTGCCAGTCAGGTACTCTCAGGCTTCCTCCAAAGGTTTGGGCCCCTACTAGTGAGCAGTCACAGCAGAATTTGGGAAGCTTGCTAAGGTGAGGCCCGATTTAGGTGCTCTCATGAAGTCTGCAAAGGTCTGGGCCTCTACTGAAGGGCAGAGAAGCCTAGTTCCAGAGCAGTGGGAGAAGCCACATGTGGTTTCAATGTAAGGAGATGGGTATGGTGTGATTTGGGAAGCTTACCCCCATATGGAGGCCAGATTCAGGCACTTTCAGGCAGTCTTCCATGGATTGGCTTTGTATTATGTATTTATCTCTTGCTCCATTGAGCTACGAGTAACTAAAGAGCAGTGGCTTCTTTATCCTTCAGTCTAGAAGCTGTCATAAGCCCACTATAGGGTAGGTATTGAATAAATGTTTGAATGGTTGCTGACGAAGGGAATGCCACTTCTTAGTGTTCATAAGACTCTTGGCATATTGCCCTCATTCTCCAGCACTCTGGTCTTAGCATCTCGCAGAATCACTCATTCCCTTGATATCACCATGAACACAAAGACACATCTTAGCATTTTCTCTCTTTTCCCCTGCTGCAGTCTCGGGTGATACTCCACTTTTAATACACAGCTCTCTGTTGCCTATTCAAAGACTTTATCCTACTGTGATGGTTAATTATGACTGTCATCTTGATTAGATCTGGAATCAACTAAGAGACATGGCTCTGAGTGGCTCTGTGAGAATATTTTCTGGAAGAATTAACTGAGAGGGGAAGACCCTGCCCTTAAGTGGACAACAAACACTTTCTTTGGTGGCCCAGATATAAGGAGGTCTGAGGGGAAAACTGTTGCTTTTTGTCTTTGTGCTTTCATCTATTGCTGGTGAGCGCCTCATTCTGTTGCTGCCTCTGCTGCTGCTGCCACCCTTTGCTGACATCAGAACCCAGCTTCTTCAGCATTCCCACATGAACTGAAAGACATACTGGGAATCCTCCACGCCCTCAGCACCAGATCAGACTGATGAGGCATCTAGGTTTGTGGCCAGAGCAGCTACTTAGTTCTCAGCCTCTCCAGAATACAGACCAGCATTGCTGAACTATAGCAGGTATTGGGTTGGTCAATCTAATATATCTCCTTTGTAATATACGTTCATTCTGTCGGTTCTGTTCCCCTGGAGAACCCAGACCAATACACTTATCTTGGCATATCTGGTGCCTGTCCCAGAATTGACTCATAGAAGAAGCACAGCCAGGTAAAATTAATCTTTGTATTCCAGATGAGGAACTGAGGTCCAGGGATTGCTTGACCGGTCACCATTCACTCTGATGCTATCTGGTGCAGCTGGTGTGAGCCAAAATGTGTTTATTTTTACTTCTAATTCCTTGGTTTGTCCTCCATTGCATTCTGCAATGTTGGACTGTTTGAAACATTTTATAATTATACTATTAATCATGGAGAGAAGTTTTGAGAGTATGTCAAGGTGACCTTAAGCTAGGTTTCCAAAAAGATTAGGACCTTTCCCTTTCTTCCTTGCCTCTCATTCTCCCCAATGCCACCCTTTTTGTAAAAAAAAAATTCCAGTTACTCAGCATATTTTTTGATGCATCTGTATTTGTGTTAGTTTGGAAAGTATGTATGGAGTTTAGCTCTGTAGAGTATATATGTATCAGTCAGGATAGATTAGAGCTGTGAAAATAGAAACAACAAGCAATGTGTCAAACATCATCAAGCAACTTTTTCCCTCACTTAAGGTTTGTTATAGCTCAATGGAGAGACAGTGAGGTAGCTTTTCCTTGTGGCTATTCAGGATAGCATGTGACCCAGCCATGTTTCAAACACAGTTACAACCTTGCTGTTAGTGATATTTTTATATAAGTAGGTGGAACAGAAACGCTATCAAAATACCTGAAAGCAAATCCTGAATCTATCACTCTAGAGTCCAGCCTTGGAAGACAAAAGAAAAACGAGGAGGAATCCAATAGAGGGATGCTTCTGGAAGCCCTTGTCAAGAAAATCCAATGGACTCTCATATGAACATCTGAAAATTGCCCCGTTCTGACTTTTTTCTAGTTCCCTGTCTAGAACTTGTAATGCTAATGACTCTTGACTTTACTTCTCCTTCACATCTCCCATTCATGATTCAAGGACTTTCTTTTCCCCTTAGAGACAAGAGTTATGCAACTTTGGAGTCTTTTAGATAGACCCACTGAAAGGGTACTCTAATTGCCCCACTCTGCGTCCCTGTTTAGCGTGAAAGAGGCCAGAGTGGTCTGCGTCCCTATTCCCTTTTGGCAATTTGGGTAACCCCTTAAGAGGATGGTTTGATAAGAATAAGAGGTAGGAATTGGCTAGGCAGTTTGGATAAAAAGGCCCCAAAGAAAAGTAGCCAGTTTCTTGGCTAAAAGTCAAAATGTCATCGGGCCTGTTAGCAACATACTCTGTTCCAAAGGCCCAAAATGTCAAAAGTATTTGGGAGCTTGTAGCTAATCCTTAAAAGATTTTAGGGTTACCTCTTCAGAGGGGGGAATGTTGGAGGGGAGGGAGGGGGCATGGATTTGATCAAAACACCTTATATGCGAAAAAGGAAAATAAAACAAAACACCTACTATTACTACCACATGTGACACAGTGTACTTAGTCTAATGAGTTACGGAAGGAAGCAGAGTGACCGATTTGACCTAATTTTCCTTGAATTTACTACTTTTAGAATAGAAAAATCCCAAGTCCAGGGAAACCCTCAGTTCTGGGCAAAGTAGGACAGCAGGTCCTGTCCAGGGCAGGTGGTATACCTCACCTCTATTCTTATTCCATTCTCTAGAAGTCATCATATAAGCATATCAGACTACAAGAGATGCTGGGAAGTTCAGTCCATGTGTTGTAATATAAATTTTGTTGGTAAGTTGTCATGATTTGTTTGTATATGCTGATAGTTGACCCTGAGAGAAAGACAGGCCCTTTATCTCAGACTCGGACATGTTTAAGTGTTCTCAGAGACCCTTTACCTTCCTCTCTCTTGCCCATCTTAAGATGCATTATTATACTGTGATTAGAAACAAAGAAATACAGTCAGGGTCAGGCTCATAAGAGGCCAGCAAATACAGTTAGCTAAGAGGACTGATGTGCCTCAGCAGAGACATCTTGGAGATTTTACCTTCTACATATTCCTTGACTTTACCTACTTCTAGTTTCCTTGCCTGATTGAATCCACTGATCTTACCTGGGCTATTATAATAGGTTCTTGGCTTATTTTCTGTCTCCTGTGTTAATCTCTCTAATCAAATTTTGATATTTTAGTCATCGATTTGCAGTATAAATCTGACATATTATTGCATCTGTTTAAATCTGAATGGCTTACTGCAGTACATTTGGAAAGCTGACTTCCAAAATTTATGTCATAGCATGGAACTACTTTTAGAAAGCAGTAACTATATTTGACAAACTGGTACAATAAAGGCAGGGTGCTCTGTAGCAAATAACCATTAGAATACACACACACACGCACACACACACAATGATTTATTGAACTGACTCACACAATAGGGATGGGTAATCCAATAATGATCATCTGCACATTGGAGATGGAGCAAATCAGGTTCTTAATCCAGAAAATGGGACATCTCAGCAGTCCCAATCTGGCACTGAAAGCCCAGAAGCTCCCTGGAGAGTCTCTGGTATTGAGTCCACAGAGAAAGAGGAGAAAGGCCTAAGCAGCTGATGTCAGCAGCAACCGATGCACACACTCACAAAGAAAGGGGCTTGTAGGCATCCATAAGTTGCTTTCCTCTGATTTCCCTTTTCACCTGGGCCACCAGTCTATTGGAAGTTGCTGCTGACATTCAGAGTGGGTCATCGGTCTCCTAGTTACTGACCCATGTCAGTCTCTGAAAATGCTCCCCCACTCCCATAATGCATGCTTCTCCAATCCCAGACATCTCTTAATCCAGTTAAGTCCACAACTAAGACTAACTATCATACCCACCTGTTTCAAGGTTTGACCATGTGAGTAGCCCTTATCATTGGAATATTAGCAAAATCAGTATAGGGCACCTCCAGGCTATGGCTTTTAAGAAACAAGTGTGGTTTTCATGTTGCCCTCTCGTGTTTTCTCATTGGCTTCAGGAGTTGATGGAGCTGCAAGGTAAAAGAAGCCTGAGTTCCTAAGTCTCCTTGTGGATGCAAGTGCCCACTCAACAGGGCGATGCTGTTACAGAGTTCAGGACCACTAGGAAAGACTACCCAGATTCAAAATGTTCCGAATCAGCCGAATTAAACTTTCACAATTTTATCAGAATTTTAAAGAAAAAGAAATCCTCAGGGCAGGCGAGCTGGTAATCTTGGCAGCTGCCTTGAGGAGGTGAATGGTAGGAAGAAAGGAAGACATGAAAACATGCAAGTTTAGAGCCTGAGTGGGAGGTCAGACACACGACTGACTGGCAGCCACATGGCTGGGAGAAGGAAGCTTTAGAGAAAGTAAAGAGATGCAAGATGCTAGGGGAAGCCTTAAAGAAAGCATGTTCAAGAAGAAAGGCATGAAGAAGAAAAAGGGAAATTACACCTCCTTGAAGAATTCAGAGAAGCAGGCAATGGTAACTCACAGACTACGAGTGGCTGTAGCTAGCTAGCAAGTTCTGCCCCCATAGGCAGGATTACAAGCAGGACAAAGTCGCTATTTCATTAATGTACCAGGTATTCCGTCCATATATTTAGCATAACCCACCCTCCTAGGGGTAGTCCTATGACCAGATAATTGACCAGTTAAACTTACATAAAATGGAGGCGCTTGGGGTATTACAATGTCTAGGTATATCCTTCAGACAATGAATTTGCATAACAGCCTATAAACCCCAAATTTAGCCTTCCCCATTCCTTTTAAATGGACTTTGAGCAAATACATATGAACTTTGCTCTGGCAGGAACCATTATTTTTATAATACACATCAAATAAATCTGCCCTCTGCGCTGGAGGAGACAATCTCTGTGAAGGCTACTTGCAATCACAGCGTCCTTGAGAAAACAACCTGGACCCAAAGCTGCCAGTGTCTTTGCTCATGAAATGTGCAGAGATTCAAGAGACCTATGGAGAGATGGCTCCCAACAATATTACCTACTCTATTGGGTTGTTGTGAGGACTGAATCAGCTGCTCCCTGTAAAGATTTAGAGCAGTACCTGGTACAGCAACCCTCAAGGAGTAAACGGAGCTGCCTATGCAGTCCCATTTCCCCCTTTCCTGTTAGTCTACTATGTTCCTTTCATTTTCTTAAGCTTTCCATGTTTCCTTTTGCCCCTGGGACCGCAACAGATCAGAATCTAGACTACTTGGCTCCTCTCCACCTCTACCCTTTTCTGGCTTCTCCTCTACTTTGATCCCAACCCATGGACTTGGATGGCCCTCCTGTGTGCCCCCATAGGCCATTCATTCTATTTCTTTCTTTGACAACACTTAGCAGCCTTAAGTGGTGATGTTTGTTAAAGTGCCTTCAGTTTTCCTGCAATGTAAGCTCTAAGAGAATAGAGAAAACATGAAGTATTGGAAAATGACTCTGGTTAGCTTAAAGTAAAGAAGAATGTGTTGGAAGGGTTTTGCGTTATCTCTTGGAGTCAAGGTTGAAGCAATTAGGAAGAGAAGGGCCAGCTCAGCTCCAGTGACTGCCACAGTGATGTCTTCAGATTCATTCAGTTGACTCAACACTAATGATCTCCATATTGTATGTATATATTTTATATATTTCAGAGTCCTGAAAGACAATCTGAATTCAGCTTGAATTAGTTGAGTCCAGTGGGTTAATTAGCTATGCTCAGTCGATGGAGTTGCTTAAGATAGACATGACTAATAGCTATTCCCAATGTACTGATATCCAGCTGGGAGTTGTCCCCACGGATTGTCTCCTGGGAATAAGTCAGACATGCACTTCCTTCAAAACTCCAGGCTTGTCTCTTCCGTTCTTTTTCCACATATCTGTAGGACTATTCTAGAAGTTAGTTATTGTCTCTCAGCTTTGAATCCATCTTTCTCTACTCCATTTTGTGACACTGGGCCTGAGACTCAACAGCCTACACTCTGCTTTGTTAGATTCTTAGGCTCTAGTAGTTGGAGGCTGTGCTGGATAGCTTTAGCGTCAACTTGACACACCTGGGTTGAGGGAGCCTCAACTGGGGAATTGACTCCATTGGACTGGCCTGTGGCCATGTCTGTGGGGCATCTTCTTGATTGTTGAGTGATGTGGGAGGGCCCAGACCACTGTGGGTAGTGCCACCCCTGGGCAGGGGGGCCTGTGTTGGATAAGAGAGCAAGCTGAGCAGGGGCCAGGGGAGCAAGCGAGTAAGCAGCATTCCTCCATGGCCCATGGTCCAGTTCCTGCTTCCAGGTTCCTGCCCTGAGTTCCTACCTTGGGCTCCCTGATGAACTGCAACCTAGGAGTTGTAAGCTAAATAAACCCTTTCCTCCCCAAGTTGGTAGTGGTCAGAATGTTTTGTTGCAGCAATGAAGAACAAACCAGAACAGAGGCAGTGGAGAAAACCTAAAGGGTACAGTGGAGGTAGGGGCTTGGTCCTTCCTGTCTTTGACCCCTTTGGGGACCATGTCATTCCACTATAAGCATTTAGATCAACATCCAGTCTTTCAACACCCACAGAATCAGTCTTATCAAATCATTCAGACAGCAGCACCAGCCAGAGGATACCAGTTTTGAAGTATGGAGACTCTGGACTATGGGTCTTCTCCTCTGAGCCCCTTGGCACCAGTACCAACTTATCTGTGTCCTATCCTCAAGGGTCTGAGCATCAACTCCATGAGATCTCTTCCCTAGGCTTTTGTGTTTGGCAATCCTCACCTTTTCTCTAACCCCAGAAGTGGTAATTTGGCAAAAATCATCTCTGTGAATTGCTGGTGTGACTTCAGCCCTTTGAGTACTGGCTGGTATGAAATAAATGTCTGATTACATTATTCATTTCCCTAAATGCTTTAGTGGTTATCCATGTTCATAGCAGCATTTGCATAATAGCTCAGGAGAAAGAACCAAATATTCAATAGCTGAATAAATGAAATATGGTATAGCTATATGATGGGATATTATTTGGCCTTGAAAAGAAACTCAGATTTAGTACATATTACAACATGGATGAACTTAGAGAACATTGTATTAACCAAATCAGGAACAAAAGGACAACCTTGTCTGGGTGCACATATATGAGGCACAGGCATATGAGAATAGACATTAACAGAGACAGAGATGACAGAGATGATTCTGGAGGAATGTGGAGTTACTGTTTATTAAATGTACAATTGCTTTTTGGAATGATGACATCTTGGAAAGTAATGATGGCTGTATCATAATATGAATGTGGTAAATGCCACCAAATTGTACATTTAAAAATAGTTGAAGTGGTCAATTTCTTAAATATTATATCACAATAAAAAAACACCTTCCAAACCTTCAGTGATTGACATTTTCCAAGTATTGGTTAATTGGTGAAAATAATGTGAAGTTTGCTTTAACTTGCCCTGAGTAGCCCTGGCTGTGGTGCTGCCCAGGCTTGTGCTGGTGCAGGTGACAGTCATGGTTGGTGGATATCCCTTCTGCCTGAAGCTGTACAATACCTACTGTCACCAAAAGCAGGATTCCTTTTTAAAGATTTATTTTTATTTGTGTGTGTGTGTGTGTGTGTGTGTGTGTGGGTATGCGTGTGTTTACGTTTGTACCCACTGAGGCTAGAAGAGGGTATCAGCATCCCTGGAACTGGATTAATTGGCCTCTGTGAGCCAGCTGATGTGGGTACTGGAAAATGAACTCTGAAATAGGAAGAAGTTCTCTTAACCACTGAGCTACCTCTCCAGTCCCTAAAATCAGGATTCTTGATTGATCTATCTTTCCACACAAGTGGTGTTTTTAGGGCCACCAAGATAACTTGTGTCCCCTGACTTCCCACCAGTTAATATAGTTACTGAGAATGTTAGTACAGTTAGTAGTGTGGATGTTCGCTTCCTCTTCCTCTCCCTCTCTCCCTACTCCTCTTCTTTCTCTTCCTTTTTATTTTTTTGGGAAGCTCACTGTGTAGCACAAACTGGCCTTGAACTTGTGATCCTCCTGATTCAGCCTACTGAGATTGCAGACATGCATGAATCATCCTGCTGGCTGGCATGGGTGTTCTTTTTTTTTTTTTTTCTTTTGATTTTCAAGTTTGTTTTACCGAAATATTATTTTCTAAAATTTTATTGAGCTTTTGTACATTTCATACAATAGTTCTTGGTCAAATTTAGACCCCCTCCCCCATTCATGTCCCCCAAACTCCCCCACTGGACATCATGTATTCCACCACACAAGTTAAGTCCCATCCAGTCAAATATTTGTACCCAGATGTCCTTTGGTGCAAATTTGTCCACTGGAGTCTAGTCAGCCTATCTAGAGATCATAAGGCCTACTCTCCCTCACCCAGTAGTAATCAGTCTCCAATAGCTCCCAGTCTAGGGTCAACCCACCACCCATTTCCCTCTCTCTACTCTGGGCCCTTGTCTAATTGAGTTGGCATGGGTCCTGTGCTTGATGCCACCAATGCCTCAAGTTCACTCGTGCAAGCTTACGTGGCCTGAAAGCCTCTGCTTCCCTATGTTCACGGATCAACCCTGGTTCTTACAATATTCCCTCCACTTCTTCCTCAGTGGTCCCTGAGCCATGGTAGGAGAGTTTTGATATAGGAGTCCTATCCAGGGACACACACTCTGAAGTCTATTATTCTTTAAAAAATTTGGCCAGTTGTGATCATTTGTGTGCATCACACTCTGTTGTATAAGGAGGCTACACTGGTGAGAGTTGAGGGATGCACTCATTTTCTCTCTACCTCCCATTCTGTTATGTTCCATGGTCCTTAAGTGTACAGGTTCAACTGTAGATATGTCACCTAGGATTGGGTATCTCTCAGACATATATTCTTTGTATCTGACCAGTTGTGGGATTCTTCAGTAGCCTCTGTCTGTTGCAAAAAGAGCTTCTTTGATGAGTGGTATATGGTATACTTGTCTGTAAATATAAGGATTCTTATTTAGCATATGGTAAGAAACTTCATTTGTCTAGAGATATGACAAAGATAGGGTTTCCTGTAGGATGTATAACCTCTCCATCCATGTGTATTTGCCTGTGTTTATAGTGCCATCTGTGAGTTCATGCCCATTGAGAGGACTTTAAGTCCAATTAGATAGCTGCTGATTACCCAGATAACAGTGACACTATTGCACCAATAGAGGTAGTTTGCTATGCTGGTCATTTTGGTTATTAGGCTTTAGGGTTGGGTTGTACTATTGATTGATTTTTCTCCTTTTGCAACTTGCATAGTATCCTCCAGAACTATGAGAGCTAAACTTCAGGTAGAAGGCTTCTGGGTTAGTTCCTGCTCTATTGCTCCAAGTCCTGTGTCTGAAGTATGTCCTGTCTTCAGCAGTAGGGTCTTATCTTCCACTCTGACCGACAACTTGAAGGGCGGTCTCTCCTGTTTGGCACTGTGTTCCTGGCCATACAGCCCCCAGGTAGGTATAAACACTAATGTTCAGGTACCATATGTGCATTTCTCAGGGGATTTTAGAGGAAAAATATATTGCCTCATTGTGAGATATTTAATGTCTTTGGTTATGTTTATTCCTAAATATATTTTTTGAAGTTATTGTGAATGAGAGCATTTCTTAGAATGCTTTTTATGATTGCTTGCTATTGTTATACAGAAAGGCTACTGATTTTTGCAAGTTGATTTTGTAACCTGCCATTTTACTGAAAATATTAATAATTTCTAACAGTTTTCTAGTGGAATATTTGGGATCTCATGTATAATATCATATCATCTGCAAATAGTGATAATTTGACCTCTACTTTTCCAATTAGTACTCCTTTAATTTCCTTCTCTTGTTTTATTGCTTCTGCAAGAGTTTCAAGCACTATATTGAAAAGGAGTGGAGATAATGGACAGCCCTGCCTAGTTCCTGGTTTTAATGGGAATACTTCCAATTTTCTTCCATTTAGGATGATGTTAGCTATGAGTTTGTTGTTTGTCCTGGAACTCACTATGTAGACCAGGCTGGCCTTGAACTCAGAGAGATCTGCCTGCCTCTGCCTCCCAAGTGCTTTCTAGAACTTTTAACATGAATGCAGATTGGATTTTGTCAAAAGCCTTTTCTGCATCTATTGAGATGACTTTTTTTGTTTTTTGTTTTTTGTCTTTAAGTCTATTTATATGTTTTATTGACTTACATGTATTATTGAACCATCCCTACATCTCTGGAATAAAGCAGACTTTATTGTAGTTGGTGATCTTTTTGATGTGTGTTTATATACGACTTACTAGTATTTTGTTGAGTATCTTTGCATGTATGTTCATTAAAGATATGGGCCTATAGTTGTCTTTTTTTGTTGTGTCTTTACCTGGTTTGGTATTAAAGTGATAATGGCTTCATAGAAGGAGTTTGGAAGTTTTCCCTCTGCTTCTATCTTTTTGAATAATTTAAGTAGTATTGGTTGCAAATCTTTGAATGACATAATTCTGCTGTGAATCCATCTGGACCTGGGCTTTTTTTAAGTCGGGAGGTTTTGTATTCTGTTTCAATTTCCTTATTTGCCATGGATCTGTTTAAGCTGTTAATCTCTTCTTGGTTTAACTTTGGTGATGTCCATGACTTTAGAAATTAATCCATTTCTTTAAGATTTTCAAATTTAATGGAGTATAGATTTTTAAAGTATTCTCTTACAGTGTTCTGGATTTTTTATTTTTATTTTTTTGGTGTCTGTTGTGATGTTTCCCTTTTTGTCTCTGATTTTGTTGATTTGGATTTGTTCTTTCTTTCTTTTGGTTAACTGGGTTAAGGGTATGTCTATCTTGTTTAAATTTTCAAAGAATTAGCTCTTAGATTCATCTATTTTTTTGTATTGTTTCCTTTGTTTCTGTTTTATTAATTTTGGCTCTGATTTTTGTTATTTCTTCTTGTCTACTAGGTTTGGGGTTGGTTTGTTCTTGCCTTTCCAGAGTCTTGAGTTGTACTGTTAAGTTTGTTATATGTGCTCTTTCTATTTTTTTTTGTAGGCACTAAGACCTATATTTGCTTTTAGGACTGCTTTTAAAGTGTCATAGATGTTTTGTTGTGTTATATTCTCATTTTCATTTAGTTCCAGGAATACTTTTATCTCTTTCTTAATTTCTTCTTTGACTCATTCATCATTCAGGAGTGTGTTGTTTAATACTTAAGTTTATTTCTTTCTTAATTTTTTTGACCCATTCATCATGATTTAGGAGTGTGTTGTTTAATCTCTGAGTTTGTGTAGTTACTAGAGCTTCTTTTGCTGTTGATTATAAGCTTTATTGTACTGTGGTCTGATGGAATGCAATGAATTATTTCTTTTTTCTTTTTCTTTTTTTTTTTGTATTTGTTGAGATTTGTTTTCTGTCCCAGAATGTGGTTAATTTTAGAAAAAAATTGCATGGACTGCTGAGTAGAAAGTGTATTCTTTGGTGCTTGGGTGGAATAGTCTGTAGATGTCTGTTAGGTCCATTTCATGTAGGATGTCATTTAGTTCAGATGTCTCCCTGTTTATCTTTTGTCCAATTGACATATCTATTGAATATAGTGGGATACTGAAGTCCGCTACCAAATTGATTTGGGGTTAATCTGTGTCTTGAAGTCCTGTAGTAATGTTTTTATGAATTGGGTGCACCAGAGTTTGGTGCATATATGTTCATGATTGTAATATCATCTTGGTTAACTGTTCCTTTGATTAGAATGAAGTGACCCTCTTTATCTTTTCTGATTAGTTTTAATTTGAAATCTGTTTTGTCAGATATTAGAATTGCAACACCTGCTTGCTTCTTAGAGCCATTTACTTGGAATATTCTTTTCCATCCTTTCACCTTGGAAGATAGTGCCTGTCCTTGAAGGTGAGATGAGTTTCTTGATGACAACAAGATGTGTTTTCTTTCTTGATCCATTCTTCTAGCCTATGTCTTTTAACATAGAGGAGTTGAGGCATTGATATTTAGTGTTATTATTGAAAGATGTGTATTGGATACTGTAATTTTAATCTCATTGTGTTTGTGGCCTTATTTTGTGTTTCCATTATTATGCCCTTCTTTGGTTTCTTTCTGGAGCCTAATTCCTATCTTCAGTCCTTTGTATTGCTTTGAGTAGTTTCTATAGGGCTAGTTTGGTGGGCATGAATTCTTTCAGTGTATTCATGTCATGAAAAATTTTTCTGTTCCTCTTCGACTATGATAGATAGTTTTGCTGGATAAAGTATTCAGGGTTGACATCCATGGTCATTTAGAACTGGAAATACCTTGGTCCAGGCTCTTCTGGCTTTCATAGTTTGCATTGAAAAGTCATCTCTAATTCTGATGGGTTTTCCTTTTTATGTAACTTGTTTTTCTCTAGCAGCTTTCAGTAGTACCCTCTCTGTTCTGTACATTTAATGTTTTTACTATGATATATCATAGGGACTTTCTATTCTGATCATGTCTTAATGGTGTTCTCTGTGCTTCTTGACTCTCTATAGGTATCTTTCCTTAATTTAGGGAGGTTTTCTTCCTGTTGAAGATCTGGTCAATGCCATTGGCCTGAGATTCTTCTCTTTCCTGTATGCCTATGATGCATAGATTTCGTCTTTTCATGGTGTCCCACATTTCCTACCTATTCCACACCTGTGTTATTTTTTAGTTTTTGCTGAGGGAGTCCAGTCCCTCCACTTTCTCATTCAGATGTTCTGCTTTCCATTCCATTTGATCTGCTTTTTCATTCTTTCTCCTGTTGTTTCTAGTTGACTTATTGAGTTTTTCAATTCCATCTTCATTTCAGCTTGAAAGCTTAGGTTCTGCTCCTCCTCCAGCCACCTCTGCCACCATGCCTCCCTGCCACGGGGACTCTTGCCCCTTTGGAACTGTAAGCTCAAATAAACTCTTCTTTCTATAAATTGCTTTGAGCGAGGCTTTCTCCTGTTTTTTCCAATTGGCTTACTGAGTTTTCCAATTTCATGTTGATTTCAGTTTGAGTTTTCTTCACTATTTCTATATCTTTTGTGAATTCACTTTTCAAGTCCTGAACTGTCTTTGATATTTCATTAAGTCACATAGTTGTATATTCTTGAATGTCCATCACAAGTTTATGACTATCATCTTTGAGTTCTTTGAGGTTTTTTTTTTTTTTTTAAAACTGTTTTCTTTAAGCTCTTAGATCATGTTTTTGATTGTTCTCTTAAATTCTGCATTGTGGGTTTTCTCAGGGTGGTTCTCATTGTAGTGCTTTTCATATTTGCGTCTTTGCACTGCTGTTTGGGTATATGAATGTTCTTTGTTGGTTGTGTAGGAACTTCTATTCTGCCCTTATTTTATTGAATTTTGGTTCTGTTTGTATTGTTTATGCAGCTTGATTACTTTTTGCTCAGGTACGAAAAATAAATTGGTGTGTGTTTCAGGTTCTTGCAGCATAGTAGGCTGGTCTGCGTAGTTGGTGGGACAGGGTAGAAGGTAGGGCTGGTCTGTGTCAGACAGATTAGAAGCCAGTGGAATCATTGCTAGGGTGTTTAGCTAGTTTGGGTTAGGAAGCTAGTCCAGAGGTCTGAGGCAGAGAAATTGGAGTAGGCTTGGGTCCAAGGCTAGCGGAGGACAGGGTAGGGGTGGGGTAGTTTGGAAATGTTGAGGCTGCAGAGGAATTGAATAGAGATGTGGTGGGCAGGATCTGATTTACCAGAGTCCTAGGTAGGGCAGTCTGCCAGTCTGTCAGGCAGATCAGAAGCTAGGGGAAGATGGGAGTGGGTACCACCTGAGGAGGGACGTAGTAATCTATGTTAGGGGTTTAGCTAGTCTGTGTTAGCAAACTAGTCCAGAGGTCTGAGGCAGAGGAACTGGATTGGGCCTGGGTCCACAGCTAGTGTGGGACAGGGTGGGGGTGGCATGGGTTGGTACATGGATATTCTTTTCAACTCACTTTCTGATTCAAGATGGTATTCATGTGCCATTTTTTTTTTATTGTTGTTGTTCCATTGATGAAATCCTGGATTTCTAGGCCTAAAACCTTGTCACTACTCTATCAGTATTAAGGAAACACAAGAGTAATGTGAGTGAAATCTCTCTGGTGTTGTGTAAGATTGTCTTCCAACACAAAAGCTATGGACAGGCACTTTCTCCCCAGATTTGGTTGCACCTGCTTGCTTAAGATCATCACAGACTTGTTGACTGTTGACCTTCAACAAGAAACGAAGGGCAGGGAGAGTCAGCCACCCCTCTCAACCAGCCAGTTAGCCCTAGCTGCATGAGGGGGAGGGACTAGGGGCATATAAGTGAAGAATACCACAGGGAGGGTCTCGCTCACCTTTTTGTGAGTCTGTGAGGTAGTCAGGATCCATGCCTGGATAGAGATTTTCCAGTGCAGCCTTAGGAGGGAAGCACCCACACTCCTGTGAATGCTCTGTAAATAAACACAAACTCTTTGGTGTCCTAAACTATAGTTTGGAAAAATTAGACCTCAGTTTGTTGTAGGGACCAAGGGAGGAGGGGGCCAGATATTGTTCGTGCCTCCTAGAAGGAATTTTATTAACACTGGGCTGCTTCTTTGTTTCAGAAGAGTCACTCATTTTTACATGTAGGGTTTGGGGGTCACAAATTGTCTTAACATCTATGACTGATGAAAGGAAACAAGGCAAGAATGCATACTTAAAAACCCAGAAGATTTTTCCCCTCCTTTATCAATTTTTTTCATAATGCTCTATTTCAGTGATGGAAACTTCAGAGATATTATGGTTACTTTCTCTCTCTTTTTCTATCAAGGAATGAGCACAATTCAGATATTTTGCCTAAAAGTATAATAACATGAACACATGTGAAGTCAGCATGATACTTTCATTTTCTTCACGAGGCATATCAAGATATGCTAGCTTGCTATCAGTATGCTGGCTCTACGTAATCTTCCTTGAAGCCCTTTCTAATCTCCATTTCCCCAGCTCACAGAAGATCCACGTTCCTCTATGAAATTCAGTATTAGGTTAGTTGGATTGGTTTTGTAATATTCCATTAAAATGGTCTTTGTAGAGTTTTCTTGTAAGTTTTATGGCCTAAATAGTGACAGAGTAAAATAGCACTTTGGAAATGACTACTGTAGTACTGTAGTTAATGCTGCCCTAAAGAACAAATGTGTTTAGGGCATTTGAAATAGAAAATGCAGTCACAAATCAGACTCCAGCTGCCAATTCACTAGCAGTGAAGCCCTGGAAAATCATACGGCCTTTGTGTATCTCTATTTTCCTCTCTGCACAATAAGGATAACAAATATCTGCCCCAGATGACTATCTGAAGAATTAAATGGGATTGCACACAAAGATATTAGAACAGTGCCTCTCATACTAAGCATTCAATACTATTGACAAATTTTACTTGTACTTGTTCTTCCCATAAACTCAGACTTCAAGGAGCTAATGTGGAATATGGGTACACATAGTCTCATGAAAAAGGAAAAGAGAGAATGCTGAGGGAAGGAAGAAAACATTTTGCCTTGGAATAGGACTAGGACCCGTTATTTAACATGCCAGGGCACAACCCATCTGAGGACTCTCATTCCCATCTTTAAACCTGCAAGGAAACTGATCTAACGCTAAAGCTGTGGCTAGAGCAGTTGCAGTTGGGTATTGCGGCCCTCAGAACAGGCATCACTCACACTCTGCCTGTGTAGACACCAAGATAGGATAAATAGGGACTCAAGACACCAACTTTTGATCCAGGATAGCTTGGTTTATATCCAGCTCTGCCAGTTACAAGCTTATTCCAGTGGTTCCTGAACATCTCCATCTAAGCTTCCTCTTCTGAAAAATGGGGATACCAATATGATCTTCTTCATAGGATTGCTATGAGGAGTCTGATTTAATAACTGAAAAGCATTGGAAATGTTACCTAGAACTTGTGAAGTGCTTTTGTATAAACAGTTATAACTTAAAGAATTTGTTCCAGGTGTCATTTGCATGTGAGTTTAAGGTCTATTACCTCCTTACAACCTCAGATCTTTGGAAAGGAAGTACTTGCGTGCTAGTTAACATTTTGCTTTCAAGTTCTATACAGATGGTGATTCAAGTCCATTGAGCATACAAGATTCAATGGTAAACATTTCATATCATTCTCAACAACAGAAAGAGGAGAGGTAGTCTTGCCTGCCAGGTGGTACAGTAAGCCAGATGATTAAATAAAGTACTTTCAGCACTTTCAGGAGCTAGACAAGAAAATACAAAAAAGGACTGAGCAGCAAAAAGCCAGATGGGTGGTGTGCCTAGGCAAGGGAATGATGGAGAAAATGTCTTAAGTCAATTTTAGGGCTGCAGTGAGATGGTAACACATATAAGGCCTTTGCTTGCCCCCATTCCCTGTTCTCTGTGGAGTTAGAATAAGTAATGTCCAAGTGGAAATAGTGTTAGAAGGAGATTTTTTTCTTGGTAAAATGACATCAAGGGCCACCAAATACCTTCTAAAATGGAAATAAATCCTCCACCTCATCCAGGGATGACTTGGCATTTCACTCCTCAGTCAGTGTGAGGGTCTCACCTGCTGCAGTTGGCAGCTAGAATTCTTGCATCATCATAAAGCTTTGCCACTTGGTGTGCATTAAGCCCTACATTACTCTTTTTAAAAATATTTTATTTATTATTTTAATTTTACATGTATGAGTGTATTGCCTGCATGGGTACAGTGCCCATGGAGGTCAGAAGAGGGTGTCAGATCCCCTAGAACTGGAGTGAAAAACGGTTGTTAGCCACCATGTGGGTACGGGAATCGAACCCAGGTCCTCTACAAGAGCAGCTGAGCCATCTCTCCAGCTCCAAGTTAGGCCAGTTGCAATATGTTACCACTGCAGAGAATCTTAAGGGGTCAGCCAGTGTGGTCTTAACCCTGTTCCTTTCTCCAGGCAAGAATACACATCCAAAATAGCTGTGTGCGGTGGTGCCAACTTGTCATCTCAACAATTGGGAGGTGGAAGCAGAAGGATCAGGAGCTCAAGGTCATCCTCAGCTACATAGTAAGTTCAAGGCCAACCTGAACTACTTGAGACTCTGTCTCATTACAACATGATATGTAAGAGCACCTGTGTTGTTCAATGTCTGTGGAGGCCAGAAGAGGGCATCAGATTCCCTGGAACTGGAATTATGGATGGTTGTGAGCCTCCATGAAGCACTACATTATTCTGAATAATCTCTGGTGTTCCAGCTGCTACAATCAAATACTCAGATACAGGTGAAGTAAAGAAAAATCTACTTCACTAAATAAGTTAGGAGGGTCCAATGGAAGTGGCAATCATTCTGAGGTCTTGTTTTCCTCCTGATTATGCCACCAACTTCTTCTTGTGTCTCTGCTTTTACAGCTGCAAAAGGAAATTTGTGTGGGATGCACTGATATTTAAGACTCCTTCCAGTGCTGGGTCTGGTTGGTGTGATTCTAGGATACTTTGTGTAGAAACAGCTGCATTAGTTTTCTCATTACTATGAGAAGATACCCAGCCAGAAGCAACTTAAGGAGGAAGAGCTTATTTTCACAATGTGAGGGTAAGTCCATTGTGTCAAGAAAGGCATGGTGTCAGGAGCATGAGGTGTCTGGTCGTATTGCATCCAGTCAGGAAGCAGAGAGGGACAAATGCTGGTTCTAAGCTTGCTTTCTCCTTCTTATCCAGTCTACAGCCCTTATAGATGGTGTTACCCACCTTATGGTGGATCTTCCTTCTTTAGATAAACCTTTGTGAAAATACCTTCATAGACATACCCAGCGGTGGGTTATCATAGAGATTCTAAATCCGGTCAAGTGGACAATCAAGATTAACTATCACAGCAGCTCAGTTTTCATCTTCATGAAAACACTTTCTGGACTTTTCTCACCCTTTTCCTTATTGTTTGGAGCATCCTTCTCTGGGGTCTCCTAGTGAGCACCGTGTCTTCTGGAAGCTTTTGCTTTCTGCAGCAGCTTACCAGGCCTGTCATCTTTGCTATGTTCTTTAATGTACCCTGCTTGAAATGCTGTCTCTATTTTTCCTCCTAACTTTAACCTCTACCAAAACTTATATTCTTCTTATCTAGATAGTTTAAAAAGCAATGCAATAAAGCACAGGCTAGCACATCCAAGGTCCTGGGTTTGATCCCTAGCAACACAAAACAATTATACAGCTGTGGCCTAAAAATGTTTATCTTTTGGGATATCTCCCTTTACTATGGATTTAATACAAAAGAATGGTAGGGAATCCAGTTATTATAAATGATATGGAGATATGTACTTGAACCTATAACTTTGGGGAACCCAAAATCACACAAGCAATTGCCTACATGTAATGACTACTTATATCTACTAAGAATTTCAATTCAAGAAACATAATAAATGTTATGACAGTCTATTTTATTGCTACAAACTCTAGTTGGGTAAAAAATATGTCACAAAGATAAAATAGCTCTTTAAGAGGCTTAAGACTTAAAGCCATAGAATGTTTTTTATCTTAATGGAAAGATTATTTTGTGGTAAAAACATAGCATGAAATTTACCGTTTTACTCATTTTCAAGTACATAATTCAATAGCATTAAATGCACTCACACTATGATATTTTATCCATAATAACTTATTTTCTGTAGGGCTATAAGCTTCAGTATACTAAATAAGTTACATCATCACCTTGGAGAGCTCACCCCCTAGGTGTGACTTGGCCAAACAAATGCATGTGATGTAACAGCTCTAGAATTTTAAGGCAGTGTCTGTCTTCCTTCTTTCATTCATCCTTTCCTTTTCTCACTCCTTTCCATCCTCACTGTGTTCCTACAATGGTCAAAATGATCCTGAATGTGGTGGCACCACCCCAGGGCCTGAGTTCCTATAGAGAACAGAAAGAGAAGGAGTGAGCTGCACAAAAGTGTTCTGTTTCTGCTTCCTGACTGTGGATACAGTGGGACCAGATTCCTCATGTTCCCACTGCCAAGCTTCCCCACTATGATGAACAATATTTCCTCAAGTTGTGAGCCAAAGAAGCCCTTTCTTCTTTCCTTAAGTAGCTCTTGTCAGGTATTTGTAACTACAGGAACTCATGGTGATTAAACAACACACTCCTGAATGATGACTGGGTCAAAAAAGAGATTAAGAAAGAAATAAAAGTATTCCTGGGGCCAAATGAAAATGATAATACAATGCAACAAAACCTCTGGGACACTTTAAAAGCAGTCCTAAGAAGGACATTTATAGCTCTAACTGCCTACATTAAAAAAATCAGAAAGAGCACAAATAAGTGGTTTAATGTTGGAACTCAAGACTCTGGAAAGGCAGGAACAAATGAAACCCAACCTAGCAGATGAGAAGAAATAACAAAAATCAGAGTAGAAATTAATGAACTAGAAACAAAACAAAACAATTAATGACTCTTAAGAGCTGGTTCTTTGAAAAGATAAACAAAATAGACAAACCTTAGCCCAGTTAACCAAAAGAAAGAAAGAGCAAACCCAAATTAACAAAATCAGAGATGAAAGAGCAAACATCACAACAGACACACACAGACACACACAGACACACACACACACACACACACACACACACACACACACACACTCACACACACACACACACAAAATCCAGACCATTATAAGGGAATACTTCAAAAATCTGTACTCTATTGAATTTGAAAACCTAAAAGAAGTAGATGGATATCTAAAATCATGGGACTTACCAAAGCTAACTAAGAAAAGATCAACTTTTTAAACAGACCAATAACACATAAGGAAATTGATACAGGAGTACAAAACCTCCTAACTTAAAAAAAAAAAAAAAGCCCAAGCCCAGATGGATTTACAGCAGAATTCTAAAAGACATTTAAAGGTGATCTACAGCCAGTATTACTTAAATTATTCAAAAAAGGTAAAAACAGAGGGAGAACTTCCAAACTCCTTCTACGAAGCCAGCATCTCTCTAATACTGAAACCAGGTAAAGACACAACCAAAAAAGAAAACTGTGGACTCAGATCCTTAATGAACATAGATGCAAAAATTCTCAACAAAATACTTGCAAACCTCATACAGACACACATCAAAAAGATCATCCACCATGATCAACTAAGCTTTATTCCAGAGGTGCAAAGATGGTTAAATATATGTAAATCAATAAATGTCATAAATCATATAAATAGACTCAAAATAAAAAATCTCATGGTCATCTCAATAGATGCAGAAAAGGCCTTTGAAAAAATTCAACATTCATTTATGGTACTAGAGGGAATTGGACTGGAGGGAACATACCTCAACATAATTAAAACTATATTCAACAAACCCATAGCCAACATCATTCTAAATGGAGAATAACTGGAAGTATTCCCATTAAATCAGGAACCAGACAAGAATGTCTGCTATCTCCACTCCTTTTCAATATAGTGCTTGAAACTCTTGCTAGAGTAATAAGACAAGAGAAGGAAATTAAAGGAGTACTAATTAGAAAAGATCAAATTATCCCTATTTGCAGATGATATTATACCAAAGAGATCCAAAAAATCCACTAGAAAATGCCTAGAAATGATTAACAATTTCAGTAAAGTGGCAGATTACAAAATCAACTTGCAAAAATCTGTAGCCTTTCTATATACCAATAACAAGCAATCAGAGAAAGAATATGTGGGAACCCTCCCATTCACAATAGCCTCAAAAAAAAAAAAATCTCAGAGTAAACCTGACCAAATATATTAAAGATCGCTACAATGAAAATTTTAAATCTTTAAAGAAAGAGATTGAGGAAGACACCAGGAGATAGAAGGACCTCCCATGCTCATGGATTGGTAGAATTAATATTGTGAAAATGACCATCCTACAAAAAGCAATATATAGATTCAATGCAATCCCAATCAAAATCGCCATGACATTCTTCACAGAATTAGAAAAAGACATCCTAAAATCCACATGGAACCTCAAAAGACCCTGGACAGCCAAAGCAAACTTGAATGCAAAGAGTAATGCTGAGGGAGGGGGGATTACGAAACCAGATCTCAAAGTATATTACAGAACTGTAGTCATAAAAACAGTATGGTCATGTGGACGTATCTTTTGAGGAACCACCATTCACCTCACTGCAGTACCATTTAGTCCTGTGAACCCAGTGAGTGTCTGTTAGAGCCTATGCTGGCCAGGAGCTGCTTGGGTTCCATGAGGGCTACTGGGGACTGCTTTTCTTTTGGGCAGTCTCTGCTGCTGGGACAGTTTGGGCAGGGCAGAGCTCCCAGAACACAGTAGCCCATCTAACCTTTACTCCAGTGGAAGCTTTCAATTCTTAGCTCCCCAAAACAATGGCAAATAAATAGTAAAAAAAAGACAACAAAACCACATTTTCTAATGATACCCACTCTTGTTTTTATTTAGAGCATTAAAAATGAAGTTTGAATTAGCTCTTATTTCCATGTTTTTATTTTTAATTAGGAGTTCCTTGGGTTTGGGATATAACTCAATCGGTAGAGTGCTTCTCTAGCATAAACAAAGCTCTGGGTTTGAGTCACATAATACTGGCTATGGTGTCATATGCTTGTAATCCCAGTGCTCCAGAGGGGAAGGCAGGAGGTTCAGAAATTCAAGGTAATTAGTGGCTACATAGAGTTTGTAGTCAGCCTGAGTTTCACCAGACTTTGTTTCAAAAGAAAGAAAAGAGGAGATTTCCACATTTTATTATGTGTCCCAGGCGTTTTAGAACTGAATCCCAACCTAACACTATTATTTTGTTTCACGTTATTTATAAGTACAGTCATTTTTTAAACTGGAAGCTATGGTACTACTTCATTCTCTTTCTACCTTATTTTCAGGTCATATGTCTGTAACTATCTTGGAACCCACTCTTGAAGAATGTGATGACTATAATGTGCACTCACATTTATTTATTTATTTATTTTTTGTAGAGGAAATTGTGATATCTGATGTCTTCATGTGAATCACCAAATCTTCCTTAAAATACCCTCTCAAGAAGCAGGAGAGGATGTGGAAATGATAGTGAGCTCTTGACTGTGGACTGCCTGTTTCCCAGTTCTCTAGAAATAGTCAGGGGTAAGCTAAAGAAGGGAGAAGAGTCAAAAGTTACACCAGCCAACTTTGCTACTTGTGATGCTCTCTGGAAAAATGCCTGTGTGGAAATGACTGGTGCTAATAAGCAGCGGTCTGTGCAGCTCACTTTTTTTAATGGAAGGAGATGGGCGTTCTCCCCCTGAGATAGGGTCTTACTTTGTAGCCCAGGCTGGCCTGAAACTCACTCTATAGTTCTGCCTGGACTTGAACTCACAGCAAGCCTCCTGCCTCAATCCTGTGAGTGATGGGATCGTAGGCATGAACCACTACACTGCCAGCTGCATCTTACTCTTACCGGTCATTTGTATCTCATATGTCAGATGGTAGGAAAGTGGGCATTGCTCTGGTATTCTAATTTTAAACATTTCTGAAGGGCTCCCAGAAGTTGCACTTTGCTTATTTTGTGCATTCTTGTTTTTCATGTGATTTATTATTGCTCTTTTCATTTCTGAGGTCAGTCATTCTCCAGCATGACATGTCTGTGGGGATAACACCAATGAGTTACAAATGCAGAAAAAAGTCTGAGAAACTTAGTTTAGAATTTTAATTAAGTCCAGATTTTGAGCATGAGAGTGGTTTATTTTATGAAAGTTAAACTGATAAGACCTCAGCTACTCTTCATCTACTCTTCATTAACGCTGCTGGAAGGTAACATCTGAGACGGAAAGCTTGTTTCTTTTGTCACCTTTTTTTTTTTTAGTTTTCCATTCAGGGAAAAATTTCATTAGCAACCTACCCAACTTCAAACTTCCTATTACTACTATACAATAATTAGTACTTTAGCACGACAGAATACCCAAGTTCCATTAAGACATTATTTTTCAATGTATAATGTGCTGAGTATTAACAATCTAGAGATATATAATAAATAAGGACTTTTTTTAATCACGTTTAGGAAGATTCCTTATTAGTCATTATACTTGTTTTGCTTGAAAATAAGTTCCAAGCTTTATATCAAGGGTCAGACCATTTTTTTTAGTCCATTACCACTAGGCCCATGATAAAGTGTTTTCAGATTTTTCTTTTTCTTTTTTCCTTTTTAGCTTAATATTCTGGTGGAGTAATTAAGGCAGATGATTTATCAGTACTATCATCTTCCTATTTGTCAGGAATTTTAATTTCTTTAGTAATTACTTCCCTATTCTGAGATTTGGATAAATGAGTATGGGTCCACTGATCCCAAGTTATTCTTTTACCTCCTATAAATTTGAGCACATGCTTAATGTCTTAAGACAGTATTTCAGCATTTCTTTTTTCAGAGCTACTTCCTAGTCCAGGCTTTGTCTTTCAAAGGAATGAAAGGCTGTTAAAATTCTACTGGAAGTGAGAATCCTTCCAATGAATTTCACCTTTACTTTAAATTAATCAGAGTCAAACTTTGCTGCTTCCAACAGTAATGACCTGATGTTTCTTTCTAGACTCACAGAATTCATACACTAGTGGGGAATTTAAACAGATATGGTAAAGCAAAACATGCAACCTGTGATTTCACTTCTACAAATTTACTCTATGTTTTCCAAAGTCAAGGGGAGGAAAAATTTGAAGTGCTAGAACACTTTGGGGCATGACTGTCCCTAATTCTGGAGACACAGTGTGGAAACCATGATTGTGGTCTGGTGTTCCATCTGATACTTGAATCTGATCAGACTTCTTCCTACCCTGTTCCAGTACTGCCAAACCAGGCCACCCTCTGTGGGAACCTAAAGGCCCCACCTTGCATAGGTCCGAAAGGAAGTTACTGGTGGCGCGGCCTGGCTTGCTTTGAAAGTCTGAAAAATACTTCTGCACTGCTGAGGAGTGCATGATCAGTGTGTGACCTCAGTGGGGAGGGGGGAGTTCCAGGTGCCTTTATAAGCTCTGTAATGCCTGTAATAAATGAGTCCCTGCCTGACTAGACTCCCCGCTGCGTCTAAGTGTCCCCGGGTACTGGGGGTGGTGTGCACTGGCAAATGGCGTGCTTACTCATCCCCAATCATCACCTCCGTGGGGGTTGCTGGTTCGAACCCCCAGCAACTGGAGCTCAACGTGGCACTTGAAGGAAGGTGAAAAGAAGAAAAGAAAGAAGAAAGAAAGAATGAAAACGGAGTGGGGCCAATCAAGAGGTTCGGGATAAGCAAGACCCTAAATATGGGTAATGCAAGTTTTAAGTTTGAAGACCCGGTGCTTAAAGCACTGAGAGATATGCTTAAAAGCAGGGGATTGGATTTGTTAGATCCCTTAGCTCAAAAGGTTTGGGCAGAGGTGATTCATTTGGCTCTCTGGCTACGTGGGGCTAATGTTTTTACTGGGGATACATGGGACCATGTGGAACATCTAGCTCAACAAAGGGAGGTTCAATTGGGGGTTGATCCGCTGCTGGAGTTCTACCCTATTATTTTGGCCTTAAAGGCATGGTTTTGGCCCGAGAGCCCTAAGCCCTTGGTGCCACCTCCTGACAAGCCTTCAGAAACCCTGGCATGGGAATCATGGGAAGGGTTTGAGGAAGAAGGCAAAAATACAACAGAAGTAAAACCTCCTGCGTGCCCTGGCCAGCTTCAGAGCCTTCCGGGCAGAAGGGTGGGGCAGAGCGGAGTGCATGGGTCGGTGGTGAAAGCTGCCCACTCCACCCGCCTTGAACTAAGGCGTGAGTGGGTCAGGAGCCCCTGTGAAAGTCAGGTGAGGGTGGCGCCATGGCCACCAGGTGCATTTGAAAAACAAACAAAACAAAACAAAAAAAAACAAAGAAAACCGCCTTTGGTGGTGCACCACAACTGGCTCTGGGACAGATGAAAAGGCGTGGTTCAGGGAAGGTGGCTCAGGGAGGGGCCCTGCCCCATCCATTCCGGGTGGCCAGGGAACCACCCCGCCTCCGAGTGCTACAGCCCCTCTGGCAACAGCCGAGCCCTTAGTAAAGCCTAGGGGCCCTTAGTAAAGCCTACAGTGTTTTCACTGACTGGGGCAGATGTGGAGAAACCAAAAAGCAGCTCAATTCAAGGAACTCATGGCCATTGCTTTCTGACAGTATTCAGACCTGTACATCCTTAAAGAGAGAGAAGCCCCTATTTTCTTACAGCATCTTAGGGGGCACCAAGGATTGCCTGGGCTTTTCTCCCAAGGCAATGCAGAGGCAGACAAGATGGCTTATTGTGTACAGGTACTGCCTCTGCAACAGCCAGGGGTAAACCCCAGGGGACTCAAGCCCAATTCCTTGTGGCAAACGGATATCACACACTATGCTCCTTTCGGAAAGCTTAGGTATATTTTTGTGTCCCATTGACACATTCTACACGCCTGTTGGGCTACCACTCATATAGGAGAGAAGTCTAAATATGCTGTCTCATTTTCTCCAGTGCTTTGCAACCATCAAAACCTAAAAATTCAATTACAAAAACAAAAAGGGGGAATAGCCATTGTAGAATGCAACCATCAAAACCTAAAAATTCAATTACAAAAACATAAGGGGGAATAAGCCCCCACCAACAGTTGGGTATGGCCTTATTCACTATTAATGTTCTTAATTTTCAAAAAAATCAGTCGGAATCCCGGTTTCAGAAGCATTGAGGATGACAGGAGCAGAGACCTGAGGTACAGGTAAGGTGGAAGGACCTCATTACAGGACAATGGAGAGGCCCAGATCCAATGCTAACCATGGGTCGAGGCTTTGGCTGTGTCTACCCTACAGGAGATCCAAATCCCATATGGGTGCCTGTGAAAAACCTTAAGTGGGTAGGCCAGGATCCGACTGACTAGCATGCCATCTGAGGTCAAGGACCCAGTTCCTTGGGTTCATTGCCAGTCAGCCTCTTTGCCTTTCAGACAACTGGCTGATCGGCTAAAAGTATTTCAGAAGTATTTCAACTTGTCCTATGCCATGACTTGCTTTGTTTCTCTTGATAATGCTTATCTTTAAGTGTCTTTACCAGATAATTCGGTGACAGAGGACCCTTGGAACTGCCACGGCCCACCTCCTCATCATTACGGACTCCCCCAGGACCCTCTCCGGTTGCCCACACTTGGCTGAGTTAGGCAGAGACTAAGACTGTCACAGTCTGGCATTACCCATGCGCTGCCCTTAATCATGACACATTTTTAGCCAAGGATGGGTAAGATGTCCCATGACAAGTACTCCTAAGACAGGACATCCACATGGCCAGGTGCATGATCCAATGACGGACAAGGCTTGGTCAGAGGTGACACAACTTAAGACAGGCAAAAATGCATAAAATTAGAGGAAGGAGATAGCCATCTCTCCTCAGGGAACCATCTATAAGATGGGTAACCCATGAAATAAAGTCAGTCCAGCCTTAAATAAAAATAAAAGGGGGATATGTGGGGACCTAAAGGCCCCACCTTGCAAAGGTCTGAGAGGAAGTTACTGGGGCGTGGCCTGACTTGTTTTAAAAGTCTGAAGGATACTTCCGCACTGCCGAGGAGTGCATGATCAGCACGTGACCATCCTTAAGATACACCCTCAGGAGGGAGGGGGATTTCCAGATGCCTTTATAAGCTCTGTAACACCTGAAATAAATGAGTTCCTGCTTGACTAGACTCACCCAAAGGCCCCATCTTGCATAGGTCTGAAAGGAAGTTACTGGGGGCGCCACCTGGCTTGCTTTGAAAGTCTGAAGAATACTTCCGCACTGCTGAGGAGTGTATGATCAGTGTGTGACCATCCTTAAGATACACCCTCATGGGGGAGGGGGGAGTTCCTGGTGCTTTTATAAGCTCTGTAATACCTGTAATAAATGAGTCCCTGCCTGACTAGACTCCCTGTTGCATCTGAGTGTCCCTGGATATTGGGGGTGGTGTGGGCTGGCGAACGGTGTTCTTACTCATTCCCAATTGTCACTCCCTGGAGTTGCTGGTTCGAACCCCCAGCAACCCTCCTTGAATCAACTGAGTTTTAGGAAGTCTTTCACGCTCTACTGAATTTTGTATCCCAGAAACATCCTCGCCTTTGTTCCTTTTTTATTACTTACATCTCAAACAAGTTATTATTAAGTCTTCATTCAGCAAACTTCCTGGTTCTACTAAGTGCCAGAGTGTGCTTGTTGGACTGATTTTCCCACAGGATTGGGAGAAAGGACACTCACTTCACTCAGTCTTTAGAAAAAAAAAAAAAACAAGAGCCAGGAAGACTGAACTACAGAGGCATGGCTTCATCTTGGAGTCTGGAAGGTGTCTCTGTAAACGATGTTGAATCTAAGCTTCACAGGGTGAGTGGGAGTTACCTAGGTTGTGCAGAGGAAGGGCAAGACTTCTGAGAGAAAAGAAAGAAGCAGCAGGCTGTGGGGTAGAAGGAGCTGGACAACTAAACAGAAATCATTTTGACAGAAGTATAAGATCCAAGTGGAGAGATGAAAGAAGAGGCTGGAGAACAGGCAGCTCTCTACTATTCTGGTCTCTTGTGGATCATGTAAAGGCTTTTGAGCATCATGAGGCATTTGTTCATTCATGACCTAATTCATTTGCTCATTCAACAGATATTTGTCAAGATCCTCTATGTTCTGGGTACTCTTGGGGATAGAAGGAGGGGGAAATTGGGCAAGATTCTTCAATAAAACTTACAATCCAGCAAGAAAGACAATAAATGATCAAATGAACTGTCTAATCTATCAGAAAGTGATGGAGAAAATAAAGCAATAAGTGGACTGGAAGCTTAGAGGCTGAGATTTAGACCTGAGGGAATGTGACTGGCCTCCTGCAGGCATCCCCAGTAGAGAGCCACGGAAAGATGTCAAGCTGGACAATGCAGGTTAGAGCTGAGTTTTAACTGCTGAGTAGAAAATGAATCAGAGGGAGGGTGAATAGGTGAAAATGGTTGAGGTGAAAGATAAGGTGAAATTAGCATCAAACAATGAGGCTTGAGGAAAGAGTGCAGATGCAGTTGCATTTATGGAGGTAAATATACCCTGCCTGCTTGGCTAATGAAGAAACAAACATTTCTACTCATCAAAAGACCCTGTAGCTTGAAAACTAGGAAGTCTGAGAAATACTTCACCACAACTTTTTTTGTGAATAAAAGTATTTATGTATTTATTTTCAGAATTGCTGTTGGGATGTGTCTGAAATAGAAGTTGGTTTTTCTGACCCCATGTAAATATAACTTTAAATAAAAATGAAATTCCCAGCACAGGGCCATTACTTTTGGGTAGAACTTTCTAAGTCTGGCACAGCTGTTTATTTTACTTGCCTATAGGAAGAAGCTGGGAAAGCTCCGTGTTAGTACTTGAGCTACAGCATGATCATTTTTTCTTCCTGTTTTGGGCTCATTTATGCTCGGGTGGGAGTTCTGCGCCATGCTGGCAGCGCATTAGCATTGGCAGTGGAATCTCATGCAGAGCCTGGAAAGCAGCTCTGAGGTCAGAGCCAGTGAAAAACTTCAGCACTGCACAGGAGGTTTCTGAGGTGGACTAGGGGAGGCAGGCGGATAGAAATGGGCCATTAGCAGGCAGGTGTGGTGGCACGGGCTTGTAATCACGGTGGTCAGGAGTTCTGAGGCAGCAGGATCCTGAGTTTAAGATCAACCAGGGCTACATGGTGAGACCCTGCCTCAAAAAGACAACAAAACAAAAGCAAAGCAAAACAAAACAAAAAGTAAGGCAAAGATAAGGAAATGGGTCAAAGACTCATAGCTTTTGGCTACTGAATGATAAATCAGAAAATATATGAGTTAGCACTTGGGTTCTATCATTTACAAGTAGGTTGAATATTTATCTTCTCGAGTAGGGAATAACAGTAGTACCATCTGAACTTTGCTACAACCCAACACTGTTCTGCTTCACATCTTCTTGTTTAATCTGAAAAGCAACTCTGTCAAGACGACATTATCGCCAATTTTACAAATAAAGAAATCTGGTCCAGACAAGTTAAGTAACTTCCCCAAAGTCCCTCATGAGTACACAGATAGATGATTTGTCTGCCTATAATACTGAATGCCTAACCAGTTATGACACTTAATTCCAAAGAAAGGAATGGTGGTGCTTGTAGGTTACTCTGCTCTTAGATTCAGCTGCAGCCCAGCTAATTGTGTTTACGGTGGGCATGGCTAATGCTGCATTATGCAGGTCTCGGCCCCAAATCTCCTAGCACCTGTTGTTCACTCTGCTTATATTCTCTGCATCTGTATCTTGTCCACCTGGCCTTTTTCAATGCATTACTGAGGTCAAAGGGTACTTTCCCCACTTCAGCTTCCATCACTGTCCTGTACCTCACCATTCTTTTAAAAAAATATTATATCATATTATATTTATTTATGGGGGGGTGCACATGCCATGGTATACAGTAGAGTTCAGAGGAAAACTTGTGGGAGTTGGTTCTCCCTTGGCACACACTTTTAATCTCAGCACTCGAGAGGCAGAGGCAGGTGGATTTCTTTGAGACTGAGGCCAGCCTTGTATGGTCTGTGTAGGGAGCTCCAGGCCAGCTGGGGCTATACAGCGAGACCCTGTCTCAAACCAAACAGAATAGAACAAAACAAAACAAAAGCCAAACAACAACAAAGATAAAACCTATTAAAATTATTTTTATCTTCCTCCACTAGACCATAAAACCTTGTTTCCTTTCCCTATTCCTGTCATCCTCATCTTCATCCATCCTCACAGAGAACCACCTCCTCTGCCTCCCAAGCATTGGCGTTAAAGGCGTGTGCCACCACATCCAGCTACAGGTCATATTTTGATATCTAGCTTATTCTATTTTCCTCAGCCTAATTTTCAACTCAGGGCAGTAAGTTGAGAGATGATTTGTCTGCCTAGAATACTGCATGCCTAACCAGTTATGACACTTAATTCCAAAATTTATAGGATATGATTTGACCTTCATGGACTTAGCAGTCCTTTATTTGTCAGTGATGAAGATGAGGCAGCCAGTTGGGTGAGACTTGTATGTAGGCTTGGCGAATTTTTAAGCGCACCTCAATGGTTCACAGAGCAGTAGTGAAGAAGATGCTGTAGTTGATTCCTGGGGAAAAACTGGTGGGAGGAAAGAAGGGGTTAGAGTGCGCAGGCAGAACATCTCTCGAGAGGCAGGGATAGCATTTGCTAAATGAGAAAAATCTCTAAAGAAAAAATTACCTGCCCTTAATAGTAGAGAGCCTTACTCATCAGGTCTTTAGTTCTTGTTGGTTTTTCAAACTTTGTACTGCACATTCTCTATTAATGGCTGCTGAATGATAAATTTATAGAAGTTGAGAAAAGTCTGTGGCCTCTTGATGTACATCCAAGCTCACGGCCATCTCTGTATTTAGGTGTCTTTTTAACTGATGTGGATTTCACAGCTTGTATAAGATCTCTTACTCACCAGTACCTCCCCTAAGTGCTTGGATGTTTCCTGAAATCTATGTTTAATTGTGCAAACCGGAATTGAGCCTTAATATATAACTTTCTTATTCTAGACCCTTAGCCATTCCTCCAAGTTTGGACTTACATCTATTAAACCCATTTTTTTCTGTGGGTTGTTCATGTATCAGGCACTATTCCCTATGCCAAAGACAGGAATGCACAGGACACAATCTCTCCCGATGCACTCTAGTAGAAGGCCTGTTTGACCATATTTTTTTTCTTTTTACAAATACAATTAAGAGTATTTAAAATAGTAAATAGTACCATGAATAAACTGGAACAGAACAGTGGAAGAGTGTGATTGGGCTGAAGACAGTAAAGGAAGGCCCTCTGTGAAGTCAGTATATGAGGAAAACTGCGGTGGAATGAGTTCAGGTGTCAGTTGTAAGTGAGGGGAAAGGAGAACAACGCAGTTATTAAGCAAGGCAGGATCCAGGTCTAGTGGGCCTTGAGAGTTCATGGAAAGCACTAAATTTTATTCTAATACTGTAAGATGACACAAAGGATTTATGCAGCAAGATGACAGGATGTAATTTACATTCTTAAAAAGATCACACTATGTAGAGAATGGATTGCAGAGAGGCAGATATGGAGAATGTGTGGGAGGCAGTTTCCATAGTTAAGGATAGAAGGAAAAGTGGCATGAATGTGGGCAGGAGCCTCTGCGGCCAGATGTTAGAATCAGAACCCAAGTCATTGGCTGTGGACAGAGTGTAGATGTTGATGGATCCAACACAGTTCAGGGTGAATCCCTGGTGTTTGGTCCGAGTCATCAGGTAGCTGGTGGTGTTAGTAAATGAGATGGAAGGATGACTAGAAGAAGGACAGAATTCGAGTCCTGATTTGTATAAGTTTGAGAGGCTTGTTGGATGTGCAAGTGGACACATTGACCAGGCAGAGAGATCTGGCTGTCGATGCCCCAGTAGGAGGCATCAACATGAAGCTGGTGTCTAAAGTAGCAAGAACAGGTGTGAATGCAAAGAAATGAAATGAGGATAGATATAGATGAGCTCTAACACTTAGTCATGGAAGCAAAAGAAAAGGCAGCATGGGTCTAACTAAGAAGAGCTGTCCCAACAGGACACCAGGGGAAAATGGTCCCATGAGCTGCAGAGGAGGTAAGCATTTAAAGAAAGAGGGGAAGGTTCAGCTGTGCCACATGCTGTGGCAGGGCTAAACACAATGAGGGTCAGGATTTGTAATCATAGAACGTGGCACAGATAAGAGAAGCATATGGGAGGAGACATGGCTCTGCAGGTAGGCGTGGAGCCTGTGGGAGAACCCAGAGACACTGCCTCTGACTGCGTCTTCCCATCACCAGGGACAGTTGATATTTCTTCTGTTGAATGATGTCTTGTTATTTTTGTTAGTATTGCAAAGAGGGGGATTTGCCTATTCTCCCTTTCCTTTATCAGTGATGAGTCATGAATGTCATCAGCATAGGATTCACATGCTGGTGGATTAATTATTGCTAATTTTCTACTTGGATGTAATAAACTTGTGCCTTTCCTATAGGCTTTAAACCATTTTCTGAACTGCCATGAGCTATTTTGTTCTATAGTATACTTAAATGTCCTTGAAGCCAGACACACTGGATTTGAATCCTGGTCTCATCACTCAGTAGAGGGTAACTTTAGCCATTTTATGTAACCCATCAATGCCACCACTAAACTCTTCAATAAAACAGAAAACACTTTATAACTCCGCCCACCCCATCCAGGGGTGCTTTGAAGATTAAATGACATATTTTTAAAATAGTTAAACAAGTACTATACATACAATAGAATAAACTATATTAATTATAGCTACAACTACACAAACTATAATGATTTTTAAATTGAATTTGAGGATAATTATTGCATTCTGTTTTGGGTGAAAAGTGTGACATTTATTTACTCAGTCTTGTCAGATACACAAAACATAGATGGCAAAGATTTCCATTCCTAGTCCACCTCTCAGGACCAAATCATCAACCATTCCACTGTAAATAAATATGCTTTCAGTCATTATATACCACATGTAACATTTATTAATTTTCTTTACTCAGTATAGGAAGTCATTTGCTATTGTATTTCAATTCCTTGACAATGTTCTATCCTCCAACAAACTCCTCCTTCCCAGAAAGTCAAGGGTAGGTCGGTCAGCTTGAGTTCACTTTTGATTCCTGCTACATGTCTATATCCTCTGGTATATCAAAAGTTTCACATTCAATGGCACTATTCAGGATTTTCAGAATTTGATTGCTGAGAATCAGTGAGATGCTGAGAATCAGCAGGTAAAGTGCTTGTCATGCAAGCCTGATGATATAAGTTCGATTCTCAGAATCTATGTAAAGGTGGGAGGAGAGAACTGATTCCAAAAAGTTGTCCTCTGGCCTCTACATATGTGCTATGGTATACATGTGTCCCCTGCCCCCACATCATAATCACACACAATAATACATAAATAAATAAAATTTAATATTGACTGAAAAACTGAAACAGTATGCTCCAGATTGGCAATCAGCAAATGCTATCTGGGAGGTAGAAGCCTTGAGGTTCTTCCCTATCTGCCATCCATATGTCCTGGAGGGTCTATATAATGAGCTACAGGCCAGCTGGAGCTATAGAGAGACACTACCTCAAAATCCAAAACAAAACAAAACAAAAAACCAAAATTTGTCCTCTATCCCTGAAGATTTTCTCTTTTAATTAAAATGAAGCCTGATAGGCAAAATCTTGGGCACATGAAGCAGTTGTGTGATTCACTCAACCATTTGTATGCATGTATGACCTATTTAGCTTTTAAAATCCCATTTAATGCCAAAAACTACATTAGAAAATTCAAACAAAAGCTCACAGGGAGTCCCATAATGAGACTGTTTTGATTATTCCAGTGATTAGTCCATTTCGTCTCTCTCTAGTAATTTCATTTAGAATAGTAGTCATTTTAAGAACAAGTAGGTTTTTCTTATTTCTTTTCTAGTTTGCTCTGAAATTGGCAAGTAGCCAACCATCTGTGAAACTGCAATTATTACTGTTACTTAAAATTTATCGAACCTCTTCAGGTACCATGGAAGCAATTCTTGCCAACAGAAACAAGACCAGCAAAATAGATATTATCACTCCATATTTCAATCTATTAGCCTGAAGTCCCTAGAAATAATATAATACTTGTGGACGTTGTTTAGCATATACTAAGTGAAGAATGGTTTTGATCTACTGTTTGGCCTGTGGCAATCTACGTTTCCCCCTTTCCCTTGGTGTAGAACATGAAATCCTTTATGTATACACTTACTCATCATTTGGTATTTCTCGAAGTGCATGGGTTTGTCAGCCTCTACTATTATCTACTTCTGAATAATTCCAGAAAATCTGCCTCCTTTAAGCTCATATTTTTCATACTTAAAAAACAAAAAACAAAAAAACCTATTTAGCAATGAAACAGTAGTGATGATGTTTGGGATATTGCCAATGGACACCTCTCTTTTTTCCACTACACCTGATCCCATATGGTTGCAAGAAGGAGACCTGAGTAGTTTGATGGGAGACCAGGCTAGAGCTGCCCTCCAGGAATGAGACTCCATCAATAGCTCACCATGGTGGGTGGGTGGACAGCTTTGTCCTGCTGTTCTGCCTCAGACAATGCCATCTAGTGGTGGGAAGACATAGTTCTCCACTGTACTGCCAATCTGAGAGGGTAACTATATTTCCATACTTGGCATAAATCAGGTCTACACTGTCTATTCATAGTTACTAATAATGCCTGATTTTGCATTGGAAGTACTACTTGACTGGATAATCAATTACAAGCTCAGCCTATTTAATGTCCTATTTTAGACTTTGCATTTTAGGTGACTTAAACACATTTTAACTTGTGCCATCAAGTTTGAAATAACAAGTTCAGGAAGATTACTTTCCTTTGTGTGAAGTAATATTTACCTTTTCTATCCTGAAATGGTTCTTCAAGCATTATTGGAATGGTCTTAAGTTTAAAGCTAACATTGATGAATAAGCTCATTTTCACACTTTATAGACTTACCTTATCCACACCAGCCCTTTGTCCATCTAGATGGATAGCCTTAATTTTTCAGTCTATTCTAAGACATCTCCTCCCTCTGATCATTTGTTTTCCTTGCTCATCAGACTGCTGTAGTATTTGGAGGAGACATGTCTAGCTGTCTGAAGAGTGATGGACAGTGGTTTGCCCTGAGGAAAGGTCATCTGGGATTTCCAGGGCTTCCCAGCCACAGTATAATTATTTTGAATTAAACATTTTTGATCACATGGAGAATGAATGGCCAATATCTTGTGTGGGTGGCTCATAGGGAGCCCTCTCTTTATGCATGTCTAAGCAAGAAAAGGAAGAGAAAATAAAGGAAGGAAGAAAGTGAAATCAGAATGCATAGTTAAGAAAATAAAGATTAAAACTGCTGTTTGTCAGTAAGGAAAGGCTTTTTTTTTTGTCTCCATTTTACTCCTTAACCTGAGAGATGTTACACGTTGTAAAAGATATTTTTGAAAGTTCTCTAGAAGCTTACATTTGAATGGACACAGTGAGTTCTTCCCTTTTAAGAACAAATATTTTATAGGAATAAGAAAAATCCTCAAGGATAGAAGAAAAAAGGAACATTTTTGTAATAGAATTTCTTACCCTTGTGCTTTCCATTTATGGTTTAGAAGATAGATTCTATCAAAATAAGATTTACAAGTGCCTTCCATGTGCAAGGTGTTTGGCTGGGCACTGAAAATAAATAAGCTGGATCTGGTTTCTGCTATTATTTCACGCATTACAATTTGTTTTCTTGTGGGATATCAAGACAATATAATCAATCACAGCCACCCTGCATTTTAGTTTCTTTTTCTATTTTCCCTCATGCTAATCGTTATGAAGTTTGAGTGCTTCCTTATCTTACAGTTGCAGTAGCTCCCTGGCATTCAGGGAGCCAAGTTCTTTCTCTTAAGAAATATGACAAGTCACTGGGGAAACAGGTAGAGCATAGCATACACATTGATTGTCTATGTTAATTTGGCCTCAGTTCTTTGGAGTTCAATTGTTTGGCCATTTGGACGTAGGCTGTGCTCAAGTTCAACTTCATTTCATCTTCGTTCAAAGAGCTTGTTAAATAAAATGAACTAATGCTTCAGAGAAAGATTTGAGTTTTTTGAGGAAAGTGTTTTTCACACTGTGAGTCACATTTTTGAAGCAAATTATTTATGTTAAGTACGTGCTGTTCGTTTTTGAAGGCAGATCATCATGGGTCTCAACTTTAGAGCATCATGCAAAGCACTTTATAAAGTGTGAGACTGTTCCTTTGTGCTGGGAAAAATGATTTTTTTTCTTAAAAATATTCTGAATATATAGCTCAGACACAGAGTCATCTTGGTTCATTTAATTTTGAAGGTCTGACTGTGAACATAAGTGCCGAGAACTCATAAGCGCTATAAATGTGTACACAGTCTGTTCTGGGTACTTAAGGGGTGGAAGGGTGAGAGCAGTCAGCTGGGGAGGGGTGATTGTCAGACTCTGTAAGTTCTGAGGAGGAATACTGACACTCTGCTCTGTAATGGTCCAGTCTGGAAGAATGTTCGTTGTTAGGTCTGCTGGTACAGCAAGGGCAGTATATCTAGAATTTTCTTCTTCAAAAGAAACTTTTTCTCGGGGGGGGTAGATTCACATTATCCTGCCCATGTTTTCAATGTGGACTGGAAGGTTGTATCCACACAGCCTCTTCAGTACCCTAAGAAATAATTTGGCAAATTACAAGTGTGTTTAATTTGGTTTCTTCTAACTATAGTTCATAAACCAACTGTGCCCTTCCTAATTTGGAAATATTTTCGCTCTGGTTTTTATTTTGACATGTGCCCAGCTATCTGCTTTTGTTGCTATTTCTGGCATCTCAAGGGAGCTGCTGCCACGGTTGTCATAGTGCAGACAAACACACAAGAAAACCAGAAACCCAGTGCTTTCATAAAGCATTTATTTTTATTTGAAAACATTATGCAGGCATTACATTGCCACAGCCAGTCCATAGGGGAGCATGCAAATATCAAAAATGGATAGTTTGTTCAACTCATCAGTGTAAATTTCTCTTTTGGTTCATATTTTCCATTTGTGGGATTAGGATTAGTGTGCTTTGTTATGTGGTGTGAAGATAGACTCCTACCCATGGGGTAAAATCTGTACTGATAACTAGCTAGGGACTACTAAATGGTTACAAATCAAAAATAAATCCCAAACAAACAATACTATAAGCTTGTCAAAAGGTTAATAGCACAAGTTAGCAATATCTAAACTAAACATTGAAACATTTTCATGGGACACAGTGGTACAAAGTTTTCCATTGCTTGGTCTACCTGGATATGTGTTTGAAGCTGTGGGGAGGTATGACCAAGGCAAGCTCTGTCCCCAGTGCAGATTTCCATCAAGGAAACGAGAGCCACCTCTTACCTCTGCAGGTTCCAGAGCACTCTGATTTGCTCTTCATTGAATTTTATACAAATTACTGTTCTCATTCATTGAGAGAATGGCGGTGGATTGAAATGCTGAAATTCTTGCTGGTGTCTACTGAGGTTATGAAATCTCAGAAACGAAAACTGCTACAGTTAATATTGCTCTGATCCCACTTCCCACCCCACTCTCAAATGATCAGTGTTTTCATACTGAGGAAAACATTTCTTTGCTACTTTCTGTTTTTTCCTTAAGGGTCAATCTGAACTCCTGATCTTGGACAAGTCAATGTTTCCAGCCTTTCTAGAGACAAACCAACACAGGTGAGGTAACTCAGTGATACAAAAGAATGGTTACAAGGGCATTGGATGACCAAGAGTATACAGTGAGTTCATCTTGACATTCACACTTGATTTCTATACAATGGAGTCAATTAAAACATCCTATAAAACAGTTCAGATGGCAGCCATTGGCTAATTCAAACCTTGAAATTTAAAAAATATTCCTAGCCCACTGAGTGGACTTGCAAATAATTTCAGCGACTTATTTCCTGTAAGAGTTTACTGAGTGTTTACACAAGAGTGTCATAAAAATGAATCAAAAAGACAACAACATTTGGCTTAAAATAAATAGTAAAAATGCAATAAATCAAGCTAATTATGCAAACCAAAGGAATGTAAACACAAAAATAAAACCACAGTCTTTAAAGGTCTTCGGATCTGAATGGACAAAATATTCAGAGAAAGGTATTTAATTGGCTTAAAAGGTAGCAGAGAGAAGACAGATGTTGGTAAGGTCGCCAGGATGTGATGTAGCTTTAATGAGAACTCCCCTCCCACCACCCTGCGCCCCATAAAATGAAAACTGTTTCTAAGGGACCTAAACTGACCGGGAAATCTTCATAACAGAGAAAGGTTTTCTTCCCGTTCTGAGGACAAGACTAAACAATATATTAGAGAATAAGTTATGACTTCAAAGAAAGCACATTTTAAAAACTGTGAGTCACATTTTTCAAGCATACTATTTATGTTAAGTACGTATTGTTCCAAGAATTTATCAAAGCAGATCATAATGGATCGTCACTGAAGAAGGCAGGTGAGGAGGTCACAGGCATGCTAGTGGATATTTTGACTGCCAAGTTTAGACCTTATTCAGGCCCTACTCTGCAGGCTATCCTTACTTTATGAGACCCCATGGGTGTTCTGTTTTGCTTTATTAATTAAATATGTTGATTTGAATTGCCTCAAATTTCACAAACATTTATATAAACCCTGTAACTTCAAAAAAGATCCTTTTGAATGATATTGAAGACATCCAAAATTAAAGGATACTTCTATACTGACATGTGAAATCTATTGCAAATTATAAAGCTCTGTGGTATTTCTTAATTTCCATGTTGAGGGGGAAAAGACTCTTTTGAGGACATCAGAATTGATTAGACTAGTGATATATCAAGCCTTATCAGGACACCGTAGTAGTCCGTGTCTGTATGAATGTTGTATCCTGATATTCTTCTGGTTCATGGGTATCACTATCAAATGTGACCAAAATGCCAGACAATGTGTATAAAATGCCAGTGGTAAAGATGATGACATCTTTACCACTATTAAGTAACCATAGCAAATGAGCTACCAACAGAGACTGCTCTTCCCCAGCACCTTGACGCTAAGAGGTGGCGTAATCAGTGGTGCTCCACAATAAAGATAATGGCCATGCTAGCACACCTCCTAAAAGGTATCATAAACTAAGAGGCAGAGGGCCATGGCTTTTCTAGTGCCTTGATTAATTTACAAGTGATCATTGAGAAAATATAGAAGAAAAAAAAAAGAAAAACTAGTTTTTGAGGAGAGGGATATAGAAAAAAAATTAAAGAAATAATCCTAAACATAAATGATATTAATTCTAGTTTTCCTGTAAGCCACAGAAATGGAGCAGTACTTATCCTGTAATCACAGGGCTTAATTAGCTGAGTCATGTGGCCCAACAAAAAGGCAATGGCCTGGAGTAAGCAGAGGTTGAAATATAAAAAGGCTAATGTGTTTGCTTTAAATCTATTCCTAGAATAGAGAATTATATGGTCAGTTGCCCCTCCCCACAAGGGTCACAGCACAAAATCCTTATTGAGCAGGCAATCCAACAGGCGACATAAGAAACTATTAGCCACAAGGTCATTAGATGAGGAAACTTCTCATGGATGGAGGTCCTGTGGCATGCACCACTCACACAGTCTGTGCAAGAAAATAAAGTATGATTCTTAAAAAGTGGCTTGCCATAGAAAAGTGGGGTTTATGTTGACTACACGTGGGTCTGGCAATAGTTCCCATGAGGAGAACAAAACCTCCTGAAAGTCTGTGTAATAACAGTAACAATAATAATATAAATCATAGTAACAATAATACTTGCTTTTGATTCAAAAATTTTCGTAGTAATTAATGTGGGGGTACAAGTTTTGGTCAGGATACACACTAGCTAGGCATCTCTCCAAGTCAGGTGGAAGGGAGTCTGTGTCTCTGGTGGTCTTTAGCTTGTTTCTTTTACAAGCTTTTGAAGGATTAGCTACCTTGCAGTTCACCTATGTAACTGCACCTACTAAATACCTTTCTCTATGTACAATTACAGAGATGATGGGTGAACACATGGCCTCTGAGTTGTCCTCAGTGGGCAGGGCAAGCCTCACTCTAGGCCACTCGCACGTGGGGCTCCTCTTCTGTCTCCTGGCCCAGGCTGGTGTAGGTGACTGAAGGCTCCACCTGAGCTGTGTTGGGTAAGTCCACAACAGGTCCGGAAGGATTGCGGAACTGCTTGTACACCCGGGGGTCCTGGGCTATGTACGTGGAGGTGGAGGAGTAGAGCACCAGCCCGATGAGGATGGTGAAGAAAGACAGGAGATAAAGTCCTGAAAACTAAAACACAACAGCAAGGTGATTTAGCAGCAAAGCATAGCTATGGACAGGTTAATGGGGTCCAAGGCAGGAAGAGATGCTTCTTAGAGGAGCGGGCAACTTGATGAGGTGGCTAATATTCTTAATGGAAAGTGAATTTTCTCCTAAACTGCCTTTGTCTTATTGACTCTCTTTATCTTTTTTATTCTACACCCTCTGTTTAACAGAACACTTAGCTAATTGTCCCTGAAATGACAATCTTAGTACCTGATATGTTTGGGACGGCTACTTAAGCAGAAATTAAAATACATCAAGTTCAAAACAAAAAATCTACAACATTACTCAGTAAAGAGTTGGTTGTTTGTGGCCTCATTAAACTCAGAAACAATATAGATGTTCCTTTTAAGGTCATGATGAAGCAACAGACACAACACTCTGTTTCACCTTAATCCAATACAGACATGATTTGTCTTCCCAGTAGGAACTGTTATTGACTTCAGTAACTATCTTTGAGAGATTAGATAATCCCTGGACAGGGAGAAACAGCAAAACATTCCTTTCCTCATTCTAATAAAAAAGCAAACCAAACAGGGCTGTATATACTGTATTCTTCTTCCTGAACTGCTTCCTTGACAATTCAGTGTGTGTGTGTGTGTGTGTGTGTGTGTGTGTGTGTGTGTGCATAATGTGGCTGTCATATCTTTATACAAGTATCATGAATGTTTTTTGAAAAGTTACAACTTTTGGACTGTCTTGAAGAGCTATACTGCAAGTAGTCACGTGAGTCATCCGTAGAGAGGAGCCAGGTAAAAGGTAATATTGTCATTTTCCTCGTTTCACTCACTTTTTACTCATTCATTCACCTTTTCACCCAATACACAGTTTCTCACAATGCCTTCTGTGTATGAAATGGTCAACTGTGTACCAGGGAAAGAGAAATGAAAAATATGGTTGATTCCTGCCACCAAGGACTTAATAGTCTCTGGAGAAACAGGGGCATGCTAAATCAAAACAATATAACACACTTAGGGCATGCAGTAAGGGCCAAGTTGTTGAATGTTGAATTTCAGAAAGAAACTTTGGAGTTTCTGTCTTCTCAGTCTTGAACACATCCTGCATCTATGAGACAAAGGGGATAAGTTTTATTTTCATCATCTATTTTCTACGCTCATTATCTAGAAGAACAAGCACCTGGTAAACACTCAAAGATGCTTTGGAAGCTGGAAGGATGGAAGATAGGAAAATGACCCAGAGAGCTTTATGGGAAGTTACATGGCTACTATGGAAGGTCTAAAAGGATGGCTATCGTTGGTGATTCAGTGATAGGAAAGACAATCTTGTAAATGACAGAAAAAGGACCTTTGTGGCTAAAAGTCTTGCTGCACTATTTTCCCCCTCTATTTTTCCTTTCTGCAAGACCAAGGTAGCTAAGACTAAAGGTGATTTTCTTTCTACGGCATTCCTCACTCTGTTCCCAGATTCCTTTAATTTCCACATTCAGGCCATATGCTAACGCTTCCTTATGTGGATTTGTATAATAAACTCAACTTGGAACAGATTCAGTTAATTAACTTGAAATAATTAATTCAGTTTTCCCTAATGAAAATAAATGTACCTTGTTCTTTGATTCATGCATTTGTAGAATAAAATGAGAGGGAAAGAAGAGTAGCATCATGGTACATGAGCTCAGAAAGCCTGTTTAACTCCAAATTTGCCTTCTGAAATTCGACATTCAAGAACTTGGTCCTTTAGCTGATACTGTAGTGCACAAAGTGGCTTTGTTCCTAACATTATCACATTTTAAATGTTATGTTTTTGACTTTTGACACCCTTTTCATGTGTTTTTGTGAAGTCCCATGTGTGGCCTTTGGTGTGAGCTGCAGATAAAGATGGGGAGACGGGGGCTGGAGACATGGCTCAGGGGATAAGAACACTGGCTGTTCTTGCAGAAGACCTGGGTTTGAATCCCAGCACCCACATGGCAACTAACAACTGTCTATAACTGCAGTTCAAGGGGATCTGACAGTCTCTTCTGTCCTCCATGGGCATTGCACGACATGACACGGGTATACTTACCTACATGTAGGCAATATATGCATACACATAAAATAAAAATAAATAATAAAATATTTTTTAAAAAGATGGGGAGACCAACAATGGGGTTTGCAGTTACCACTGCCTCTAACCCCCAAACTAGATCAAAGTTCTACTCATTTTTAGCTGTAATTCTTGACAAATTTCTTGTGTGTTCAAGGTCCAAATGTCCATATCAATCAAGTGCATTTACAGTGTATGATAGCTCTAAAAATTAAACAAATAAAACATGTAAACTATGTATAATACCTGCCCTGGTGTAAACATGCAATTAATATTAGTTCATTGGTGCTGTTGTGTTTATACCATTTATAAGGCTCAGCTCTGTTTTGGACATGAAACTATAAGATGGAGCCCTAAATCTATGACAGGATGTTTTCTTGGGCCTGGCTTCAGAATAATAGTGCTTAGTGTATTTCCAATTCATTTGCTTATTTCATACAGAATTTTCTGTAAACCTTGTTCAAAAGATTGATAGCATGGAATTTTATATAACAGAGGCATCTTGGAATGTTGTATTAATAGACAGAAGAGAAATTTTCATTTCCCCAAAAAGGGAGCAGCCAGGCAAGCACTATGATTGGCCAGGGTAAATACTGAATGTTATAAGTGATGACAGGAACATTTGACTTACTTTTCAAGAAGCAAGATGTTTCATTTCTCCTGTACTTTTAGCTTCATAGGAAAAAAAATAAGAAACCTGATGAAGAGCACCTAACGGAATGCTCTCTAGTGAAAGGTGTGCATTAGAGAACATTTGCTTCAGAAAACAGTCAAGCAAACAAAACGTCCCTGTGGGCCTGGATGCTCAATTTATTAATTGCAGAGGTGTTCTAATTTTCTGTTCTGTAAGCAAAGAGAACAGGAACTTCTCTGGAACATTTGATGAGACTGAGAGTTCTGAACTTCAGATAAGGCCTGTTTGTCGGAGGCTTGTGTCCATTGAGGAAGGGGGCTGCTGTCTGGGTGTACTCTACGCCTATCCCCTTAGCCAATGGAAGCCCTCAGAACATTCTGTGCTGTAGACACACAATAACCTGCATCTTATCTGCACTGCAGGGGAGAAGCTGAGAAAAAACATGCCCTGCTTGGGCACCGGCACTGTAGATGTTTTGCTGTTGCTGTTTTCTGTCTTCACATGTCTTTGTGAAAGGGACTGGAAAATACCTGTATATTGACAAACACAGTTCACTAAGAAGCAGCACTTGTAATGGAGTGGGCTTGGAAGGCTGCTGATAAGCCAGAGCAAAACTCTTTAACTTCAGCTAGGAGTTAAATCCTGCTTTTAGAGTTGGCATGTGATTGCTATTTAGTTAATGTGGCATTCAGCATATCATTAAGGACATATCAAATTTTCACTTTATTTTTGGCATTAGACATGTAAGTTGAATCTTAATAAACTTGTGATGTTAATAGGTTTCAACCTATACAAATAGAAAAACTTCATAGAGTCAGACAGACTATATTTATAAATATATCAGGGGTTCCCCGGGTGTGGTGGCACATGCCTTTAATCCCAGCACTTGGAAGGCAGAGGCAGGCGGATCTCTGTGAGTTCAAGGCCAGCCTGGTCTACATAGTGAGTTCCAGGACAGCTGGGGCTATAGGGAGACCCTGTCTCAAAAAGACATATATATATATATCGGGGTTCTGGAGTAAGATGATGGATTTTAAGTTTAATCATGAATTCTGTGAATGAGAAGAGTCAGGATAATAGAGGAGAGACTGTATTATAAGGAAAGAGATAGAGAAGGAGGGGGGGGGAAGGAGAGGGAGAGAATGAGAATTAGGAAGAAAAAGATGAGAGTAGCTGGAAAGAAAGGAGAAACAGTCAGACTGGCTAAGATCAAGAGAACAAATGATACCAAATGCTGGCCAGGATGTGCAGAAAGGGGAACGCTCATTCACTGCTGGTGGGATTGCAAACTCGTGCAACCCCCATGGAAAGCACTGTGGAGGACTCTTAACAAACTAAAAGTGAATGTACTATATAACCTGGTTATACCACTCCTTGGCATATACCAAAAGGACTCATCCTATTGCAGAGACACTTGTACAGCCATGTTTGTTGCTGCTCTTTTCACAACAGTTAAGAGATGGAAGCAACCTAAGTGTCCCTCAGCTGATGATTGGTTAATGAAAATGTGGTACATTTCTGAGTTCTACTCAGCAATAAAGAAAGATGAAATAAAGAAATTTTCCAGTAAATGGGTGGATCTTGAAACTGAGTGAAGTAACACAGACTCAGGAACACAGAAGACGTATGTTCTCCCTCATTTGTGGATCCTAACACCAAATCCTTATAAATGTGTGCATATCCTGATGTAACTGCAGGAACCAGGCATATGGAAGGAAACCAGGGAGGTAAAGGGAAAGAAGGAAACTGAGAGAACAGAAGAAGAAAGGTGATGCTAAGGGAGAAATATGAAAAAAGGGGGTAGTTAAAGGGGGAGGTGCCGGGAAGGAGGGCTATACAAAGAACTATGGGAATAAAGGGGGAAAATTCTCCCCATATACAGTTTAAACAAAACCTAAAGCACAGTAACTATGGGACCAATCAAATATATATGGATTCAAAATGAAGTTTAAACAGTGGAGAACCTCAGGCTATGGAGGTGTGCTGGCAGTAGCCTGAACTCCTAGAGCAAGGAGCTAGCTCTGTCACCTCTGGGTCACTGCAGAGACTGTAGGTCTGTGGCTGGTGGACGGTGGACTGTGGGCTGCGACCCGCCCACGTGTGGTTGGCTTTTAACTGAGAATTCTAAGCCCAGGTCCAGCACATTGCTCCACTCTCACAGGATGGTTTAGTGCTGGGCAGGATTTGAAAGCACTGAGACAAGCAGCCAGAGTGCTGGGTTTCCTTGGAACGCCCTCTTCAGGGAGGAAATTGGTGCTCTGCTTCTCTCACCTGGAGGGTACGCCTTAGCATTGGGATCTGCCAACTTAGGTTTACAGGCTGAGGAAACGCAAACGTTCCAAGAGCTCACTGAGGTCAGAGCTCTTAGAAGGCAAAGTAGTGCATTCACGATATTGTCAATGTACCCTTTACCAGCCCAGCTTTCAGCTCATATATTGCACAATTTCTACTGTGGGAACGGACACGAACTACAGTAGACTTCAGCTATGAACCATTACCGGCCCTCAGACTTAGCAGATTTCAATGTTACGGGATACAAGAAAGAGCATCTCCAATACTTAAAACACACACACACACACACACACACACACACACACACACACACGCACACACACACCCACACACACACTCACACACCCACACACACACACACACCCACACAAAACACGCCCTCTGCTTCCCTGGGCCTGCAGGACCCACAGGCCTCTCTCTGACCCACAGACATAGCTTCTCTCTCTGGGTAAGTAGATTGGGCCCTTCGCACCTTGACTCCCCCAGCCTCACTCACCCTCCCATCTCCCCTGCCAGTCTCTCCTCCTAGCCTGGGTCCTGTCCCATTCCTTGTCTTGGCTTCCCAGACACCTGAGGAACCACCACTGCTTCCTGATCCTGGGCATCCAGAGCAATTCAGTTCCTACTCAGGTCCCCAGGAGCACTGCTTCTGGGCCTGGCCCCGCCCTCACCTCCCTCTGCCTCCCTGGGTCTGCACACCACAAGTCTCTTTCCTGGTGGCCTTGGCTGACCTTACCTCCTCAATTCCTTTGCATCCAGACCAACTCAGCTTCTCAGTGCAGTCCCCAGGGGACCTTGGGACTGCATCCCACCCCCAGCTTCCTTTGCATCTCTGGGTGACATGGCCACCCACCAGCTACCCTAGACCAGCATCTTTCCTGGGCCCGGCTCCCAGGCCAATCCAACCCCCAAATTCTTGGGGCCAAAATATATCCTGGAGGGATCCAGATCTTAGGAGAAAGCCTGAGAGCATCTGATCCTCATCTGACTTGGGCCTCTGTGGGAACTCCTGAAGATAAAAGTAATCTGGCCACTCCAATATAAAATCAAAAGAGAGAACTGGAACCTTAGACAAACCAGCTTTTCATGCCCAAAAAGCAAACCACAAAGACATACAAAATTCACAAAAAAAAGCAGACCTAAACTTGAAGGCTTGAGCCTCACACAAGAATCAGAAACTACAAAAGAAATCCACATGTCAAAATCACAGAGAAAAAAATAATAACATGAAAAAC
>NW_008340785.1:3804481-3805346 GCF_000622305.1 Nannospalax galili
AACAATGAGAAACGAAAGGAGAAAGCCTCAACCATAGGATGAATGAAATGGAAAACACAGTATCAAGACAAGAAGATAAAGTGGACAAACTAGACCACTCTAGCAAAGATTATGAAAAATTTAAGAAATCACAGGAATGGAATATGCAGGAATTGTGTGACACCATAAAAAGACCAAACTTACGAATCATAGGCATACAGGAAGGAGAAGAATCCCAAGATAATGGTATGAACCAGATCTTCAACGGAATCATGGAAGAAAATTTCCCAAAATTAAAGAAAGACATGCCCATACAAATACAAGAAGCACATAGAACACAAAACAGACAGGACCAGAAAAGGAACTCTCCACGGCACATTATAGTAAAAACACTAAACATACAGAACAAAGAGACAATACTGAAAGATGCAAAAGACAAACAACAAGCCACATAGAAAGGAAAATGCATTAGGATTACAGCTGACTTTTCAGTACAAACTATGAAAGAAGAGCCTGGACCATAGTCACTTTTAAATGACCACAGAAGCCAACTCAGACTACTATACCCAGCCAAAATGTCTATTATAGTCAAAGGGGAAAGAAAAATCTTCCATGACATAAATAGGCTAAAGGAATTCATGTCTACAAAACCAGCCCTTCAGAGAGTTCTGGAAGCAATACAAAGAGCTGAAGAAAGGGTGCGGAAAGAGATTCAATGAAGTTATAACTGTGGAACAGTACAGCTACATCATGAATGTAAATAGAAATAAAAATGACAAGATTCAATACTCATCTTTCATTAATAACCTTAAATATTAATGGACTGAACTCCCCAGTCAAAAGACACAGATTAGATGAATGGATTAAGAAACAAAACCCAACTTTT
>NW_008340785.1:3805817-3806551 GCF_000622305.1 Nannospalax galili
AAGACACTTGAAAACCAACAGCCAATGAAACCCAAACCCAGCAGACAAGAAGAAATAACAAAAATCAGAACAGAAATTAATGAAATTGAAACAAAGAAAACAATACAAAGAATCAACAAATCCAAGAGCTGGTTCTTTGAAAAGATAAAAAAGATTAATTGACAGACCACTAGCCCAGTTAACAAAAAGAAAGAAAGAGCACCTTCAAATCAACAAACTCAGAGATGAAAGGGGAAACATCACAACAGAAACCAGAAAGATACAGAACATTATAAGGGAATACTTTAAAAACCTATATGCTACTAAATTTGAAAACCTAAAAGAAATGGACAGATATCTAAAGGCATGGGAATCACCAAAACTAAACCAAGAAGAGATTAACAGCTTAAACAGACCCATAACACAAAAAGAAATTGAAACAGTAATAAAAAAAAACTCCTGACTAAAAAATCCCAGGACCAGATGGATATACAGCAGAATTCTATTGGATATTTAAAGAAGGTTTACATCTAATACTACTTTAATTTATTCAAAAAGATAGGAATGGGGGGAGAACTTCCAAATCCCTTCTACTAAGCCAGCATCGCTCTAATACCAAAGCCAGGCAAAGATACAGCCAAAAAAGAAAACTATGGACCCATATCCTTAATGAACATAGATGCAAAAATTCTTGACAAGATACTTGCAAACTGCATACAGACACACGTCAAAAAGATCATCCACCATGATCAAGT
>NW_008340785.1:3806947-3807166 GCF_000622305.1 Nannospalax galili
TGAATCATTAGGTTAATAATTAACTTATTAACCTAATGATTCAGTTAATAATTATTAACTTATTTACTGAATTATTAAGTTCAGGAAAGTGGCAGGTTACTAAATTAACCTACAAAAGTCTGTAGCCTTTCTACATACCAATAACAAGAAATTGGAGAAAGAGTACATGGAAATGTTTCCATTCACAATAGCTACAAAAAATAAAAAGTAAGATATCTT
>NW_008340785.1:3808505-3809128 GCF_000622305.1 Nannospalax galili
TTGGCATATACCCAAAGAACTCGTCCTATTGCAGAGACACTTGTACATCCATGTTTGTTGCTGCTCTTTTCACAATAGCTAAGAGATGGAAGCAAGCTAAGTGTCCCTCAATTGATGAGTGGATAATGAAAATGTGGTTCATTTATACGATGGAGTTTTACTCAGCAGTAAAGAAAGATGAAATCATGAAATTTGCAGGTAATTGGTAGAGCTAGAAACTGTTAGACTAAGTCAAGTAACAGACTCAGGAAAGAAAAAAATCGACATATGTTCTCCCTCATATGTGGATCCTAGAACCAAACCCTGATAAGTGAGTATGTATCTAGACATAACTACAGGAACCAGATAATGGAAAGGAAACAGGGAGGTAAAGGAAAAGAAAGAACTTGAAAGAGAAGAATAGGAAACAGGCCTTAACAAGGGAGATATGGATAAAAATTGGATTAGGTTAAGGGAGGGGGAGGGAAGGGTATACAAGGAGCCTAGAGGATAAGGGGAAAGAAGGAGATCAAGAGAGGTAGGACTGTAGGAGAAGGGTATTATTAAGGGAGAAGGGGGGAAATGGGGGCACCTTAAGTGGGAAAACTATGGTGGAGGGGTGAGACAATGCGAGAGATAAATAA
>NW_008340785.1:3809912-3839912 GCF_000622305.1 Nannospalax galili
CTTAGAAGAGGAACAGCTGACCCTCCTAAAACAAAGACCTTAGATAGGCTGACTAGATTCACCAGAAGGGCAATTAGTAGGGAAGGGCTGGGGGTGCCGAAAACACAGCAGACAGTAGCAGGGATATCAGAGTATAAGGGCTCTAGTTGGGGGAGGGAGGCTATGGGAGGGTGCCATCTGGGAAGTGGGTGTATAGTCGAATAAGATGGTTTGGGATGTTCTGTGTGGCACACACACACACACACACACACACACACAAAAAAAAAAAAAAAAAAAAAAAAAAAAAAAAAAAAAAAAAAAAAAAAAAAAAAAAAAAACCTCCCAAAAAACACAAAAACCTTATGTTAATTAGTAGAGGTGATGAACATTACCATTGAAATCTACCCTATGACTTTATAGACATACAAAGGTGCCAAGGATCCAAGTGCAACCTATTATGACTAGCAATAATCAGATGTATACAGATTAGAGATGCAAGTGCCAACACCTCAGTGTTAGTAGCAAAAACAATTAGTCTTTCTGCAAGGAACAATATATTCTAAAATGAAATGGAGATCTTTTTTAAAGGTTAAAAACTCATCTAATTTTATGTCTTACAGGGCTTATACTGAGTTCAATGTTATATAACTGTATTAATTCAACAGCAAACCTAAAAATTTTATTACCACTTTTGAAAGAGATGTATTGTTGCTCTGAAAACTGTTATAAACACTAATAATAATTAGTAGATGTGAAAAATATTACCATTGAAATCTACCTGATGACTTTATATCCATGCTCAGATGCCAAGGAGCTCAGAAAGTAAACGACTGTCACTAGTAATAATCAGATGTATAGAGATTAGAAAAGCATGTGCAAACATCTTAATGTCAAATGCATTGGAAATGAATTTTTCTGTATGAAACTGTGTATTTTAATAATGGAATGGAGATCATTTTTAAAGGTTAAAACCTCATTTAATTTTATGTCTTATAGGGTTTATACTGAGTACAATATTGTATAACTGTAATAATTCAACTGTAAATCTAAAAATTTACAGCCAAATTTGAAAATACGCATCTTAGCTCAGAAATTGTTATTGAATATGTCAATGCTGTTGTAATGAAATGCTTCTTCTAAAAAAAAATTCATTAAAAAAAAAATATTAAAAAAAGACAAAAACCAAAACTTTCCTTTTACCTGTGATTTCTAGTATTTTTATTTAATCTTTAATTCTTTCCACATGCTTAATCTAATTTTATTTATGTACTTTTTCTTCATTTTGTAATCTGAGGGTTTTTTTTTTATATCTTGCCTTTTTTGCTTCCTCTTCCCTATGTTCCTTTCTATTCTTTTATTTCTTTTCCTTTATTTAAACTTGCTTTATCTTTCTATTTCTATGCCACCTACTTATTTCATTTTCATTGTAATTGCTTTATGCTTATTAGTTTTGGCCTCAGTTTATTTTAGATTATTTTTCTCACTTTCTTTTCTATAGTTATTGGCAGTGGAACAGCTATCTTAATTGATTTTTGTTATATTTATATCTGTACTTTGTTTTGGTGGTGCTGGTATTACAACAGTTTTATCCTTTTTAAGCAATATTGGATTCTGGGTCCTTAAGAGAAAGCTGTTCACTAAGAAGATCCACATATAAGTCCAGAAGAGATATCCAACCCAACAGACACAGAAACTACAGTGTAACTCTCCAAAACTTAGAACTCTTTAACAACAGAACCCAAACATATTAAAATCATTGAAATGTTGGACACAAATTCAAAAGCTTGGTTTTAAAGATAATCAATGACTTCTAAGAGAATTCAAATCAACAGATGAATGAAGCAAAGATCAAGATGATGAACTCAGAAATGTGAATGAGAAACGCCCCAACGAAATTCAGATTCAGGGGAAAGCCCAGAAATTTTGAAATAAAAAGCCCAATAAATTAAATAAAGTCTGTGAGAAGCATCATGAATTGATTAAGCTGAGTGGAAGAAACAATATCAGGGATTGCAGAAACGACTGAGGAATTGTTGCATTCAGATAGCAGTAAAGAAAAAAATAGCATGACCACAATATCTAATGCTTCAAGACACAATTAAGAGTCCAAATCTACAAATCTGTGGTATAGAAGAGGAAGCCAGATGCAGCGTTATAGACATAGACAATATATCCAAAAAATTACAGGAGAACACCTCCCAAATCTAGGGAACAAAATTCTCCATGTATGTGAGATATTTAGAACCCCCAAATAGATAAGACCAGAAAAAAGCCTTTCCTGGTGACATCATAGTTAACTTGCTAAGTGTATGGAACAGAAAAAAAAAAAAAAAAAATACTGAGGGTTGCAAGAAAGGTGTCAAGTTACCTACAAAGAAAACCTATCAGAATGAGAATAGACCTCTCAGAAGAAACCATAAAGGCTGGAAAGAGCTCTGATATATTTTAAACTCTAAGAGTTAAATGCTGTGAATCAAGATTGCAAAACCCAGTAAAGTTATCCACTAAAATTGAAGAAGACATAAATTCCTTCAATGATAAACTAAGGTAATCATGACCACTAAGCCAACATTTCAGAAGAAACTTAAAAGAATGCTACTCCAAGGAAAAGAGGAAACATATATAACAAGCACAAGAGCTGAGGAAGGGATCAATTTCATTAAGAATAAACAAAAGAGAATTAATAGATAATCAAATGTTGCTAAGGTAGTAGGCCAGAAAACCTCTAAGATGAATCAGGGAGAGATAAGTACATATCTTTAAATAATAACTGTAAATGTAAATGGTTTTAACTTTCTAACTAAAAGATGCACATTAGCTGAATGGGTTAAAAAACAAGATTCAGCCAGGCGTGGTGGCACACGTCTTTAATCCCAGCACTGGGGAGGCAAAGGCAGGCAGATCTCTGTGAGTTCAAGGCCAGCCTGGTCTACACAGTGAGTTCCAGGACAGCTGGGGTTACAGGGAGACCCTGTCTCAAAAAGACCAAAAAAACCCCCAAAAACGAACAAACAAAAAAACCCAACAACAACAAAAACCAAGATTCAACTGTTGGCTGTCCTGCAGAAAACTCACTTTTTTAGTAAAAATGCACAAACTGAAAGCAAAAATATCAAAAATCATATTTCAAGCAAACAGAATCTGAAATCGAGCAGGAGGCGCTATACTCATATCTGAAAAAGGAGATGGTAAGCCAAAATTAGAAGGGATGAGAAGACTACTCCATTATAATTCTCTTAGAAGACTTAGTGATTTAAATATCTAGTCACTGAATGTTGGTACACCCAACATCATAATACAACTGAACATAAAGGGACATATAAGTTCAGACACAGTGTTAGTTTGTAATTCTAATACCTCACTTCCATTAATAGATAGATCATCCAGACAAGCCCTTCCACACAAAAATGTCATCAACAAAGAAAATCCAGAGTTAAACTATACTGAGCTTAACAGACATCTATAAAATAGTCCATCCAATAATTGTAGAATGTACATTCTTCTTAGCGTCTCATGGAACTTTCCCCTATACACATCATATTTTAGATCATAAAGCAAGTCTTACTAAGAAAATTAAAATAATTACTTGTATCTTACAATAGAATGGAACCAAACTAGAAATCAATAGCAAGAGACACTACAGATAAAACATAAGTGCATGGGGTCTGGAGAGACAGTTCAGTGGTTAAGAGCATTGGCTGCTCTTGCAGAGGACCTGGGTTCAGTTTCCAGCACCACATGGTGGCTAATAACTGTCTGTCTCTCCAGTTCCAGGGGAACTGCATGCCCATGAAGCATGTACATAAATGCAGGCAAAACATTCATAACTATAAAATAAAAAATGAAAAATGAAAAACTCACAAAAATAAAGCCATAAACACATGAAAATTGAGCATTAAACTTGAATGGTTGCTGGGTAACTGAAGAAATTAGGTGGAAAATGAAAAAATTCCTAGGATCTTTGGAATAAAGCCAAGGCAATTTGACGAGAAAAGTTTGTAGCTATTTTTTCCTACATTAAAAAATAAAAGAGATCTCAAATAACCTAATAATGTATCTCAAGACCTGAGAAAAGCAAAACCAAGTCAAATACCAAATTAATAGGTTGAACGAATCCCTTACTAGCCAAAGCAGTCTTTAACAAAAGTAATAATGCTACATTTACCATAATACCTAATTTCAAAGCATATTCCAGAGTCATAGTAACAGAAACATCCTGGTCTTTACAGAGAGCAAGCAAGTAAACAAACAAAAAACAAAAATCCAACAACAGTAACAGCAACAAAAGAAACATGTAGGCTACAGGGAACTCAGAAATAACCCACATACCTATAGCCATTTTCTTCTGAACTAAGGTACTAAAAAAGTATGTTGATTAATAGTCTCTTCAACAAATGTTGCTGGTAAACTAGATATCCACATGCAGACAATGAAATTATATCCCTTTCTTGCTCCCTGTATAAAAATCAACTTGAAATGGATCAATGACCATAGCTTAAGATTTGAAAGTTTGAAACAACTAAGGGACACATTGAGGATAAAGACTTAGACAATGATTTTCTGAATAAGACTCCAGTAGCTCAGGAAATAATAACAAGAATTTGTATCAAATTAAAAGGTTTTGTATAGAAAAAAGCAAATTACCAGAATGAAAAAAAAGTTTAAAGAATGGGAGAAAATCTTTGCAAGCTGTTCATCCAACAGTCAATTCATATATAGATTATATCAAGAAAATAACAAATGCTGATACAGTCACTATGGCAATGAATATGGAAAATCTTCAAGAAATAGAATTACCATATAGCCCATTTATACTATTCCTGAATGTGTATTATATATAATACATAATATTATGTATATAAGTATATATAGCACATGCAGAAAATAGAATATTATTCAGCTACAAAGACAAATAAAATCATATCATTTTCAGGAAAATAGGTAGAACTAGAGCTCATCATATTAAGACCAGTAAACTGGACTCATAAATATTACATATTTTCTATTATATCATAGATTTTTAAAAGACATGAAAGTAAAAGGGGGATTATTTGGGAAGAAGCAATGGTCAAATGGGATGGGGCAAGAGAGGTAGTATGGCCAAAGATATACATATATTGGAATGTGATAATGAAAAATAATTTTATAAAATTATTATACCCTGATTAAAATGAATTGAAATAAATGGGAAAATATATCAGTTATCATATGTGAGGAAGGGAAACTGTCTTCGAAGGCAGCTTTGCTTTTGTTGCTTGACTAGAAATATAATAGAGGTCAGCAAAGTGGAACACAGGTGATCCTCAGAGGGGATTAAAGTGCACTAAGAAGAGTCTGCTTCAAGCTCCACTTTTGCTGAATGTATGCAGTAGGTACTTGGCACGGTTGGCTGGTTTCTTTTTTTCTTGGGATGTACACGTTAATATTGACACTCTAGGGTATAGATGTTTGTGTAACACACTTCTGGTGTTCAATCTGAGTGATTTTTGTTAAAGAAGTCTGCTTGTACTTATTAATAATGAGAGCTATTGTTTATTTTATGTATTATTTTTATTTTTTGTGTGTTGCCTACATGTATGTAAGTGTACCTGTGTTGTGCAATGTCTATGGAGGTCAGAAGAGGGTGTCAGATCCCCTGGAACTGTAGTTATGGACAGTTGTTAGCCACCATGTGGATGCTGGAAATTGAACCTGGGTCCTCTGCAAGAACAGTCAGTGCTCTTAACCTCTGAGTCATCTCTCCAGCCCTGAGAACTATTGTCGATTTAGTAGAAGATGAAGGTATGTCCAACTTTTTGATATTGTGACTTGATGTTGTCAACTACAAAGTTCACATTCAAGAACTATGCAATCAAGCTACAAAAAAAGATCTTAAAAAGTTTTAAGTAAATTTGTGATTTTGGGTTGGGCTGCATTCATAGCTGTCCTTAGTTACATGCCTCACGCTGTTTAAAGGCATTTATAAAGAGATGTATGATAGCTTCCAAATCCAAAAAAGACTCAATATAGAAAAGGAAACTATACTATTCATAAGGGAAGAAGAAGGATCAGAAAGGAGCAGTGAGGTTTCTTCGGAAAGAGGTCCAGAGGGGAGTAAGATTTGGAGTAAAGTTCTTGGATATATATGAGGAAAAACAAAAGAAGCGGAGGTGTGTGATTCAGTTGGTAGAATGCTTGTCTAGGATGCCTGAAGCCCTGGTTTTGATACTTAGCACTGCATGAAGTGTGTGGAAGCACACACCTGGAGTCCTAGCACTCTGGAGGTTGAGGCAGGAGGGTCTGAAGTTCAAGGTCATCCTTGGCTATATAGTAAGTATGAGGCCAACCTAAGTTACCGGATATTATGTTTTAAAAGAAGAGAGGTAGAAGAGGAGGAAGAGGAGGGGAGGAGGAAGAAGAGGAGGAAGAGCTAGATCTCAGTTTGTCAGATCAGGGAAGCACAGAAATAATACACTTAGAAGGAGGGAGAAAAGCAGGTCCAGCCACAAAGGAAAAAAGATCAGGAAACAGGTAGTGAAAATCTCTCAATAGCTAGGAAGAAAGGAACAGCAGAACTGGATAAACAAAAAACAATATTTTGTCTAAATTAAGCTAGTGTGTATTATATATGTGTTTGTTCATATTCTTTCTCTCTCTCTCTCTCTCTCTCTCTCTCTCTCTCTCTCCTCTCTCCTCTCTCTCTCTCCTCTCTCCTCTCTCCTCTCTCTCTCCACACATACACACTCCTACATGTCCCTATTGCTGACTTACTTGATCTGCCTTCTTGCATTCAGATAATGAGTGTTCTATCTTGAAAGGAGAGTAGCCTATCTCAACTCTGATCTCAGCCCCAGGTACTTCCCAGGCTATCCACAGATGAGCAGAAGAAGGAAATCACAAATATCTTACACCATGGCTTGGAGATATTATTGTTAAGGTTCAAAAGATAGATTGTCTTTGGGGGCTTTTCCCGGTCTGAGCCTGCTGTTGGATAAAGCATGCCTATTGGAAACATGACAATGCTAACAGTTGAAACTTGTTCCTGAACCATGAAAGAGGGCAACATATACGTGAAATCAATTATATTTATAAATCTTAGGTATGGCTTGTGATGATATAATAACCATTTCCTTTTTCATTATTACTCAACTCACTTTTAAAAAACATACACATATATGATACCTTCACGTGTCTTTAATGTATAAAAGGGTAGAGTCTGGGAATCTGCAAACTTAACAAATGTTTCAGAACTCAGTGCTACCATTGGTAAATAGAACAATAACAGGAGTGAGTGCTCATTCTCAAGTCTGTGCATTGTAGGCTGTTATTGTGAATTCAGGAGCTACTAGGGAAGAACTTCCATGGAGAGAAGTTGATCTGCTGATTTTATTGTTTTGAAATAAGACAGCACTTCTCTAGTTTTGAATTTTACAGGAGCCCACAGTTAAAAGACTTTTTTTTTTTTTTTTTGGTTTTTTTTGGGACAAGGTCTCCCTTTAAACCCCAGCTGGCCTGGAATTCACTATGTAGACCAGGCTGGCCTTGAACTCACAGAGATCTGCCTGCCTCTGCCTCCTAAGCGTTGGGACTAAAGGCGTGGGCTACCACGCCTAGCTAAAAGACTTTTTAAAGAGACTTTGAACTGTTAAAGTGTTTGGATTTTTTAAGGATTGTGGGCTTTTTAAAGTTGTACTGTTTTATGGTGTGATGTTAACATCATAATTTGGGATAAGAAATGGAAAACTTGGGGTTGGAGAGATGTCTTAGTGGTTAAGAGCACTGACTGCTCTTTCAGAGGACCTGGGTTCGATTCCCAGCACCGACATGGCAGCTATGAACCATCTTTAACTCCAGTTCCAGGGGAATCCGAAGCCCTCTTCTGACCTCCGTGGCAGTGCATAACATGGGTGCACTCACATACATGCAGGCAATACACTCATACACATAAAATAAAATTTAAAAAAAAAGAAATGGAAAACTTGTGGTTTAATAGTGATGTGTTTGTGTGTCAAGTTGACAAGGGGTCAATTGTGCTGGATAGTTTTAGTTGTCAACTTGCTATACCTGGGTAGAGGAGGCCTCAATTGGGGAATTGCCTCTATTGGATTGGCCTGTGGCCATGTCTGTGGAGTATTTTCTTGCTTGTTGATGGATGCGGGAGGGCCCAGCCCACTGTGGATGGTGCCACCCCTGGAGGTTGTCCTATGCTACACAAGAAAGCAGATTGAGTAGAGACCAGGGCACCAAGCCAGTAAGCAGTGTTCCTTCATGGCCTGTGCTCCAGTTCCTGCCTCCAGGTTCCTTCCCTGAGTTTGTACCTTGGGCTCCCTCAGTGATGAACTGTGACTCAGGAGATGTGAGCCAAATAAACCCTTTCTTACCCAAGTTGGTATTGGTCAGAGTATTTTGACACAACAACTGAAAGCAAACTAGAACAATGTCTAACCATGATTTACAGATCAAGAAAGAATGAGTAAGTCCAATTCTCTTTAAAATGGAAGTTGGGAGCAAGCAAGACAGCTCCACTGGTAAAGGCACTTGCTGTTAAACCTGATAACCTGAGTTCAATCTGCAGAACCCCCATGATGAAAAGAGGGAACTGATTCCCACAAGTTGACCTCCATACATCCACTGTGGCACATGCACCCTCTCCCAATAAATAAATGCCGAAAACATTTTTTTTTAATGCAAGCTGACTGCCAATTTGGTTCTAGGTATTAGAGCAGAATAAAGACATTTCAGTGATTAAATAAAGCAAAATGCCAATGAAAAGAGTGAATTGTTAGTTGAATATGATGCTGTTCTAGTGAAGAGCTAAAAGGGGGAATCCTTGGTCCACTGAGTCACTACTTTACATGTGGATTGAAGAGTGAACCCTTTGTGAAGAAGATTCGAAGGGAAATAGTCAAACTACTGTGTTTCCTGAGGTGGAAGAAAAGTTGGCTCAACAATGACAGTTCATCTGTTACAACCCACGTGGATGAAGGGGCCATGCTTTGGGCCTCAAAGAGCAGTTGTTAGGTACAGCACAGTGAGAAGTTGTGGGTCAGTGCCAAGCGTGCTGAGAGCTGTGGCTGGTTGGGATCCTGTGATGAAAGGGTCTGCCTGGATCTCCGACCACTGGTTCAGTGCCAGTTGCCATTTAAGCCAAGGAAACCAGACAGATCTGGCTCCAGAGAAATACCAACACTAACAAGCTTCTGTGGGACTTCCTAATTTTGGCTCTGCATTAAACTAACAATTTCATTTTTATTATTATTAAGTCTACTAAAAGTATGAACGCTTGACTTCTGGGTTTACCAAGTGGAAATAAATTGCCTGGAGAAAAACAAGCTTTTTCAAATACTTTCCGGCTCCCCATGTGTTACCCTGTTGTTGCCTCCCCATTATTTCTCCTCTTTCTTTTCTTTTCCTTTATTTTTCATTAGAAAAAAAAGCTAACTTTTGGTGGTTCAATATTGCAATATTTATTCTATTTCATACCATGAAAAATGTCAAATGTGGCATGACACACTATCTACTAACAATCATCACCTGAATCAATTGTTTCTAGAGACTAAGAATACCTCCTGCTAATGTCCTCCACCAATTCTTTCCCCAGGGAATTCAAACACCAAGTTCATGCTAATATAATCAAGAAAAAAAGAAAAGATCACGTACCTTAGTTATAATGCTGAATGGTTTTTCTATCTAAATCAGAAAACCAAGGCATTTCTGAGAGTTAATATTCAGAAAATGATTTATTCTTTAAGAATCAAAGTTGTTGGGAAGGAGGGAAGCAGCCATGGGGTTCCCCTGCCTGTTTCTATGCCTAACGTCACCCAGAGCAAGTCTGTGCCTTGAGCACAGTCCCAGTTCGGTTTATAAGGCCTTCTGTTTGGTTTGCAAACCAATTCATTTGGTGTTACAGTTTGTGCAACCAATCCCATCTAAGGCCAATAAAATTCCTTTACAGGCAAATATCTTCCCCTGTGGGTAATTTCACACATGAAATAGCAGCAATAGAGAACTAAAAATGGATTTCTGCCATTATCTTTTATATGACAAACAGACATTTTCACTTTGTTTGATGAATTGATAGAAACCCCTGTTAACGCAGATTTCCATTTCCTACAGTCCAGCTTAAAAAAAAAAAAAAAAAAAAAAAACCGAAATATCTTAAAGTTTTTTTGTTTTGGTTTTTGGTTATATCTAATTATAGGCTCAGCTACAACCAAAGCTGTTCAATGGAACATTTATGTCACCTTCCCATGTCTCACTCCTGTTATCATTATGCTGTCAAGAAGGGCTTACATTTGTGTGGGAGACACATGGAGCAGTGGCCTTCATGCCCCTCGAGTTCTTGCATATAACACTTCTCTTTCCCTCAGCACAACAAAAGATGCACGCTGGGCTGGAGTAATTTCGGAGGCCACCAAATGTGAAGCACAGTGAAGGTATTTTGCTTGTAGATATGATAGTATTGCAGCTCCATGCATCCCAAAGATTGCTTGTCCCCATTTTAGTGGAATCAAGGAAAGAAGTAGAAGTGCAACCACTCACTATTTGCCCTGGTTGATCCACAGGCCAAAATTTGAGTCCCAGGAGAAGCAAGCTCTCCTCAGGAAAGAGAACAATGATTACACTGCACTGGAAATTGAGAATGTCGTGTGGTCGTTTTGGACTCTGCTTTTGCATTGACACTCGAAGGGAGTTACCCTGCTAGCTGGGGGATTAATCCCAATTGCCCTGAGAAAACTGAATATGGGGAGGGGAAGAGTAAAACAGACTATTTCTGGAATACAAGAGATCCCCTCAGGTGTTTTGTAGTATTATCATATCCTGTGATTAAAGTCAATGAAAACCAACAGCAGCTGTTAAGGCAGGACTACAGTGGCTCAGACTCTTTGGGAACAAAGGTTTGAGTCATCTGGAGGTAAAAATCTTGACCTGCCAAGGAATGCTGCAACTATAGAAGCTGGAGAAGAACAGAGCCCTGGGACAGTGCACAGCTCTGCTGAACCTTAGTTTCCCCAGTGAAACTGAGTTCAAACTTCTGGTATCTAGAACTGTGAGAGAGTAAGTTTCTGTTGTTTTGAGCCATCATGTTTATGGTAGCCTATTCCAGTGGCCATACAAAACTAAGAGACTCAGCCATGAATATAACTGTGATCTGAGACCCTGAGTACCACCCATTCAATCAACACAATTGAGTTCCTACTGTGTCATATGTAGGACTGTGGTGATTTGTGGAGTGGATATAACTCTAGTTTCCACAGACTAAAACTAAGTATTAGGAATTGGTTAGTAATATAGGGAATAACTATGAATAACTATGAAGTAAACAAGGAGCAAGATAAAGAGTTCAGCAGAAGTTACTTAATGTGCTCATTCATTAAAGGAGTGCCAAGCAGGGTCACTGCATCCTCACCTGAGTATCCAGCCACTCTTCCCAGCCAACTAGTCCAGCCTTGGAAGACAAAAGAAAAATGAGGAAGAACCCAATGGAGGGATGCTTTTGGAAGCCCTTGTCAAGAAACTCCAATGGACTCTCATATGAACATTTGAAAATTGCCCTGTTCTCTCCCTCACATCTCCTATTCATGATTCAAGGACCTTGGAAGACAAAATAAAAAATGAGGAGGAACCCAATAGAGGGATGCTTTTGGAAGCCCTTGTCAAGAAATTCCAGTGGACTCATATGAACATTTGAAAATCGACTGTTCTGGCTAGAACTTGTAATGCTAATTATTCTTGCCTTTACTTGTTCACATCTCCTATTCACGATTCAAGTTCTTTCTTTCCCCCTTAGAGATAAGAGTTATGCAACTTTGAAGTCTTTTAGATAGACCGACTGAAGGGGTACTCCAATTGCCTCAACCTACGTCCCTGTTCAGCATGGAAGAAGCCAGAGCAGTCTGTGTCCCTATTCCCTACTCGCTTTTTGGGCAACCCCTTCAGAGGATGGTGTGATAAGAATAGGAGGTAGGAATTGGCTAGGCAGTTTGGATAAAAAGACCCCAAAGAAATATAGGCAGTTTCTGGGCTAAAAGTCAAAATGTACTTGGGCCTATTAGCAACATATCTGTTTCAAAGGCCAAAAATGTCAAAATATCAAAAGTATTTGGGAGCTTGTATCTAATCCTTAAAAGATTTTAGGGTTACCTCTTCAGAGAGGGGAATATTGGAGGGGAGGGAGTGGGCATGGATTTGATCAAAACACCTTACATGCATGCATGAAATTCTCAATAAACTTTTTGTAAAAGTTGGAAAAAAAATAATTAAGCAAACTCTTCTCTGAGACCTGAAGAATCAGAGGAGCAGCCATGGAGAGAATCTGGAAGAAGAGCATCCAGGTAGTGGGACATCAAGAGGAAAGGTCCTGAGGACAGGGCCTGCCTAAGTCAAGGGCCTAAAAACAGCCAATGCTGCTCATGTCTAAATTTAATGGTGACTCACAGGCAAGTGCTTCCACTATACCTATTTACTTTCTTAAAAACTCATGAGGAAACCGTTATATGCCCCTTTCTAAGAGAAATATCTTGAAGTACAGAACGGTTTGGAGTAGATGTTGGAACCATAGGCAGGGGCAATATTAAGAAATCAGCCTGGTGTGTACTCTTTACTTAAAATGCAATGAGAAAGTAGTATCACAAGGTGGTGAGTGACGGAAAACATATACTGGCTTGTTAACTGGAATGGATCACCGTGTCTGCTGGAGGAAGATGACCTGTATAGAGAAAGGAGTAGGAGCAGGAAGATCAAGGGCCAACTATAGATGGTAGATGAGTGGTGTGGTTGGGACTCAAGATGGAGTAGAGAACCCATTATAGAGGAAGGCAGATGAAATATGGGTAATGAAGAGAGAAAACCGAATCTCAATGATCAAAGATGATGTTCCTAGGGAATAAGATTCTCTCTCTCTCTGTCTCTGTCTCTCTCTCTCTCTGTCTCTCTGTGCTCATAAGCTATCCACATTTTTAAAATGCATGTACTTATTTTTATGTGTATCAGTGTTTTGCTTGCATGTATGTAAGTGCACTCATGTTGTGCAATGCCTACAAAGGCCAGAAGAAAGCACCAGATCCCCTGAAGCTGGAGATATGGATGGTTGTTAACTGCCATGTGGGTGCTGGGAACCAAACCCCAGTCCTCTGCAAGAACAGCCAGTGCTCTTTACCATCTTTCTAACCCCTACAGTTCTTTGAGACAAGGTCTTTCATTGGCCTAGAACTCTAGGCCAAGCAGGCTAGGCTGGCTGGCCAGTAAGCTGCAGGGGTCTGTCTGTCTCTGCTTTCCCAGTATTAAGACTACAAATATAGAGGCTGGAGAGGTGGCTCAACAGTGAAGAGCACCGGCTACTCTCACCGAGGACCTGGGTTCAGTTCCCAGCCCCCACATGGCAACTAACAACTGTCCATAACTCCAGTTTCAGGGGAACTGACGCCCCCTTCTTACCTCTGTGGGCATTGCATGAGATGAGTGCACTTACATACATGTAGACAATACACTCATACACATAAAATTTAAAAATAAAAAAAAGATTATAAGCACATGCTACAACACCCAGCTTTTTAAACATGGGTCTTTTGAATTGAACTCGGGTCCTCATGCTTACAAGGCAAGCACTTTACCAGTTGATTCCCTCTCCCTAGGCCAGGAGTATGACTTTTTACAATACATTTCTCATGATTTACTTCTCTCCTATATCATGTATCATCTATTAATAACTGAGGATGTATAATTATCTTCTATAATGCTAGTAAAAGCTGTGTGTTACTCAGGGTATAATTCCTATAATATTTCATAAAGTTATCTCATTATACTCATCTTTTTGTAGCCTGAAAGTGTTCTAAGAAGAAAATCACATTCAGGAAAGAACAAACAACATTTCTAAATGAGACATGAAAATATACTTAGCAAAAAAATTGCTAAAATATTTACATGTATATCATCTCGTTTAATTTTCAAGTCCATCCAGAGGAACACAGATTACTGTGATGAATGTCCTGATTCTGAGGAAGAGAGAGTCGCCAGGAAGTTTAGCAGTGTCAGCTAACATGATGCCTAGAGACCTTGACCCTTGGCTGAAGTCTGTCCTCACCTACTTGCTGTCTAACTGTTTGGTTGAGTATACTTCAAAGTAATTAATTGTTTTTGTTTCTCTATTCTCTATGCTCAGGACTAGGACCAAGCAAAACTGCAACTGTGCAATGGAAGCAATCATCTTTCACTTAACAGCTATATGAATTATTGATGAACATGGACGCTGTTCTTTTCTTAATTTATAGAAATGAACAATCCCCCAAAAATATGATGGCTGGAGGAGGAAACCTCTTGACAAAGTGACAGAGAGCTTCCTCCAGCCAGACTGGGATTCTTCATTTCCTTGTCTTTCATGTACTGCCAGGAAAGACAGAAGGAGGGAACAAGTGGATGAGTAATTTAGCAGAAAGAAAATTATGATGTGGCAGCTGTCAAGGAATAAATCATGTTACGTTTTAAAGACTATGTTTTTCTAACTACAAGTTGATTCTTGATAAATAGCCTCCATCTCCCAAAATAATCTTAAATACCCACTTTTAAATTTCAGAATATGAAGACATACAGGCCCTGGGTATAGAAGTTTGGGTATTCCTACAAGATCTTACTAGCACTTCCTGATTTTCGCAGCACTCTGCAACCTCAGATCCTTGGAGTACTATAACAATGCAAGACACTGACCAACATCACTAGGCTTTTTCCTGTTTAAATTAAACCTTGGACCCATTGCAAAAATAGAACTTCCAAATTTCTTAAAACTCAAAAAAAGTGAATCTTGTGTTCTATTAGTATCTAAACACATTTTTTTTCTCAAAATCTGTTGATATTTTCTGTTTGACATCCATAAACCAATATATGTAGAACCTATACGTTTCTCTCTATATTTTTGAGGGTGACGGAAATGGCAGGATATCACAACAGACCTGTAACTTAGAAAAAAAACCTTTACTGTCCAATTAGCCAATGTGGATAGTGGTCTCTCTTTTTTCTGGACAAGTTAATGTGAGAATGCTATTATTGCCTAGTATTGTATCTCCTGGGGTGCACCACAAGTATGAAATCGGTTTAGAGTATTCTCCCTGTCTCTGCATGGCTTGGCCTTCCCTAACAGTTCATTACTTGGTATGAGATATGGGTTTAATATTGCTTCCCTAACATTCTACTTTAGGGTGACTGGTTTGCATAAGTTCTCGTTCATTCTTTTACAGGAAATGAAAACTATAAACCATTAAGCTGTAGACACCAACTGTATCCTTAAAACAAACCAAAAGATATGACCTTAGATGCTACCATGAACTTAAATACATGACAGACATTGAACTTATTGCAAAATGGGGTGAAAATAATTGCAATTACCATTGAAAACAGGTATGCACCTTTAGAATGCAAAGAACCTTACAACAATTTATATATTACTTTTTACTTTTGGGGACCCTTATTTATTAATACTTTGCAGAAGAAATGGTTGGGTCCTGATGTTAATGCTGCCATTTCATTTACTCCTCACAATTATTCTTATGGATGAATTCTACCACCACCCCATTTTACTAAGAGAAGTAACTTGTGCTCAGGGCAGTTCTAACTGGGTCAAATCACAAAAGTTTTTGTTTATTTGTGTTTTGAAAGAGAATCTCCCTATGTAACTCAGCTAGTCTCAAACCTGTGTTCCTCCTCCTTCTGAGCCTAATGTGCTGAGGTTCCAGGCATGTGCCACTATGTCCGGTAACACCTCAGAGCTTCTTACCTAGGGGCTTTTGTATCTAATGAGGGAGCAATGGGGGGGGGGGCTTCTGTGAACCTGGATGAGAGACTTTGACTTTTATTGTCACTGCCCTCTAGCTGACATTTAACATTTATTTAAGTATAAATGTAAGTAATGAGTCACAGTAGTATTTGCAGCACCTCATACTTTTTCCACCAGTATAATGGTGATGTGTTCATCCCTCACATAATAGCTGCAAGACTCCTCAAATATTGCTTATGCTCATCACTGTTCTCTGATAGACAGTCGTTAATAGATCACTGTCTAGATCTTGTGACTTGTATATTGCTCTATTATCACATTTGAGTGTTTTGATAGCTTTAATATAGTTGGTTTTGTGATCCCATGTGTTTTATTTAGGACTTTTACAAACATGGTTAAAAGCAGTCTCTAGGCATTTTCAAAATGCTAAATGGATCTGTGGTGCAAAAAGGTTAGGAGCTTCTTCGTAGGGCGTAGAGCTGAAATTCGTGATCAGGCTCAGGCTTGTGACAGCCCTGCTGTTCTGCCTGACTCTGGACTCTGTTCATGTTTTGATGAACATTCTCTCAGATGTGTGCATATGGACACAGACGCATACTTGCACGCACATCTGTGTAAGGGTGCACTTGAGTATGCCAATGAAATTGTTTAAGAGTAAGGAGGTCAGGGAAGTAGGACCACAGATCTTCTCAGTGTTTCAAGTCAAAGCCAGTCAAAAAATTGAAAGCAACCAAACAAGGACAGGAACAAAATTGAAAACCATACACTTTACCAAGTAGTAGCCTACAGGGTATAGAAGATCAAAGCATAAATCATCACTGTTGCAAACCCAGCATTCCCTACTGAAGGTACATGGGAAAGGAGTTAGCTCACTTTGAGACTCTCACACGATCTCTCCAATCTAGAAAGACTTGCTAGGATGGTGATTAGGCAAACTCAGAGGGAAAGCAAAGAAGTCTCCTCTGGATGGAAAGCCTTTAGAGCCTTTCCTCAGATTCTTGGGAAGGCATGAGGCCGCTGGGGCTTGCCATATATCACCTGTGCTCTATGGTGAATGGGGGCAGCAGCTCAAGATACAGTGGGGTTATACCTCTAAGAATGGGACAAACTATAAGTCATGGTGTTGTTTTAATCTTTATGTTGGAACCATAAAGATTTATGCTCTTTATCTTAGCATGAAGATATTGTGACTTTTGTGAACTGGCTCACTAAAATTCTAGTCCATGGAAGAAAAATCCATACAGATTTGCTGACAAGATTAGGTGTCTCAGTGTGCAGGATAGGACTAGACCATGCCCTATCTTTGGTGATAAACATGCCCCCTACATTTTCTTGGGAGACAGCTAGCTGTTTATTCTTGGCTATACTCAATCCAACCACAAGTTTTTCCATTTGATGCTTTCTGTAACACCTGTAGCTCAGTCCAGTTTTCCTGACAGTTTGTTCTGATGGTATAAGTTTGAAATAGCTTTGTGATATGGAGTATGAAGAGACTTAGGTAGAAGGAACTTTGACCTCTGCCTGTCATTCTTGGAAGGCTTCAACATTTTTCCCAAACTTCTCTGTTCTTTCCAGAATATTTGGCAAACGGAAAATTTTAATGTGGTAGAAAATGACTATTTATTTACTGAACCGAAACCTATTTTTGTTCTTAATGATTCTTCTAAATATTTTTATTTTTGAGAATTTAATATGTGAGGATTGTCTTTGCATTATTTCCATCCCTCCCAGTGCCCCACCAACTTTTCCCATGTCCCCCTACTCCCTCTCAATTTCTTGTCTCTTTTTTGATTATTATGGTTACATATATACATATGTATATATGTATATATAAATATATATACATATATTTGATGCACTGAGTCCATTTAGTGGTATTCTTGTATACCTGTGTTTAGGGCTGCCCACTTGGGAATAGATAACCTCTCAGGGAGCTAGTCCCTGGAGAAAACTGATTCTCCTTCCTCAGCATCAATTGATTGCCTGTAACTCTTCATCTTGATGTGGGACCCTGTGATTCCCCCATCCACCTTGGCAACTGGTTTTGTCATTATGCAGATCTATGGTAAGCTACCATACTGTGGAGCTTACATTGGTGTAGCTTCCCTACCATGACAAGAATGTATTAACTAGCAAGAGGTATCTTGTCCCTCTGGCTCTTACATTTTTTCTGCCTCCTTTTCTGAAATATTTCCTGAGCCTTAGATGTGAAGGTTATGTTGTAGATGTGTCCCTTAGGGCTAGGCACCTTACAGTCACTTATTCTCTGAGTTTTATCAGTTGTAGACCTTTGGAATAGTCTCCAGCTGTTTCAAGAAGAAGCTTCATTGATGAGTGGCGAGAGCTACACGTATATCTAAGGATTTGGAGGCTATTTCTTTTCTTCTTGCACAAATGACTTGATTACATTTCTCAGCCTATCTGTGGATCGTGTGACAGAGCTCTGGCCAATAGAACAGAGGAGGAGGTTATAGACATTTATGCTATACACAACCACAAATGTAACTGAGCTATCTCATAAGAGATAACCACTGAAGGCCTAGCCAGACATCAATAAACCTCTTCTAGCTAGTAAAAGTGTTAAGCTTCTCAACACAGCCATTGCAGTGCACCCAGGATCCTTAGTGTGTAAAGAGGATGCTCAGGAGTCACAGGTTTTTTTGGTCCTTTCTCTACAGGGCAACAGAAACATAGATAGAAGGAGCCTAGGTTGCCTGAACGGCTGTGTAGGAGCAATGGAACCCAGTATTTAAAGCCAGCAGCACACACCCTGATTCATCCAGCAAGAAGAAAGCCTCAAAACAGGCGGTGCTGAGGGCTCCTGGGCACAGGCAGGCCAAGTTAAAGCTCTCACCATTTTATCACCTTGGGTTCTCCAAGTCTCTCCTCAACTGAGTTTAAGAAATATTCAAGACTAATATTAAAGGCTAAGCACTCATTTTTAATTAACCAATCATTGGTTTATTTTATACATATGGTATTTTGCCTGCATGTATGTAAGTGCACGCATGTCTCAAAGAGGTTAGTAGAGGGTGTTGGAGCCTCTGGAACTGGAGTTAAGGTCAGTTAGCCACCATGTGGGTGCTGGGAAACAAACCTGGGTCCTCTGGAAGAACAGCTAGTGCTCTTAACTCTGAGTCATCTCTCTAGCCCTAAGTATGAATTTTTAAATCTCAAATTCACAGTTTACATTTGGTCAAGATGAGCTTAAAATCTACTGCTTTTAAAGTCACCTGTCTTACAATATGAAATAAAACAGACTGCTTATGAGGGTATTTTTATAAACACGATGTGAAGACTTATTCTAGTGCTCACCAGCTGTCATGGGTGGAGGCTGCCTGGCCTGGCTTTTAGCAGTCACATTACTGAAATTGCTCACTGCCACAGAGGATCAACAGGGTTTTGCAGCTCAGGATTCTGCCCTTTGTGTAATGAAAGACTCCACTCTTAATGAAATGTTCCCATTACTGCAAGCTGTCTGGCATGGATACTCAAATGCTAAGGATATTTGAAATTGCTGATCTGCTCAAGTTTCTGGGGTTTGGGATCTCATATTTTTTATTAAACTGTCTGATTTAATGTTCCTGTCGACTTTGTTTATAAATAAGAAGTTGAGCAGCAAGAGTTACCAGAACATGACAGGCATAGAACTAATATTTGTTAGATGAAGTTATTTTAAAATTTAACATATATTAACTTATTATTAAAAAGAATCCCTGTTCAGTATTATTAAACTTTGCTTGGCAAATCTCTTAACAACAACAATAAAACAGTAAGAGACACTGACACATGTACTGTAATGCTGGTGCCAGGAAGAGAAGGTCAGGATGTTGCAGACCCTGTCCCTGACCACGTGTCATATAACCTGGGGTGTTAGCATAGGCAGTTACCAAGGCTCTCCAGCTTCCCACTTTTTAAAAAGTTTATTTATTATTTTTATAAACTTTTCTGATTGTTTTAAATCTCCTGGTGATTAGAAAATAATTTGTTCGGTATAAGAATGAGACTAAAACATTCAGAATGGTTTCTAGTGAAAGTGAACAAAATTGACACTAATATTATATAGAACAGTTACAGTAGCTTTCTTGGATAGATTATTTTAAAAGCTATCTTCCACTTTTTAATACTTGGATATTTGGATAGTAGACACATTTTCCTGAGGCAAGAACAGAAGTTTTATAAAACTTTTATCATCCTAAGTGATTATTCTTTTTTAAATTTAAATTTTTTATTTTTGAGAATTTCATAAATGAACATTATCTTTGTATTATCTCTACTGTTCCCAATCCCCCTCCAACTCCTTCTATGCCCCCAACTCCTCAATTTCTTCTTCTCTTCTTTGATTACTATTGTTATGTATACATACATTTATAAATATGCACACAAACATATATGATGCACTGAGTCTGTTTGGTGGTGCTATGTGTACCTTTGCGTAGGGCTGCCCACTTGGGATCAGATAACCTCCCAGGGAGCTAGTCCCTGGAGGAAACTGATTCTTCCTTCCTCAGCATCCATTGCCTGCCTGTAGCTCTTCATCTTGAGGTGGGACAGGTGACATTCCCCCTTCTACCTTGGCATGTCAGCCTGTTTCCATGGGGATCTTGTTAGACTCCCACGCTGTAGAGAAACTACTCTTTAGACACGGTCACCTGCTGTTCAGTGTGAAGAGCCCTCCCAGCTAATGGCCTAAGTGGAGGGTTTAAGGGGGAACTAGAAGACTGTTTATGATGTTAATTTTTTTCTACCAATTTCTAGTTGATTTTAGCAAAACTACAGAATCGATATCTTCTTATGAAATTACTCTAAGCTCTTACTATTACAGCAGTTCTGTAGCGATATTAATAAGCCTTGAAAGGTAATAGTGAATGTGAGGACGTCATCTTCTATTTTAAATGTCAGGCAAGAAGGAATATCCTGTATTCAATGTTGGCCACTATTTTGCTGAAGAATTTCTGCACACGATGACATATAATTTCATTTTAACAACTCCTAAGTGTTTTGTGTTTCTGTTTTATCACCTGAAAATTCTGTTGCAAGAAAAGAAGAAATCAAAGAATTCAGTTAAAAATGGCTATCGTCTACATTTTCATGTATGAGATATAAAAGCCCAGGTTTGGCTTTTCAAACATGAAATAAGTTAGCAAGAACAGACAAAATTGCTAAGAGATAAATCTAGTTACAAAATTTTAAAATCGGTCAAAAAATAAGATCGGAATTACTAATCCTGAGTTATACATTTAATGAGAATGTGTCATCGCTGGTTACTGCTGATCAGCAATATCTTCCAATTTAATCCTGACAAACTGCATATGGCAAATCTTATCATCTGAAGTCTAGAGAGAATAAGCAGCTAGCCCAAATCATTTAAAGAGTAAATGCAAACCATACTTTATGTCTAGGATCCTCTGACTCTGAAGTGATTCTGCCATACCATGTTGTGCAATTCATCATTCACACAGGGGACACTGAAGGGGTACTTCCACCACAATTCATTCTCTGTACATGAATTAGTGTACGTATTGTCAGGAAATCCAAGAAACTTTTCAAAATCAATTTGGGCTGGAGAGACGGCTCAGTGGTTAAGAGCACTGGTCAGAAGACCCGGGTTCAGTTCCCAGCACCTACACGGGGGGTACACTTATAACCCATGCAGGCAAAACACATATAACACAAATAAAAAAATAAATAATATATTTTAAAAAATCAGTTAGGAAATTCAGCCAACAGAGCACAAGGTGTAGAAGGTGGAGAGTGTCTTCACTGCCCAGACACAACTTCAGAACAGCCCATCCACATGTTCTAGCCAACCTGACTTGAAGCCAGGACACTCTGGTTTTCTGGTATGACTATTAATAGTTCTCTTATGATGGGCAGAACAATAGACTCCCCAAAGACATTCACTCCCTATTACTTGAAATTCACACTACTTTATATGATAAAAGGAACTTTGAAGCTGGTATTAAGGATTTTGAGGTGAGGAGATTGTCTTGGGTATTGGGTTGAGTTTATTATAGTCCAAATATCTATAAAAAGAAATTGGGACTAGCAGTCAGGTTCGAAGACACCGAATTCCTGGTTTAAGATGGAAGAAGGGGCCAGAAGATAAGGGAGGCAGGAGTCAGAGGCTGGAAAGGAAGTGAGATTCTTCCCAGAGCTTCCAGAGGCAGCACTGCCCAAATGTGATCATAGCCCAATGAGACTTTTAGAAATGAAAGATGTAAAAGTCCTGGTAAGCCACTGAACTTGTGTTATTGGGACAACAATTTTCAATTTCAGAAGTATCCTTTTTATACAACACAAACAGTATCTGTAGCATCAAGCTCTGACCTTGAAAAGCCAAGAACATCAAGTTGAAAAGCTTCTGTGTCAATCTCTTCCTGGATTCAGTTTTAGTGGCCTCTGAGGCCCAGCAAGCCTCTTTTCTTGAACTTTCCATGGATTGTATGGATTTACTATTCTGGATTCAATAATGCTGCCAGGTAATATTGAACAGAAGCACATAGCCATTTTTCAGAAGTTGTAAACTTAGAGATTGCAAGAGTCCTCTTCCATCCAGACAGTCTAATTTAGAATCAAGATACTTGCTTCCCAGGGTGTACAGCTTTCCTGTCCAGTCAGCACCGAGGTAGAGATGCTAATGTGGGCTGATGGGAGGGAAAGAATGGATTTCTTCCAAGTGTGAGATGTAAGAAAAAGCAAATAATGAATGCTGAGCAGGAGAACCTCATTTAGTCATTTAGTTCTGCGTGGGTAAGCAACATCTGTGAGAAAGTCGCCTTCCTTCTCAACTTACAGACATTTATTGCCAGACCAGAAGGTGGTATAAACACATCATGATAAAGTGGCAGGATAAACTATGACTGCAGGCTGTCGTAAAACTGAATGATATCGTAGAAGTCACTGATCTAACTCCAGTGCTGAAGCACAAGGCACATTCCCTCTCCCACATCCTGTCCCACCTGCTGCAGTGATGGGAACTCCTGATTCTTAATACAGTCTATTCTACATTTGGATGATTGCTTGTTGATGGTGTTTCTTTCCAGTCATCAATAATAATTTCATTGTCACCATTTGGTCCAAGTTCCATTTGTAGCCACATACAGCAAATATGAACCAGGAGCTTAGCCCTGGGCACACAGTGGAATGTTCTGGCATGTCTTGAAGAATCAGATGCTCAGGATGCAGGAATTAGTAAGAGTTGGGGATTATATGCCAGACTTCTGAAAACTCTTCCTATCAGCCACAGTTGTGGATTGCTAAATTGAACTCACTTTTTATGGTTACAGAATCCTCACCTGAATTGAATGTTCTCTGAGTCCATAGCTGTGGCTTTCAACTAGCCCTTTAGAACAGAAAGTACAAAGTTATTTGAGATTCTTTTTATTAGCCTAGGGGGAGAGAATGTGTAGAAAGTGTTCAAGAAAACTCAGAGACTCAAAGACAGTAGTGGGGTCACTTGGTTTCTTCCATGTTTAAAGAAGTTTATTTGCCAATAAATAAATTTAATACCATCAAAATTATATTTAAAAACTTTTGTTATTCAAAAGCTATCGGGAAGAAAATAATAAAAGATGACCACAGAAGGGGAGAATTATTTGAAAACTGTATTTCTGATAGAAGTTTAGTGTACAGAAGATGTCAAGAACAATTGGAGCTCAATAACAGAAACACAAATAACAGAATTGAAGATGGGCAAGCAGGTCTGGGGATATGCTCAGTAGGTAGAGTGATAGTCTAGTATGCATGAAGCTCTGGATTCATTCTCCAGCACTGGACATGGTGTTACACCTGTAATCCTAGCACTTGTAAGGTAGAGACAGGAGGATCAGAAGTTCAAGGTTATCTTCAACTACATAGGAAGTTTGAGGCCAACTTGGGTTATATGATACCCTGTCTCAAAAAACCAAATAAACAAAATGAAATCAAAATGGGCAAGAGATTTAAACAGATATTTTCCAAACACACAAACACACACACACACACACACACACACACACACACACACACAATTTATCCAACTTTTCTTCTACAATTTCTTTAAAACACATATTAATACTTTATTATTGTGACCATTTTTAGTTTTGTAAAATTTGCTAAGATTTTTGCTTTGATTATAGATTGCTCATAATGATAAAAATACCTTTACACAAGGCTAAATGTTACTATTATGAGCTGGTCCATTTAACTGTGATGGGAACCTTGGGTTCCTGAGTCCTACTCGTCTCCTGACTCAGTCCTTCTATCTTTGGAGCCTAAGGCCCAGGTCAGAGGCAGGCAAACAGGGCATCGAGAAAAAAAATACCCTGGATTTTCCAAATAATGACTATTTTACTATAGAGTGTAAATTCAAGAGCTGCTTGTGAGATTCTTTTAAAAACTGCTTAAGAACAAAGTTGGATTTTTAAGAAAACACTTAGAATAAATTTAAATTTTAATTTAAAATTTGAATGTAGTATGTTTCATGGCTTACATTAAATACTATTATTCATAAGTCAATCAAAAACAATGAAAGGATGTGTTTATCCAAGAACTCAGCCACATGGTTCCAATGGCGGTACAATGATAGTGAAGAGACAGAAAGGAACATTTTGGTATGTCCTTGTATGGTGGCTGTGATAGTAATAAGTGTATGCAGAGAAGTATTTATTTGTGGGGTGTGTGTGTGGGGGGGTGTAGGTGCCTGAGTGCCATGGCATCGATGTGGAGGTCAGAGGACAACCTGAAGGAGTCATTTCTCTTCTTCCACCATTTGTGACCTGGGGATTGAGTTCAGATCATCAGACTTAGCAGCAGTTCCCTAACCCACACAGCCCTCTTGCCAGCCCTCAACTTATTTTAAAGGTTTTGGTTTATTTGTTGTCATTTGGTCTTCTTGTAGCCCCAGCAGCCTGAGACTTATGTATAGATCTGGTTGGCCTCAATCTCAAGAGCTCTGTCTGCTTCTGCCTCCTGAGGGCTGGGATTAAAGATGTATAGCACCACACCTGGTCTTAAAGGTTAAAAAATCTGTTTTTAAATTGGACTGAAGAGATGGCTCAGTGGTCAGGAGCACTTACTGTTCTTGCAGAGGATCTGGGTTTGGTTTCCAGAATGCACATTAATGGCTAACACCCATTTTTAATGCCAGTTCCAGAGGATCCAATTCCTTCTTCTGGTCTGAGGGTGCTAGGTTCACTCGTGGTGTACTTACATACAAGCAGGCAAAGCACTCATACATATAACATAAAAATAAATAAAATCTTTTTAAATTTTTAAAATGTGTGTGCCTGTATCTGTGTGGGTCTGTCATGTGTATGTGCTCTGGGAGGCCAGAAGAGGGCACTGGATTCCCTGGAGCTGGAATTACATGTGGTTGTTATCTGCCTGATATGGGAAGAGAGGTGAGCACTCTTAACTGCTGAGCCATCATTCCAGCCCCTTCAATTTATTTTAAATAAAATTCTTAAGCTATTTTTAAAAAAGCATACAATTTATTTAAATTATAGCAACAATAACAAACACTGAGATATTCATTTGAGCTACAAGTGGGTTTTCCAAACTACATCAACCAAAACAAAACAAAACAAAAAAAACCCCAGCTTGAATAAACGGTGGTTATCAAATCAGTGGTTCTCAATATTAATGATGTCTGGAGACATTTCTGATTGTCACTAATGGGTAGATGCTACTGACATCTAGTGCACTGTGGTCCTACCATGCAGAAGACTATGGCCAAGTGGTCCCCAAGGCTCTGGAAAATAATTGGAATTTTGAGGGGGAAACTGGCCTGCTCAGCACTGTGTTAGGGACATCCTGGGAGGAACATGCTTTGACCCATATGAGGACTTGGGTGATCATGGGACACAGAAATTGCACTATGTACACAAAATAAGTTACAACAATAAACACTGTCCAGAATTTCTTTAGTTGTTGTCAATTTGCCTCTACATTTGGCAAAAAAAGAAAAAACTCCATATAAAATAGAAGCTCATAGGGAACTGGGAAAATGTTGGTCTCAGATTATAAACTTTCAGTTATTAGGTAAGTTCTGGATGACTAACGTCCAGCAAGATGACTGTAGCCAATATATATACACCAAAAGTTCATGTTCTACACTTTAAATAAATCCAATTTGAATTTGTCAATTACATTAGAAGAAAATTGGGGAAAAATTGGAACTTAAATGCTGTTTGCCTTTCTACCCTATAGTACTTTCCCAATCCGTGTGGTCTTCCAGATTTCTTTCTGGTCCCCTAACTACTAGGCTCATTTGTGCTCTTTTCTGGGCTTTAGCGTCCTTCTAGAATCATTGATTAATCATTTCAGATGCTTTGCCTCTTGTCATGTCAAGTACCTGAGCTTCTCAGCTCATCATTTCTCCAAGACCCCCCAAGCCCAGCTTTACCTGGTTGAAAGAGCTACATTCTACACTGGGCTGTACTGGTACTTACCCTGTAGGACTAATGAAGGAGTAGAAAGTGGGTCTCTTCTCACATACAATTCTAGTTGATTATTAATGGATGCAGCATGTGATGGAATAGCAATGGACCTTGGAGTGTCATGATCAATAGACACCCCTGCCTCTGTGACTGTGTGTAGAGTTTTTGTAGTGGTTTGAATGAGAAATGACCCCTTATAGGCTCCTGTATTTAAATACTTGGCCCCAGTTGGTGGTGCTGTTTAGGAAGGTTATGGAACCCTGTGGAGCCCTGTATTGGGTGAAGTTCCAGACTTGGGGCAGGCTTTGAAGTTTTATAGCCTGGCTCCACTTTTGTTCTCTTTCTGTCTCTGTGTGTAAATGAACTGTGATCACTCACTTCCTGACTGCCAGGTGGGCCTCAGGCTCCTGCTGCCATGCCTTCTCCACCATCAATGGCCTGTATCCCCTCTGGAACTGCAAGCCAAAATAAACCTTTTTTCCCTAATTTGATTTTTGTCAGGGTATTTTATGACAACAATGGAAAGATAACCAATACAATCTTGCATTCCAAGAGATAGCCATCTTTGAGGGGTAGATTTTTCTTTTCTTTACAACTGATACATTGACCACAAATGCTTGGCAGCATGTCTTTGCATTCCTCTGCTAAACCCCAACGTTCCTTAAAGAAATACAATAGCATTTCCCATTCAGCTTTGCTATAAAACATCTGCAAATCAGAAATTGTAGGGATTGTGCCTTTTCTCCAAAGAGAACATAATCTACCAATGACTTTGGCAGAATGTATTTGTGAGTGTAGCTTGGGAATTATGCAAATCTTTCTAGCTTCTAGTTAACTGTCCCTTGTTATTAAAAAGCTCACTTGCCTGACTGTTGCCTACTTTTTTATATTCAGTTACCTCTAGTTACTGGTCTCTTAGGACAAAGTATTGTTTTTATTTTGAGTTGAAATGTAAATAAATATCCAAATCATGGGATCTATACCCTGAACACAATTCTCATTCACTGCACAAAATCAAGGTACCCTCACCACCCCAACATTCCCACCAGTGCTTATTATTTCCTATACTGTCATCACAAAAGAACATGGACTCAACTTACCTTGTAGTGAAAGAGAAACAGTCCACAAAACAGGCTGTACAGATCTGCTGTGAGCAGAGAAAGGTTGACCGAGGTGGCACTGGTTTTCTTTATGACAACTGGCATAAAGCTGTAGAGACCAAACATGCAGGCACTGAAGCCAACATAGAGAAGTCCTAGAAGGGAACAAATAGAGGGCAATGTCAGGGGCTCCTCAGGTACTCCTCAGCATCCACATTAAGAGAATGAAGGGAAAGAGGGTGTACCATCTCTGACTCACTGAAGTCAATTTTCCTTTTACCGCATTAACTGGTGTTTAATATTAGCTGAGAATTGACAAAACAAAAAACGTAAAGTTATACTTCATGCACGGGAAGCAAACTTTCTGCTTCTCCCTATGTAGCTGACATTTTGATGCTTCTGGGAAGGAGAAACTCTTGGTGGCCATATTCAGAGGCTTCTGAAGTCTATCCCCAACTGTGTATAATTACTTTTGCTGTCTATGTCCTTTCTAAAAGATGTGTGTGTGTGTGTGTGTGTGTGTGTGTGTGTGTGTATGTAGAGACCAGAAGAAGGTGTCAGATCTCCTGGAGCTGGAGTTGTAGGTGGTTGTGACCCACCCAATATGGGTGCTAAGAACAGAACTCAGATTCTCTGCAAAAGCAGGAAGCACTGTGTGCTGGAAGCTTTAGTTGTCAACTTGACACACCTGGGAAGGGGGGACCTCAACTGGGGAATGGCTTCCATTGGATTGGCCTGTGGCCATGTCTGTGGGGCATTTTCTTGACTGTTGAGATATGGAAGGTTCAGACCCCTGTGGGCAGTGCCACCCTGGGCACGTGGTCTTGTGTTGTATAACAAAATAGGCTGAGCACCAGCCAGGGGAGCAAGCCAATAAGCAGCATTCCTCCATGGTCTGGGTTCCAGGTTCCTGCTCTGAGTTCCTGCCTTGGCTTCCCTTGATAATGGACAGTGAGCTATAAGCCAAATAAACCCTTTCCTCTCTAAATTGTTTTTGGTTAGTGTTTTTATCACAGCAATAGAAATTATCTACAGCTAGAACATGCTCTTAACTGCTGCGTCATCTCTTATGCCCCATCCATGTATTTTGAAATACTTTTTAACCTTTAAGATTTCTTCTTGTAAAATAGGAATTAAATATATCACGTATTTGTTCTAAATGATGAACACCTACATAATGGTTGAAATTAAAGAGTTTATACTGCAGAGGTTGGGACTTGGACTATTGAGCTGGAATCCTGTGTCTTTGGCCAGACTACCTCATTGTTTGAGCACAGAAAAAAAATCTAACAATTTCTTCAAAATTACTGAATTGTGTTCCTCTACCCAAAGACACTGAGGTCTTTCCTTCTGTTGGCTTTGCTAATATACTGTGGCTTCTAGGCACACAACTGTCCATGAGTACAGTTTTGGGTGTGCTCAAGCAAGAGTTTACAGGTAATTCTTGTCATTTCCCAGATGCTTATGTGATACATATGCACAAAAATAATGCTCATTTCTTCATTCCAAACGATTAAGACATTCAGTGTCTCTTTGGGAATTATAATATAATAATTATAATATAATGGAATTCTTGATTAATTAAATGTGTCTGTTGTGGGCTGTGGGAAGATTGCTCCCTTTGATTCTATGAATTTTAGGAAATTTGGTCAGATTGGATATTTGGTCCCTATGACTATGAAAAATAGTGACTGCTCTAGAAACACATTTGTATTGCTCCTATGAAAGGTATTTAAGGCCACAAATATTATTCTATATGTTTCTGATCTTAAGTTTAAGAAAATCTACCTCAAATATATATATATACATATATATAAATTATATATATAAAAATATAAATATATATATATATAAATTATTTGAACATCAAGCAAACAGTCCAATAGCCCCCTCTAGTGTGGTGGACATGCCCTCCACACTGAGAGAGATGGCGCCAGTACTTCTGATTTTAGTAACCTAGAAAACCTCATTGTATGCATTCTGCTTTAGTACTGGTAGATGTTTTTGATTCTCCATCAAAGTTTAATCCCCTAAAAGTAGTCCATTTCCTTGCACTTGGGTTTCATGCTACTTTTAATTCATTTCTCTTTTAACCAACTCACAAAGTATAGCAAACACTAGATAACTTATGATTAATATACAAAAGACATGAGTTAAGAATTCCTTAAAGAAACCATCTTTATTTCTTCCTTTGAGAACTCTCTGTTTAGATCTTTAGCCCATCTTTTAATTGGGTCATTTGGTTTCTCAATTCTTTGTTTTTTTGAGTTTTTTACACATTCTGGATGTTAAACCTCTGTCAGATGACCTCAATTCCTGAGCAACTCCTGCCTGATTTAGAAAATCTTTTCTTACACCTATATCTTGTAAGTTGTTTCTAATATTTTCTTTTAATAGTTTCAGAGTTTCCAGTTTTTTATTTAATGAGGTCCCATTTGTTGATTGCTGAACTTAATTCCTGAGCAACTTCTGTCCAAGTTGAAAATCCTTTCCTAAACCTATATTTTGTAAGTTACTGTCAATCTTTTCTTCTAATAGTTTCAGGGTTTCTAGTTTCATATTAAGGTCTTTGATCCATTTGGAGTTGACTTTTGTTCAAGGCGAAAGGTAAGGATCTAGTGTCATTCTTCTTCAGGTGGAGATCCAGTTTTGCCAGCACCATTGCTGACGATGCTGTCTTTCCTCCATTGTGTGTTGTTGGCACCTTTGTCAAATATCAGGTGGTTGAAATTGTGTGTACTCGGGTTTGGGTCTT